>NC_045480.1:65652284-66003377 GCF_009650955.1 Corvus moneduloides
CCACGGGGATGTCGGTAGCTACCAGGAAGCGTCTGATTGGGAAGAGTCTATGGGCCAAGAGCTTTCTGAAGAGGAAGACTCCAATGGCCAGGAGGTGTCCCGAGGGAATGGTAAGAGACCCTCTGTGCAGTCCAGCTGGGAAAATGACAGTGACCAAGACCTGGCACAGGACAGCTGGGAACAGAGCATCGGGGACAAGCCCTTGCTGCGGGAGGAGGATGAGTGGGATGAAGTGAGCGTCATTGAGCTCTGGGAAGAAAGCAGAGAGCAAAGACTGGCAGGGTTGGCAGGAGGCGGGCTCCCCTTGCCTGTCCCTCGCGAGGCTTGGGTTGAGCACGAGGCATCTGAGCTCTGTGCCTCGCCTCCCCATCTGGAAGCCCTGGCCCCCATGGCACACTACGGCTTCTCCTGCCTTTGAGGAGCAGGTGCCAGAGGCAAAGACGCAGAGCCCGGTGGCTGCCCGGCGCTGCCAGCCCAGGTTCTCAGTTTTCCAGCAGCGAACCCGGACCCTCAGCCAGCAGCGAATCCGGACCCTCAGCCAGCAGCTTGGTCACCCCAAGAAACGTACCTCCATCCTCAGGCGGGCGCTGCACAGCCTGTTCTGCTGCCCCTGCCTGGCGCCAGAGCCCGAGGATTAGGGCCCGCTGCTGGCGCCAGCCCGGGCCCCGCAGGTGGCGGCTGGCCCGCAGCCTGCCCAGCGTCCTCAGGCAGCCTCACGGGCCGCCTTTGCCTGGACATGTCCCTGCAGCCTCAGCAGCCCCCGGCTGCTTTGGAGCACCCCCAGTGGGTGTCCCCAAGACCAAAGATTACCCATGTGGCCAGCCCCAAACCAGCACCCGGAGGGGGACACTCAGTGCCAAGTGGCTCAGCGGTGAAGGCCGGAGACTCATCAGGGTGGGAGGAGACCTTGACAGTTATCCAGTCCCGCCGTCACCCCGGCACCACCATCACCACCCTGAAACCCTGTCCCCAAGTGCCACATCCAGACGACGCTTGAACGCTTCCAGAAACAGTGACTCCACCACCTCCCGGAGCAACTTCTTCCAATGCCTGACCACTCTGTCAGGGAAAAATTCTTTCTACTATTTCATTGGAACCTCCCATGATGGAATCCAAGACCATTTCCTCTCATCCTGAAAGGATCACATGCTGATCCTTTGGGATTT
Source organism: Corvus moneduloides (assembly GCF_009650955.1). Lineage (NCBI taxonomy): Eukaryota > Metazoa > Chordata > Aves > Passeriformes > Corvidae > Corvus > Corvus moneduloides. Next base: position 65,653,451 of record NC_045480.1, read on the forward strand.
TATCCATGAGGAATGGGCACAGACAGGAGGTGTTGCTCCCAGGACTCCACTGCACACAGCATGACTGCGCCAAAAAGAATTCTTCCAAAGCAGACAGAAGTTGGGTTTAGAAGGAGAAACAGTAGCAGTAGTGAAAAAAAACAAAAACACCCCAAAACCCCCCAAAAAACACTGACCATAAAAACCTACAAAAGGAAAAATAATAGGAATAGGACTAATAATAATACAAAGAAGATGAAGAAGATGAAGGAAAAGTAGTAGTAAACAGGAAAAATAATTAAGCATAAGAAGAAAGAAAAAGAAAAAGAACAAAAAATAATAGGAATAGGAAAAAGCATAATAAGAAAAAAGAATAAGAATAAAAATAAGAATAAGAATAAAAATAATTAAAGGATTAAGAATAAGAATAATTAAAGGACTAAGAATAAGAATAAGAATAAGGCATAAGGAAAAGGTAAAGGAAAAAGAATAAGAATGAGAATGATAAAAAGAATATGAATAGGAAAAGGAATAATAATAATAATAATAAGGAAAAGAAAAAAGCATAAAGAAAAGAATAGGAAAAGGAATAAGAATTAAAACAAGAATAAGACAAAGAAAACAAAGAATAGGAATGAGAATGAGAATGAAAATTAAGAAGAATAAGTTGATGTAGAAGAAGGAATAGTAGTACAAGTAAAGAAGAAAAAGTAGAAGAGATAGGAGTAGAAGAAGAAAAGGGAGAAGAAGACAAAATAGTAGTACTATCAAATTATTATTATTATTATTTATTATTATTATTATTATTATAACAGTAATGTCAAGTGAAAATACACATCCACACATCCTCTATAGCATCACAGAGGAGATCGTCTAGTTCCAACAGATTCTCTTCTGCTCTCTTTCTCTCTCTCTGCCACCTCTTTCTTTCCATCTCGCTCCCTCACATTTCTTGTTAAATAAAACCCATGTTAATGAAATCGGTATGTTGTCACCATATGGTGTCATTTGTGCTTTCATTTGGGCACAGGCGTCTCTCCCTAAGCCGATCGGAACACATTCTCTGCCCAGCCTGACGTCATAGCACAGGTGCTCCAGCTCTCTGAGGATCTCCACCGCTCTCCTCTGAACTCATTCTGGCAGCTCCGTGTCCTTCTTATGCTGGGGCCCCCAGACACGGATGTAGCACTCCAGGTGGGGTCTCAAGAAATGGACTGGAGGGCCACAATCACCTCCCTTGACCTGCTGCTCTTCACTCCTTTCCATGCAGCCCAGCACGGGCGTGGCTTCCTGGGCTGGCAGCACAGATTGCCGGCTCACGCCGAGCTTCTCCTCCAGCAGCACCTCCAAGTCCTTCTCCTCAGCCCCTGCCCCGCTCAGCTGCCCGTCCCCCGCAAACCCCGTGCTGAGGTGGAGCTCCATTCACCCTCTGCCCCATTGGCAAAGCCATTCAGGAGCCCCGGGGCCAAGGGCAGAGCCCTCCCTGAGGGACACCCCTCATCCCCCGCCTCCACCTGGACGTGGAGCCACTGACCACAACTCCCCGGCTGCGTCCATCTGGCCCATTCCTCCTGCCCCGCACAGCCCACCCCCCAAAGCCAGGCCTCTGCAGTGTGGGGCTCGGGGTGTCGGTGCTGTGGCACTGGGCCTCACGGGGGCTCTGGGCACGTCAGCGCTGTCCGAGACGGCAGTGTTCTGGGTCATGGCTTAGACATTGCTAGGAGGGAGCTTTGCCCATTATGGCAAAACTCTATAAAGAGGCTGAGACCACCCAAACCCAGCCGTCCTTCACCTGACTGCAGCTTTGGGCTGGGACTTAAGCTGCCTCATGGAACTTGAGATACCATAAAGGTGCCACTATTGTTCAATTACCTCTGGTCTAGGGACAAGGAAACAAGACCAAGGGAAGAGAATGGATCCACAGGAAAGCCAAACTCAGCAGCTGTCCTGAAAACCAGCTTGGGCCGGGCTCGGCCTGGGGGAGGCCACAGCACACCGGCTCATCTGCTGAGGCCACGTTTGCACACACTCCCCCACAAGCAAGAAGGGAGGAGGAGGAGGAGAGTTTTGGGGCTGTGGCGGAAGCTCTGGTCACAGGCAGTGAGCACCCATCCTCCCTCACAGAAATTGGCTCAGCTCTTAAAGCCGCGCAGGCCGGGAAGGCCACGTGCACGGGACATTCCCGTGAGGGACACCTGAGCAGGTGTCATCATCCATCAAAGAGCCCCAAAGCGCTCCCCAGACTCATTGCTGAGGCTTTGCAGCAGAGCACTGCTCGTGATGCAAAGCGATGCAACAGATGCACAGTCTGTTGCAAGAGACTGTCCCAAACTTGCCCCCGCCAGGGGAGCTACCTGGGCCTTCCCAGCCGGCCCAAGTGAATACGGATCCGCTGGACTCCTTGTTTGTGGGGGACCCTCAGCACCAAGAAGATCTGAGGGAGAGCATCCACGGGACACCATTCGGGATCCACAGAGTGGTGAGGTTTTCTACTTAATCTGTGTCTGTCACTCTCTTTCTCTTTTCTCCCCTCACCTCTTTTCTATTTCTATATTCTCCCTCTCTCCCTGTCTCTCATTTAGAGGTAAATAAAAGCCATACTACTGATTTTGGCGTATGGTCTCATTTGCACCCTAATTCGGGCAGAGGCATTTCTGATCATTTTAATAACCAGATCAGGACATGGGGCTAGAAGCCCAGCAGTCCAGGGGCTGCTCCATGCCACTTCCAGTGGGATCAGCTGTTGAAGCGGTGCCGGGCATGGTCCTTTGTGACACAGGCGCCTTGGGTCAGGGCCCTGGGTGATGCGGGGCATTGTGGTGCCCAGAGGCCCTTGTGACACGGCAGAGCCACGCCCTGCAGGGGACAGATAAGGGGCGCAGGGCCCTGCGTTGCCCAGTCCCAGGAGAGCCGCTTGCTCAGGAGGAAGCAGCTGCCGGGATCCCGCTCTGCGTTCCTGGAGATCAGACATGGAGGAGGACAAGGTGAACCCCAACTCCCAGTCCCCCAGCCCCTTGCCCGGCTGGCTGGGAGACGAGGCCCTCAGCGGGCAGTGGCTGGGGGCAGGCGGCGGCCCAGGCCTGCCCCTGTCGGACACTGGGGAGGAGGGGGCCTTTGCCTACATGGATGAGGAGTGGGAATGCGTACACGGATGAAGAGCTTTCCCAGTATGGAGAGGTTCCCAGCCAGGAGCCTTGCCTGCGGGAAGAAGTGAGAGTCCAAGTAGTTTTACCAACAGCAAGAAGAAGTGACCAGTCCAGGAAGTTTCCCCGTGCGGAGTTGTGAGACTCCGAGAGTGGCGTCGGTGGGAGGTAGGTGTGAGAGTCCACTGGGGAGATGGCACACATCAAGAGCTGTACCACAGGGAAGAAAGTGGGACGGTCCAGGAGCTGTACCCACGGGATGAAGAGGATGAGACATACCAGGAGCTGTCCCAGTGGGAAGAAGATCAGGCAGTCCAAGACCTGTCCCAGTGGGAAGGCGAAGGATACCACAGACTGTCTCCTTCCGAAGGAGACAGTGCGAGGCCGTCCGCACAGGTACACACGGGAAGGAGACAAGAGGGAGGCGCTGGGCAGCTCTCGGGCTGCCTCTCCTGGCCCGGGGAGTCCCACAGAGGATGAGCCGGCGGCTGCTGCTGCTGGGGCTGGAGCTGGTGAGGAGGTGGAGGAGCCCCCGGAGCCTCTGGCTCCCGAGGTGGGAAAGGCACCAGGTTCTCCTGCTGGCAGTGAGGAGGTGCCATCGGCAGGGACAGAGAGCCCAGGCCCTGCCCCAGCCAGCCCCCGAGGCCGCAGGCAGTCTCTGTGGGACTTTGTGTGGGGCATCACCTGTGAGATCGTGCACAAGGCTTGGCTCGTGATCCAGGCATCTGGCCAGCAGCCAGGGGAACAGAGGGACCTGGAGCAAAGCGCGGCTGCAGAACTGGAAGCAGCAGCTCCAGGACAAAGGGAAGAGAGCCCAATCTCTGCCCCACAGAGCCCCTGCTGCCCCCCCAGCCCCTCGCCCAGCCCGCAGGGAGCCCAGGTGCTCAGTGAGCAGCAGGAGGAGGCAGACAGGGGGTCAGTCCTGGCAGAGGAAGAGAGCAAGGAGGGGGCCTTGACTGGGGAGCTTGAGCATTCTCCGTGCAAAGATGAGCAACACACAGAGCTGTCCCAAGGAGAAATCAACAAATACCAAGAAGGGTTCCAAGGGGAAGCCAGCACTGAGCCAGAGTTTTCCCAGGGAGAATCCAGTAGCTCCCGGGAAGGGTCCCAAGGGGAACCCTGCACTGAGCAGGAGCTCTCCCAAGAAGAAGCTGGTAAATACCAGGAAGGGTCCCAAGGGGATGCCTGCACTGAGCAACAGCTACCCCAAAAAGAATACAGGATCTACCAGGAAGGGTCCCAAGGGGAATCCTGCAGTCAGCAGGAGATCTCCCTAGAAGCCGGTAGCTACCACAAGCTCTCCGATTGGGATGAACGCATTGAGGAAGAGCTGTCCCACGGGGATGTCGGTAGCTACCAGGAAGCGTCTGATTGGGAAGAGTCTATGGGCCAAGAGCTTTCTGAAGAGGAAGACTCCAATGGCCAGGAGGTGTCCCGAGGGAATGGTAAGAGACCCTCCGTGCAGTCCAGCTGGGAAAATGACAGTGACCAAGACCTGGCACAGGACAGCTGGGAACAGAGCATTGGGGACAAGCCCTTGCTGCGGGAGGAGGATGAGTGGGATGAAGTGAGTGTCATTGAGCTCTGGGAAGAAAGCAGAGAGCAAAGACTGGCAGGGTTGGCAGGAGGCGGGCTCCCCTTGCCTGTGCCTCGCGAGGCTTGGGTTGAGCACGAGGCATCTGAGCTCTGTGCCTCGCCTCCCCATCTGGAAGCCCTGGCCCCCATGGCACACACGGCTTCTCCTGCCTTTGAGGAGCAGGTGCCAGAGGCAGGGACGCAGAGCCCGGTGGCTGCCCGGCGCTGCCAGCCCAGGTTCTCAGTTTTCCAGCAGCGAACCCGGACCCTCAGCCAGCAGCGACTCCGGACCCTCAGCCAGCAGCTTGGTCACCCCAAGAAACGTACCTCCATCCTCAGGCGGGCGCTGCACAGCCTGTTCTGCTGCCCCTGCCTGGCGCCAGAGCCCGAGGATTAGGGCCCGCTGCCGGCGCCAGCCCGGGCCCCGCAGGTGGCGGCTGGCCCGCAGCCTGCCCAGCGTCCTCAGGCAGCCTCACGGGCCGCCTTTGCCTGGACATGGCCCTGCAGCCTCAGCAGCCCCCGGCTGCTTTGGAGCACCCCCAGTGGGTGTCCCCAAGACCAAAGATTACCCATGTGGCCAGCCCCAAACCAGCACCCGGGGGGGGACACTCAGTGCCAAGTGGCTCAGCGGTGAAGGCCGGAGACTCATCAGGGTGGGAGGAGACCTTGACAGTCATCCAGTCCCGCCGTCACCCCGGCACCACCATCACCACCCTGAAACCCTGTCCCCAAGTGCCACATCCAGACGACGCTTGAACGCTTCCAGAAACAGTGACTCCACCACCTCCCGGAGCAACTTCTTCCAATGCCTGACCACTCTGTCAGGGAAAAATTCTTTCTACTATTTCATTGGAACCTCCCATGATGGAATCCAAGACCATTTCCTCTCATCCTGGAAGGATCACATGCTGATCCTTTGGGATTTTATCCATGAGGAATGGGCACAGACAGGAGGTGTTGCTCCCAGGACTCCACTGCACACAGCATGACTGCACCAAAAAGAATTCTTCCAAAGCAGACAGAAGTTGGGTTTAGAAGGAGAAAGAGCAGCAGTAGTGAAAAAAACCAAAAACACCCCCAAACCCCCCAAAAACATGACCATAAAAACCTACAAAAGGAAAAATAATAGGAATAGGACTAATAATAATAAAAGGAAGATGAAGAAGATGAAGGAAAAGTAGTAGTAAATAGGAAAAATAATTAAGCATAAGAAGAAAGAAAAAGAAAAAGAACAAAAAATAATAGGAATAGGAAAAAGCGTAATAAGAAAAAAGAATAAGAATAAAAATAAGAATAAGAATAAAAATAATTAAAGGACAAAAATAAGAATAAGAATAAGAGTAAGAATAATTAAAGGACTAAGAATAAGAATAAGAATAAGAATAAGAATAAGGAAAAGGTAAAGGAAAAAAGGAATGAGAATGATAAAAAGAATATGAATAGGAAAAGGAATAATAATAATAATAATAAGGAAAAGAAAAAAGCATAAAGAAAAGAATAGGAAAAGGAATAAGAATTAAAACAAGAATAAGACAAAGAAAACAAAGAATAGGAATGAGAATGAGAATGAAAATAAGAAAATAGAATAAGTTGATGTAGAAGAAGGAATAGTAGTACAAGTAAAGAAAAAGTAGAAGGAGAAGAAGTAGAAGAAGAAAAGGGAGAAGAAGACAAAATAGTAGTACTATCAAATTATTATTATTATTATTAATTATTATTATTATTATTATAACAGTAATGTCAAGTGAAAATACACATCCACACATCCTCTATAGCATCACAGAGGAGATCGTCTAGTTCCAACAGATTCTCTTCTGCTCTCTTTCTCTCTCTCTGCCACCTCTTTCTTTCCATCTCGCTCCCTCACATTTCTTGTTAAATAAAACCCATGTTAATGAAATCTGTATGTTGTCACCATATGGTCATTTGTGCTTTCATTTGGGCACAGGCGTCTCTCCCTAAGCCGATCGGAACACATTCTCTGCCCAGCCTGACGTCATAGCACAGGTGCTCCAGCTCTCTGAGGATCTCCACTGCTCTCCTCTGAACTCATTCTGGCAGCTCCGTGTCCTTCTTATGCTGGGGCCCCCAGACACGGATGTAGCGCTCCAGGTGGGGTCTCAAGAAATGGACTGGAGGGCCACAATCACCTCCCTTGACCTGCTGCTCTTCACTCCTTTCCATGCAGCCCAGCACGGGCGTGGCTTCCTGGGCTGGCAGCACAGATTGCCGGCTCACGCCGAGCTTCTCCTCCAGCAGCACCTCCAAGTCCTTCTCCTCAGCCCCTGCCCCGCTCAGCTGCCCGTCCCCCGCAAACCCCGTGCTGAGGTGGAGCTCCATTCACCCTCTGCCTCATTGGCAAAGCCATTCAGGAGCCCCGGGGCCAAGGGCAGAGCCCTCCCTGAGGGACACCCCTCATCCCCCGCCTCCACCTGGACGTGGAGCCACTGACCACAACTCCCCGGCTGCGTCCATCTGGCCCATTCCTCCTGCCCCGCACAGCCCACCCCCCAAAGCCAGGCCTCTGCAGTGTGGGGCTCGGGGTGTCGGTGCTGTGGCACTGGGCCTCACGGGGGCTCTGGGCACGTCAGCGCTGTCCGAGACGGCAGTGTTCTGGGTCGTGGCTTAGACATTGCTAGGAGGGAGCTTTGCCCATTATGGCAAAACTCTATAAAGAGGCTGAGACCACCCAAACCCAGCCGTCCTTCACCTGACTGCAGCTTTGGGCTGGGACTTAAGCTGCCTCATGGAACTTGAGATACCATAAAGGTGCCACTATTGTTCAATTACCTCTGGTCTAGGGACAAGGAAACAAGACCAAGGGAAGAGAATGGATCCACAGGAAAGCCAAACTCAGCAGCTGTCCTGAAAACCAGCTTGGGCCGGGCTCGGCCTGGGGGAGGCCACAGCACACTGGCTCATCTGCTGAGGCCACGTTTGCACACACTCCCCCACAAGCAAGAAGGGAGGAGGAGGAGGAGAGTTTTGGGGCTGTGGCGGAAGCTCTGGTCACAGGCAGTGAGCACCCATCCTCCCTCACAGAAATTGGCTCAGCTCTTAAAGCCGCGCAGGCCGGGAAGGCCACGTGCACGGGACATTCCCGTGAGGGACACCTGAGCAGGTGTCATCATCCATCAAAGAGCCCCAAAGCGCTCCCCAGACTCATTGCTGAGGCTTTGCAGCAGAGCACTGCTCGTGGTGCAAAGCGATGCAACAGATGCACAGTCTGTTGCAAGAGACTGTCCCAAACTTGCCCCCGCCAGGGGAGCTACCTGGGCCTTCCCAGCCGGCCCAAGTGAATACGGATCCGCTGGACTCCTTGTTTGTGGGGGACCCTCAGCACCAAGAAGATCTGAGGGAGAGCATCCACGGGACACCATTGGGATCCACGGAGTGTGAAGTTTTCTACTTAATCTGTGTCTGTCACTCTCTTTCTCTCCCCCCACCTCTTTTCTATTTCTATTTCTCCCTCTCTCCCTGTCTCTCATTTAGAGGTAAATAAAAGCCATACTACTGATTTTGGCGTATGGTCTCATTTGCACCCTAATTCGGGCAGAGGCATTTCTGATCATTTTAATAACCAGATCAGGACATGGGGCTAGAAGCCCAGCAGTCCAGGGGCTGCTCCATGCCACTTCCAGTGGGATCAGCTGTTGAAGCGGTGCCGGGCATGGTCCTTTGTGACACAGGCGCCTTGGGTCAGGGCCCTGGGTGATGCGGGGCATTGTGGTGCCCAGAGGCCCTTGTGACACGGCAGAGCCACGCCCTGCAGGGGACAGATAAGGGGCGCAGGGCCCTGCGTTGCCCAGTCCCAGGAGAGCCGCTTGCTCAGGAGGAAGCAGCTGCCGGGATCCCGCTCTGCGTTCCTGGAGATCAGACATGGAGGAGGACAAGGTGAACCCCAACTCCCAGTCCCCCAGCCCCTTGCCCGGCTGGCTGGGAGACGAGGCCCTCAGCGGGCAGTGGCTGGGGGCAGGCGGCGGCCCAGGCCTGCCCCTGTCGGACACTGGGGAGGAGGGGGCCTTTGCCTACATGGATGAGGAGTGGGAATGCGACACGGATGAAGAGCTTTCCCAGTATGGAGAGGTTCCCAGCCAGGAGCCTTGCCTGCGGGAAGAAGCGAGAGTCCAAGAGTTTTACCAACAGCAAGAAGAAGTGACAGTCCAGGAAGTTTCCCCGTGCGGAGTTGTGAGACTCCGAGAGTGGCGTCAGTGGGAGGTAGGTGTGAGAGTCCACTGGGGAGATGGCACACAGCAAGAGCTGTACCACAGGGAAGAAAGTGGGACGGTCCAGGAGCTGTACCCACGGGATGAAGAGGATGAGACATACCAGGAGCTGTCCCAGTGGGAAGAAGATCAGGCAGTCCAAGACCTGTCCCAGTGGGAAGGCGAAGGATACCACAGACTGTCTCCTTCGGAAGGAGACGTGCGAGGCCGTCCGCACAGGTACACACGGGAAGGAGACAAGGGGGAGGCGCTGGGCAGCTCTCGGGCTGCCTCTCCTGGCCCGGGGAGTCCCACAGAGGATGAGCCGGCGGCTGCTGCTGCTGGGGCTGGAGCTGGTGAGGAGGTGGAGGAGCCCCCGGAGCCTCTGGCTCCCGAGGTGGGAAAGGCACCAGGTTCTCCTGCTGGCAGTGAGGAGGTGCCATCGGCAGGGACAGAGAGCCCAGGCCCTGCCCCAGCCAGCCCCCGAGGCCGCAGGCAGTCTCTGTGGGACTTTGTGTGGGGCATCACCTGTGAGATCGTGCACAAGGCTTGGCTCGTGATCCAGGCATCTGGCCAGCAGCCAGGGGAACAGAGGGACCTGGAGCAAAGCGCGGCTGCAGAACTGGAAGCAGCAGCTCCAGGACAAAGGGAAGAGAGCCCAATCTCTGCCCCACAGAGCCCCTGCTGCCCCCCCAGCCCCTCGCCCAGCCCGCAGGGAGCCCAGGTGCTCAGTGAGCAGCAGGAGGAGGCAGACAGGGGGTCAGTCCTGGCAGAGGAAGAGAGCAAGGAGGGGGCCTTGACTGGGGAGCTTGAGCATTCTCCGTGCAAAGATGAGCAACACACAGAGCTGTCCCAAGGAGAAATCAACAAATACCAAGAAGGGTTCCAAGGGGAAGCCAGCACTGAGCCAGAGTTTTCCCAGGGAGAATCCAGTAGCTCCCGGGAAGGGTCCCAAGGGGAACCCTGCACTGAGCAGGAGCTCTCCCAAGAAGAAGCTGGTAAATACCAGGAAGGGTCCCAAGGGGATGCCTGCACTGAGCAACAGCTACCCCAAAAAGAATACAGGATCTACCAGGAAGGGTCCCAAGGGGAATCCTGCAGTCAGCAGGAGATCTCCCTAGAAGCCGGTAGCTACCACAAGCTCTCCGATTGGGATGAACGCATTGAGGAAGAGCTGTCCCACGGGGATGTCGGTAGCTACCAGGAAGCGTCTGATTGGGAAGAGTCTATGGGCCAAGAGCTTTCTGAAGAGGAAGACTCCAATGGCCAGGAGGTGTCCAGAGGGAATGGTAAGAGACCCTCCGTGCAGTCCAGCTGGGAAAATGACAGTGACCAAGACCTGGCACAGGACAGCTGGGAACAGAGCATTGGGGACAAGCCCTTGCTGCGGGAGGAGGATGAGTGGGATGAAGTGAGCGTCATTGAGCTCTGGGAAGAAAGCAGAGAGCAAAGACTGGCAGGGTTGGCAGGAGGCGGGCTCCCCTTGCCTGTCCCTCGCGAGGCTTGGGTTGAGCACGAGGCATCTGAGCTCTGTGCCTCGCCTCCCCATCTGGAAGCCCTGGCCCCCATGGCACACACGGCTTCTCCTGCCTTTGAGGAGCAGGTGCCAGAGGCAGGGACGCAGAGCCCGGTGGCTGCCCGGCGCTGCCAGCCCAGGTTCTCAGTTTTCCAGCAGCGAACCCGGACCCTCAGCCAGCAGCGACCGGACCCTCAGCCAGCAGCTTGGTCACCCCAAGAAACGTACCTCCATCCTCAGGCGGGCGCTGCACAGCCTGTTCTGCTGCCCCTGCCTGGCGCCAGAGCCCGAGGATTAGGGCCCGCTGCCGGCGCCAGCCCGGGCCCCGCAGGTGGCGGCTGGCCCGCAGCCTGCCCAGCGTCCTCAGGCAGCCTCACGGGCCGCCTTTGCCTGGACATGTCCCTGCAGCCTCAGCAGCCCCCGGCTGCTTTGGAGCACCCCCAGTGGGTGTCCCCAAGACCAAAGATTACCCATGTGGCCAGCCCCAAACCAGCACCCGGGGGGGGACACTCAGTGCCAAGTGGCTCAGCGGTGAAGGCCGGAGACTCATCAGGGTGGGAGGAGACCTTGACAGTCATCCAGTCCCGCCGTCACCCCGGCACCACCATCACCACCCTGAAACCCTGTCCCCAAGTGCCACATCCAGACGACGCTTGAACGCTTCCAGAAACAGTGACTCCACCACCTCCCGGAGCAACTTCTTCCAATGCCTGACCACTCTGTCAGGGAAAAATTCTTTCTACTATTTCATTGGAACCTCCCATGATGGAATCCAAGACCATTTCCTCTCATCCTGAAAGGATCACATGCTGATCCTTTGGGATTTTATCCATGAGGAATGGGCACAGACAGGAGGTGTTGCTCCCAGGACTCCACTGCACACAGCATGACTGCACCAAAAAGAATTCTTCCAAAGCAGACAGAAGTTGGGTTTAGAAGGAGAAAGAGCAGCAGTAGTGAAAAAAAACCAAAAACACGCCCAAACCCCCCAAAAACATGACCATAAAAACCTACAAAAGGAAAAATAATAGGAATAGGACTAATAATAATAAAAAGAAGATGAAGAAGATGAAGGAAAAGTAGTAGTAAACAGGAAAAATAATTAAGCATAAGAAGAAAGAAAAAGAAAGAGAACAAAAAATAATAGGAATAGGAAAAAGCGTAATAAGAAAAAAGAATAAGAATAAAAATAAGAATAAGAATAAAAATAATTAAAGGACAAAAATAAGAATAAGAATAAGAGTAAGAATAATTAAAGGACTAAGAATAAGAATAAGAATAAGAATAAGAATAAGAATAAGAATAAGAATAAGGAAAAGGTAAAGGAAAAAAGGAATGAGAATGATAAAAAGAATATGAATAGGAAAAGGAATAATAATAATAATAATAAGGAAAAGAAAAAAGCGTAAAGAAAAGAATAGGAAAAGGAATAAGAATTAAAACAAGAATAAGACAAAGAAAACAAAGAATAGGAATGAGAATGAGAATGAAAATAAGAAAATAGAATAAGTTGATGTAGAAGAAGGAATAGTAGTACAAGTAAAGAAGAAAAAGTAGAAGGAGAAGAAGTAGAAGAAGAAAAGGAAGAAGAAGACAAAATAGTAGTACTATCAAATTATTATTATTATTATTATTTATTATTATTATTATTATTATAACAGTAATGTCAAGTGAAAATACACATCCACACATCCTCTATAGCATCACAGAGGAGATCGTCTAGTTCCAACAGATTCTCTTCTGCTCTCTTTCTCTCTCTCTGCCACCTCTTTCCTATTTCTTTCCATCTCTCTCCCTCACATTTCTTGTTAAATAAAACCCATGTTAATGAAATCTGTATGTTGTCACCATATGGTGTCATTTGTGCTTTCATTTGGGCACAGGCGTCTCTCCCTAAGCCGATCGGAACACATTCTCTGCCCAGCCTGACGTCATAGCACAGGTGCTCCAGCTCTCTGAGGATCTCCACCGCTCTCCTCTGAACTCATTCTGGCAGCTCCGTGTCCTTCTTATGCTGGGGCCCCCAGACACGGATGTAGCGCTCCAGGTGGGGTCTCAAGAAATGGACTGGAGGGCCACAATCACCTCCCTTGACCTGCTGCTCTTCACTCCTTTCCATGCAGCCCAGCACGGGCGTGGCTTCCTGGGCTGGCAGCACAGATTGCCGGCTCACGCCGAGCTTCTCCTCCAGCAGCACCTCCAAGTCCTTCTCCTCAGCCCCTGCCCCGCTCAGCTGCCCGTCCCCCGCAAACCCCGTGCTGAGGTGGAGCTCCATTCACCCTCTGCCCCATTGGCAAAGCCATTCAGGAGCCCCGGGGCCAAGGGCAGAGCCCTCCCTGAGGGACACCCCTCATCCCCCGCCTCCACCTGGACGTGGAGCCACTGACCACAACTCCCCGGCTGCGTCCATCTGGCCCATTCCTCCTGCCCCGCACAGCCCACCCCCCAAAGCCAGGCCTCTGCAGTGTGGGGCTCGGGGTGTCGGTGCTGTGGCACTGGGCCTCACGGGGGCTCTGGGCACGTCAGCGCTGTCCGAGACGGCAGCGTTCTGGGTCGTGGCTTAGACATTGCTAGGAGGGAGCTTTGCCCATTATGGCAAAACTCTGTAAAGAGGCTGAGACCACCCAAACCCAGCCGTCCTTCACCTGACTGCAGCTTTGGGCTGGGACTTAAGGTGCCTCATGGAACTTGAGATACCATAAAGGTGCCACTATTGTTCAATTACCTCTGGTCTAGGGACAAGGAAACAAGACCAAGGGAAGAGAATGGATCCACAGGAAAGCCAAACTCAGCAGCTGTCCTGAAAACCAGCTTGGGCCGGGCTCGGCCTGGGGGAGGCCACAGCACACCGGCTCATCTGCTGAGGCCACGTTTGCACACACTCCCCCACAAGCAAGAAGGGAGGAGGAGGAGGAGAGTTTTGGGGCTGTGGCGGAAGCTCTGGTCACAGGCAGTGAGCACCCATCCTCCCTCACAGAAATTGGCTCAGCTCTTAAAGCCGCGCAGGCCGGGAAGGCCACGTGCACGGGACATTCCCGTGAGGGACACCTGAGCAGGTGTCATCATCCATCAAAGAGCCCCAAAGCGCTCCCCAGACTCATTGCTGAGGCTTTGCAGCAGAGCACTGCTCGTGATGCAAAGCGATGCAACAGATGCACAGTCTGTTGCAAGAGACTGTCCCAAACTTGCCCCCGCCAGGGGAGCTACCTGGGCCTTCCCAGCCGGCCCAAGTGAATACGGATCCGCTGGACTCCTTGTTTGTGGTGGGCCCTCAGCACCAAGAAGATCTGAGGGAGAGCATCCACGGGACACCATCGGGATCCACAGAGTGGTGAGGTTTTCTACTTAATCTGTGTCTGTCACTCTCTTTCTCTTTTTCTCCCCTCACCTCTTTTCTATTTCTATATCTCCCTCTCTCCCTGTCTCTCATTTAGAGGTAAATAAAAGCCATACTACTGATTTTGGCGTATGGTCTCATTTGCACCCTAATTCGGGCAGAGGCATTTCTGATCATTTTAATAACCGGATCAGGACATGGGGCTAGAAGCCCAGCAGTCCAGGGGCTGCTCCATGCCACTTCCAGTGGGATCAGCTGTTGAAGCGGTGCCGGGCATGGTCCTTTGTGACACAGGCGCCTTGGGTCAGGGCCCTGGGTGATGCGGGGCATTGTGGTGCCCAGAGGCCCTTGTGACACGGCAGAGCCACGCCCTGCAGGGGACAGATAAGGGGCGCAGGGCCCTGCGTTGCCCAGTCCCAGGAGAGCCGCTTGCTCAGGAGGAAGCAGCTGCCGGGATCCCGCTCTGCGTTCCTGGAGATCAGACATGGAGGAGGACAAGGTGAACCCCAACTCCCAGTCCCCCAGCCCCTTGCCCGGCTGGCTGGGAGACGAGGCCCTCAGCGGGCAGTGGCTGGGGGCAGGCGGCGGCCCAGGCCTGCCCCTGTCGGACACTGGGGAGGAGGGGGCCTTTGCCTACATGGATGAGGAGTGGGAACGCGTCACGGATGAAGAGCTTTCCCAGTATGGAGAGGTTCCCAGCCAGGAGCCTTGCCTGCGGGAAGAAGTGAGAGTCCAAGAGTTTTACCAACAGCAAGAAGCAGTGACCATCCAGGAAGTTTCCCCGTGCGGAGTTGTGAGACTCCGAGAGTGGCGTCAGTGGGAGGTAGGTGTGAGAGTCCACTGGGGAGATGGCACACAGCAAGAGCTGTACCACAGGGAAGAAAGTGGGACGGTCCAGGAGCTGTACCCACGGGATGAAGAGGATGAGACATACCAGGAGCTGTCCCAGTGGGAAGAAGATCAGACAATCCAAGACCCGTCCCAGTGGGAAGGCAAAGGATACCACAGACTGTCTCCTTCGGAAGGAGGTGTGCGAGGCCGTCCGCACAGGTACACACGGGAAGGAGACAAGAGGGAGGCGCTGGGCAGCTCTCAGGCTGCCTCTCCTGGCCCGGGGAGTCGCACAGAGGATGAGCCGGCGGCTGCTGCTGCTGGGGCTGGAGCTGGTGAGGAGGTGGAGGAGCCCCCGGAGCCTCTGGCTCCCAAGGTGGGAAAGGCACCAGGTTCTCCTGCTGGCAGTGAGGAGGTGCCATCGGCAGGGACAGAGAGCCCAGGCCCTGCCCCAGCCAGCCCCCGAGGCCGCAGGCAGTCTCTGTGGGACTTTGTGTGGGGCATCACCTGTGAGATCGTGCACAAGGCTTGGCTCGTGATCCAGGCATCTGGCCAGCAGCCAGGGGAACAGAGGGACCTGGAGCAAAGCGCGGCTGCAGAACTGGAAGCAGCAGCTCCAGGACAAAGGGAAGAGAGCCCAATCTCTGCCCCACAGAGCCCCTGCTGCCCCCCCAGCCCCTCGCCCAGCCCGCAGGGAGCCCAGGTGCTCAGTGAGCAGCAGGAGGAGGCAGACAGGGGGTCAGTCCTGGCAGAGGAAGAGAGCAAGGAGGGGGCCTTGACTGGGGAGCTTGAGCATTCTCCGTGCAAAGATGAGCAACACACAGAGCTGTCCCAAGGAGAAATCAACAAATACCAAGAAGGGCTCCAAGGGGAAGCCAGCACTGAGCCAGAGTTTTCCCAAGGGGAATCCAGTAGCTCCCGGGAAGGGTCCCAAGGGGAACCCTGCACTGAGCAGGAGCTCTCCCAAGAAGAAGCTGGTAAATACCAGGAAGGGTCCCAAGGGGATGCCTGCACTGAGCAACAGCTACCCCAAAAAGAATACAGGATCTACCAGGAAGGGTCCCAAGGGGAATCCTGCAGTCAGCAGGAGATCTCCCTAGAAGCCGGTAGCTACCACAAGCTCTCCGATTGGGATGAACGCATTGAGGAAGAGCTGTCCCACGGGAATGTCAGTAGCTACCAGGAGGCATCTGATTGGGAAGAGTCCATGGGCCAAGAGCTTTCTGAAGAGGGAGACTCCAATGGCCAGGAGGTGTCCAGAGGGAATGGTAAGAGACCCTCCGTGCAGTCCAGCTGGGAAAATGACAGTGACCAAGACCTGGCACAGGACAGCTGGGAACAGAGCATTGGGGACAAGCCCTTGCTGCGGGAGGAGGATGAGTGGGATGAAGTGAGCGTCATTGAGCTCTGGGAAGAAAGCAGAGAGCAAAGACTGGCAGGGTTGGCAGGAGGCGGGCTCCCCTTGCCTGTCCCTCGCGAGGCTTGGGTTGAGCACGAGGCATCTGAGCTCTGTGCCTCGCCTCCCCATCTGGAAGCCCTGGCCCCCATGGGGCACACGGCTTCTCCTGCCTTTGAGGAGCAGGTGCCAGAGGCAGGGACGCAGAGCCCGGTGGCTGCCCGGCGCTGCCAGCCCAGGTTCTCAGTTTTCCAGCAGCGAATCCGGACCCTCAGCCAGCAGCGAATCCGGACCCTCAGCCAGCAGCTTGGTCACCCCAAGAAACGTACCTCCATCCTCAGGCGGGCGCTGCACAGCCTGTTCTGCTGCCCCTGCCTGGCGCCAGAGCCCGAGGATTAGGGCCCGCTGCCGGCGCCAGCCCGGGCCCCGCAGGTGGCGGCTGGCCCGCAGCCTGCCCAGCGTCCTCAGGCAGCCTCACGGGCCGCCTTTGCCCGGACATGTCCCTGCAGCCTCAGCAGCCCCTGGCTGCTTTGGAGCACCCCCAGTGGGTGTCCCCAAGACCAAAGATTACCCATGTGGCCAGCCCCAAACCAGCACCCGGGGGGGGACACTCAGTGCCAAGTGGCTCAGCGGTGAAGGCCGGAGACTCATCAGGGTGGGAGGAGACCTTGACAGTTATCCAGTCCCGCCGTCACCCCGGCACCACCATCACCACCCTGAAACCCTGTCCCCAAGTGCCACATCCAGACGACGCTTGAACGCTTCCAGAAACAGTGACTCCACCACCTCCCGGAGCAACTTCTTCCAATGCCTGACCACTCTGTCAGGGAAAAATTCTTTCTACTATTTCATTGGAACCTCCCATGATGGAATCCAAGACCATTTCCTCTCATCCTGAAAGGATCACATGCTGATCCTTTGGGATTTTATCCATGAGGAATGGGCACAGACAGGAGGTGTTGCTCCCAGGACTCCACTGCACACAGCATGACTGCGCCAAAAAGAATTCTTCCAAAGCAGACAGAAGTTGGGTTTAGAAGGAGAAACAGTAGCAGTAGTGAAAAAAAACAAAAACACCCCAAAACCCCCCAAAAAACACGACCATAAAAACCTACAAAAGGAAAAATAATAGGAATAGGACTAATAATAATACAAAGAAGATGAAGAAGATGAAGGAAAAGTAGTAGTAAACAGGAAAAATAATTAAGCATAAGAAGAAAGAAAAAGAAAAAGAACAAAAAATAATAGGAATAGGAAAAAGCATAATAAGAAAAAAGAATAAGAATAAAAATAAGAATAAGAATAAAAATAATTAAAGGATTAAGAATAAGAATAATTAAAGGACTAAGAATAAGAATAAGAATAAGGAAAAGAAAAAGGAAAAGGAAAAAAGAAATAAGAATGAGAATGATAAAAAGAATATGAATAGGAAAAGGAATAATAATAATAATAATAAGGAAAAGAAAAAAGCATAAAGAAAAGAATAGGAAAAGGAATAAGAATTAAAACGAATAAGACAAAGAAAACAAAGAATAGGAATGAGAATGAGAATGAAAATTAGAGAATAAGTTGATGTAGAAGAAGAAGAAATAGTAGTACAAGTAAAGAAGAAAAAGTAGAAGAATAGGGAGGAGAAGAAGAAAAGGAAGAAGAAGACGAAATAGTAGTACTATCAAATTATTATTATTTATTATTATTATTATTATTATAACAGTAATGTCAAGTGAAAATACACATCCACACATCCTCTATAGCATCACAGAGGAGATCGTCTAGTTCCAACAGATTCTCTTCTGCTCTCTTTCTCTCTCTCTGCCACCTCTTTCCTATTTCTTTCCATCTCGCTCCCTCACATTTCTTGTTAAATAAAACCCATGTTAATGAAATCTGTATGTTGTCACCATATGGTGTCATTTGTGCTTTCATTTGGGCACAGGCGTCTCTCCCTAAGCCGATCGGAACACATTCTCTGCCCAGCCTGACGTCATAGCACAGGTGCTCCAGCTCTCTGAGGATCTCCACCGCTCTCCTCTGAACTCATTCTGGCAGCTCCGTGTCCTTCTTATGCTGGGGCCCCCAGACACGGATGTAGTGCTCCAGGTGGGGTCTCAAGAAATGGACTGGAGGGCCACAATCACCTCCCTGACCTGCTGCTCTTCACTCCTTTCCATGCAGCCCAGCACGGGCGTGGCTTCCTGGGCTGGCAGCACAGATTGCCGGCTCACGCCGAGCTTCTCCTCCAGCAGCACCTCCAAGTCCTTCTCCTCAGCCCCTGCCCCGCTCAGCTGCCCGTCCCCCGCAAACCCCGTGCTGAGGTGTGTTGGGGTTCTTCCCCCCTGCCACAGGGTCCTGGGAAAGGGGAGCCTGGGGTAGAGGCACGGCCTAGGCACGGGGTCTCCCTACTTCCTGGTCACGTGTACCCTAATCCTGTTCCCCACTGGTTATTTTGTGTTCCCCCTGCCCAGGAAGGACCCTGGTTGTGCCGTGATTGCGCGCTTCTTCAGCAGTCCCCTGGCCATGTGTAGTGGTTTGGTCCAAAATACTCATTACTGCTTATCTTCTCTGAGATAAGAATTAGGAGAAATGCAAAGCAGGCACCAAACTTGAAAGAATATAAAGTTTATTAACAGACCCAAAAGTGGGAAAAAAAATTATACCACCTTCAGAACTCTTCTCCTCCCCCCACCTTCCTCCCTTCTCCCACTGACAATGTAAAAAGACAACCCTTAAGATGTTCAGTCTGTTTACCACTTCCATAATAACCTTGTTCAGTCCATTTAGAAAGAGAAGTCTCTTCTTGCTCGTGCTATGAAAACAGTATCACAATGAGACAGCCACCCACTTCCAAATATTGTTCAGTCCATTTAGGAAGAGGTCTCTCTGCTCACGATGTGGGTCCCCTCCCCCGACTTGCAGCTTTTCCTGCAACTGCTTTCGAGGGTCCACTCTTGAAGTTTTTTGGGGTACAATTTTAAGGTTGAGCCGTCCAGAAACAAAAAACAGAGGCCCTTCTCCTTCCCTGGGAGCAAAGGGTCTTCCTCATCTTCATCGTTAGGACTATCTCTGGGAGCATCTCTAGGAACTAAGGTTTTCTCCTTTCCCATTTGGAGCAAAAGTCCTCATCTGGTTCATCTCTCCCTGTCCAAACTTCTCATGAAATTACAGCTGCGTCAGCATCTGCCTATCTCAGCACAGGTGCTTTTGCTTATGAGCTGAACACTCCACCCCCCCATATCTTCATGAAATTACAACGGGATACTCTGATATATCATAGCTTCACAACAGAATTTCAGCTTTAAGCATCTCCTCTCTCTCTTCCCTCAGGTTTTCAGCTCTTCACAGCAATAAAAGGGTTAATCTCACCTCGGCCTTGCAGCTTTGCAGCTGGAATGTTGAATTTTTCTTATCGCAGTGGAGAGGGGGGAGAGCCGAGCCGCTCCGGCTGCCCACGGCAAGGCAGTGGGGGGGGTTCCATGGCTGGAACAGGTCCATCGGCTCCAGGATGGCCGTGGCCCGGCCCGGCCTGGCCCAAGCAGGGCCTGGCCGGGCCCGCTGGCCCCCACATGGGGCCCCGCAGCCACCTGTCCCTGCACTGGAAACGAGAGAGAGCTTGGGGGGGAGTTTGTCTATTCTTAAATGTGTATCAAAGAGGTGGTCACAACTTTAAGTGGCTTAGAGAATTGTCCATATTCAAACTGGCCAGCTGATAGGTTCTATCAGGTCCCAGAGGAAGCTGTAAGCACCCCTTAGCAAGGACATCCCTTCCGGGACTGTGCTTGCTAACCTATGACACCATGCGGCTGGAGAATAAAGATCTCTGAAACATCTATCAAGAATCGGTCCCTGTTTCTTTCCACGGGCCTTGCTGTCTCTACATGTTGCAGGAGACCCCACTGCTACGGAGCTGGAGCACCATCCACTCTCTGCCTCATTGGCAAAGCCATTCAGGAGCCCTGGGGCCAAGGGCGGAGCCCTCCCTGAGGGACATCCCTCATCCCTCGCCTCCACCTGGACGTGGAGCCACTGACCACAACTCCCCGGCTGCGTCCATCTGGCCAATTCCTCCTGCCCCGCACAGCCCACCCCCCAAAGCCAGGCCTCTGCAGTGTGGGGCTCGGGGTGTCGGTGCTGTGGCACTGGGCCTCACGGGGGCTCTGGGCACGTCAGCGCTGTCCGAGACGGCAGTGTTCTGGGTCGTGGCTTAGACATTGCTAGGAGGGAGCTTTGCCCATTATGGCAAAACTCTGTAAAGAGGCTGAGACCACCCAAACCCAGCCGTCCTTCACCTGACTGCAACTTCGGGCTGGGACTTAAGCTGCCTTATGGAACTTGAGATACCATAAAGGTGACACTATTGTTCAATTACCTCTGGTCTAGGGACAAGGAAACAAGACCAAGGGAAGAGAATGGATCCACAGGAAAGCCAAACTCAGCAGCTGTCCTGAAAATCAGCTTGGGCCGGGCTTGGCCTGGGGGAGGCCACAGCACACCGGCTCATCTGCTGAGGCCACGTTTGCACACACTCCCCCACAAGCAAGAAGGGAGGAGGAGGAGAGTTTTGGGGCTGTGGCGGAAGCTCTGGTCACAGGCAGTGAGCACCCATCCTCCCTCACTCAAACTGGCTCAGCTCTTAAAGCCGCGCAGGCCGGGAAGGCCACGTGCACGGGACATTCCCGTGAGGGACACCTGAGCAGGTGTCATCATCCATCAAAGAGCCCCAAAGCGCTCCCCAGACTCATTGCTGAGGCTTTGCAGCAGAGCACTGCTCGTGATGCAAAGCGATGCAACAGATGCACAGTCTGTTGCAAGAGACTGTCCCAAACTTGCCCCCGCCAGGGGAGCTACCTGGGCCTTCCCATCCAGCTAAAATGCATATTAATCCTTTGGATTCTTTTTTCCATGATCCTCTCCAAGCATACCAGTAGAAGAAGATTAACGGGATGCCATCAGCCTCCAGGGAGTGGTGGTATTTTTTACCTAATCTGTCTATCACTCTCTTTATCTCTCTTTCTCTCACTCATTTCCTTAATGTTAAATAAAATCCATACTATTGACTTCAGCATATTCTCTGATTTGCATTTTAATTCAATCAGAGGCATCTCTAACAATTTTAGTAAGCAGATTGCAACTGATATATATATACATATCCCATATATAACCCA
Organism: Corvus moneduloides; assembly: GCF_009650955.1. Taxonomy (NCBI): domain Eukaryota; kingdom Metazoa; phylum Chordata; class Aves; order Passeriformes; family Corvidae; genus Corvus; species Corvus moneduloides. Next base: position 65,674,595 of record NC_045480.1, read on the forward strand.
TTCCTGTGTTGTTTTTTTTATTATTTCTGTTCCTTTTCTTTTCGGTGTAACAATTTGTGATGTGAGACATGCTATTTGATTCATAATTGACTTATTTTAAAATGATTACTTTGATTTACATGGACTTTTCATGAAGTCATATAAACAGATTTGCTGCAAAAGATATCTTGGTGCAAATCAATCCTCAATCTATTGAGAAATGATGAATTTTAATTTTTGCTTTGAAAACTGGAAGAATCTTCTTAGAGGAAACAACATATATCCTCATATTTTCTTACTTAAGTTCATTTTGAAGCAGTTTACATACTTGCCAGTGATGATGTGGGCTTAAGTTCAGAAGCACACCCATAATTTTGAACTAACGACATCTAAATGTTCCTTGTTATAGATGTCAATATTCTGGAGTAAGCATTTTACAGAAGAAAACAACTCAGTGGAAATGAAGATCTGCAATACATGAGGTCTAGCAATTTTCTTTTATTTTCGCCACCACACGGCTTCTCCTTTAGGTGAAAGGAACAAAGCCTTATCTAATTATTTCAACTACTGCGACTCCCTGGTGTTAACAAGATGTATTATATAGAGATGGGACATTTCCCAGTGATTGTATTTTCTCTCTGCTCAGATCTCCTCTCCATGCAAGTAGAAACAAGATCTTTGTACTGATCAATCTGTGCTCTGCATCCCACATCAATTGAGTAATGTAAAAAGGATGCATATTAAGCACAGAAAGAAATTCTCCACAAAAAATCTTGCAATTGGCACTACCCCATATTAAAATCACCTCCCCTTTCTGCATAAAAAGACCTTCAGTTAAACGAATGGTATGAGGAAATGAAAACAATTTTGTTAACAATTCACCTAAAGCATTCACCAAGCATGCAAACACTTTGTATTAGTGGTTAAACTTTGGGATTTCTCATCTATTGTGTCTTGGTTTGAAAGACAGGTGTCTGCTAAGGAAGGCAGAAGCCTCCCTTGGAATGGCAGATGCGACCCCCCTTCCCTCTGAGTTGTTATAATTTTGAAATCAAGGGCTTTTAGGCAAAGATGTGGGAAATAGGAATAACAGTTCTTTATTATTACATATCTATATGTGAATAACAAGCCAACCAAACAACAATAACTATGGCAGTAACAGCAAACAATCACAAACCCAGCCCCAGCCTTCTCGGCTGTCAGGCCCTTTCCCCTCGGGTGCAGTTCCGCTCGCAGCCGGCAGGGGCGCTGGCGGCTCCCGGTGAGCAGGGCAGGTGCGATGGTTCCCCCGCGGCTGCAGGGGGCGCTCCGGAGCGAGCTCGGGAAACACGCGGCACCGGTGCTCCGGGGATCCCGGGGAAGGATGGGACAAAGGCTTCACAAACCCCTGGGCAGCCGATCCTGATGTCCGGCCAGACCCTCAGGAACAGCAGGCTGGAACGGCAGGCTGGAACGGCAGGGACGAGCACAAATCCCAGATGGCCGATGAGGTGTATCCAAACGGAGAACCCCCTGGGGGTCGGGGGAGGCAAGGCGAGCACGGCTAAAACGTAGCGAAGGCTCGAAGCAGCAGCGGGACAGGGCGGCCACAGCCCGGCTCCTAGCAGGACAGGGAGGGCGGCTTTGGGATCCCGGGGCTGCTCTGACAGAAAGAAAAATGGCCGAAGAACAAGCAGCTTCCCTCTCTCTCCAAACGCCCCGAGACCGACTGACCATACACTCAGGTGAAACAAAAAAGAGCAGCCAGGTCTTTTCTTCTTCTTTAAGCACCTGGCCATCTGTTCCCCTAGAAACATGTATGGGGGGAAAATTCCTTTAACAGAAAAAAACCCAAAAACTCCAGGGGAGCTCCTAAAACCCCAACAACTGCCAGAAGTCAAAAGTCAAAGTTTGGAACTCCAGAACCTCAGTCACCCTTTGTCTTTGCTTATAGGTATATTATAGATAAAACTACAGATTCTACTATGCTTGATAATATTTTTCTGTTTTCTCATTTATGCTCTGATGACCAGAGTACTGTGTGTGTATTATTAATCAATCTCATGGCTTTGGAAAGACAATACAATTCAGGAAAAGCCAGTGATGTGGACTGTAAGTCAGTCTCATCAAATGGAGTTTGAGTGCAGTGAAGGGAATGATGTATATGTGGAGCTTTCTATCACAAATTTGATTTGTTGATGACAAACTTGTACCGTTCCAGCTCTGCACTGTTTGTTTGATGGATCATCTAAGCTGCAAAATACTTTCTTACTCTGATAAAATGTATGCATATTCTAGATAGGTTGTCGGGGGAATAAGGCCCCAAATCTCACAGAAATGCGAGAACAATTAGTTAACCAAAGAAGGAGAATGCTACTTCTTTTTTTTTCTCCCAGAAATAAATAAAAGTAATTACATGCAATATTTTTAACTGGTGAAATATTTTTACTTATATTAAATTGTATTTATAATGAAGTTCTTACAAAAGTAACTTTTAAACTAATACTGTCTAATCATTGGTTACTGATTTTTTTCTTAGAGCCATTGATATTTGAGGGAATTTATTAACAGATTTTACAAAGAAAATCTTATTCCTTTTCTGATCTTTTCCTAAACTTAGTTAATTTCTCTATTTTTACATTTTGCAGAGGAATACAGCTTACACTGTTTAAGTAAATATCAATTTAATTATGGAATAAGCTAATCATTATTAACAGGACAAATAATATTGTATTGATGATCTTTCAGACACACATTATTAATGGTGAAGAGGCTTCTTGTTTCCCTGTAGTCAAATAATATTTGATTTCAAGTTCATTGTCTTTAAAAAAAATTTAGAAAATTGTATTCCTCTATTCACTCATATTTTGTGAGGGTTAGTCTAGCAAATCAAATAAAATTATCTTTTCAGAATATTTTCACTCAGGGCCGACTCCCCTGAATTTCAATAGACTCCAGACTTGTCTCCTAATAGCATCCAAGGACAGAAAGATGATGTTCCAGTCCATAGAGGGGGAAAGCCACTACTTCAATTTCTAATGCAACCTTTCCAATTTCTCATTCTCAGCAGTTTTGTCATATCAATCTTTTAGCTAAGAAGTGCTGAGGAATGCTTACATAATCTGTTTATAAAATGGAGACTAATTGTCACTTTTCAGAAACAGAAATTCTGTAAAACAAAAAAACCCAAAATAAATGTTTAATGTAAGAATGCCTTGGTGCATCTAGTTTGGAAAACAAATGTTCCTTCCAGGATAATCTTACCTTATTGCCCAGAGAGGTTGTCTCCACCCTCAGAGCTTTCAAGATCTCACTGGTTAAACTCCTGAGCAACCTGGCCTGATTTCACAGCTGATTCTGCTCTGGGGAAGTACAAGAGACCTCCTGAGGCCTCTTCCAGTCTGAACTATTCTGCTGGTTTTGTCTGTGGTAGAGTTAATTTCCTTCCCAGTGGCTGGACTGGGGCTGTGTTTTGGATTTGTGCTGAACACAGGGTTGATAATACAGAGATGTTTTTGTTATTGCTGAGCAGGGCTTACACTGAGCCAAGGCCTTTTCTGCTTTTCGGACTGGCCATGCTGGTGAGGAAGTTGGGGGTGCCTGGGAGGGTGGGAGGAGACACAGCCAGGACAGGTGACCCCAACTGACCAAAGGGATATTCCAGACCATACGATGTCATTATATATCAGTGTATACAGCAGGGGGAAGAAGGAGAAGTGGAGAAACATTTCTAGTGATGATATTTGCAGTCACTGTTACCTGGGGCCCTGCTCTCCTGGAGAGACTGCCCATGGGAAGCATTGAATTAATTTATTGGTTTTCCTTGCTTGTATGTGTGTCTTTTTCTTTCCCTATTAAACTGTCTTTATCTCAACCCATGAGTTTTCTACCTTTTACCCTTCTGATTCTCTCCCCGGTCCTGCTGGTGGGGGAGTGAGCGAGCGCTGCCTGGGCCTTGGTTGCCAGCTGGGATGAAACCCAGGCAACCCTATATCCTATGATACATTCACAATTCCCACCCTCGTCTTCAACATAATTAGGGGTATTCAAGAGCTCACAAGCATCTTTGTGCCTGCAAAACTGTCAGTGCTAAACCCATCCCACTACACTATACAAACATACTGAGTCACATATGTAGTCACATTCATGCTGTCCTATATTGGGAAACAATGCTCTGGGGCCTCTCTAACCCAAACATTGTTCAGAACCACTACACTCTGATAGGAAGCGTACGAATTGTACAACTAAGAGACATATCTAGATTAACTTGCAATGAAGAAAACCAAAATCTTAACGTCTCTGAATTCCTAGTACATATTTTTCCCCCACTAAGACAAAAAAACCTCACAAAAAAGAAAAGTCTTATTCATTAGTTTCTATTTTGTAGATATGCAGACTTGTGTTTATGAATATTATAATTACAAATATTGTTACCTGAGCATCTCCTCCTGCAACGTATATTAATTTGATTTCCATCTATCCTACTTTTTATTTTCTCCTGTTTCAGAACAAAGAAATGTGCTGTGAAGTGTGTTCATTTGGTTGTCTGCTTTGGACTTATTTATTTGGATCAATTTTTAGTATACCTTCTCATCCTAGTGTTCAACTTACTATTTAGCTACATCACATCAAAGAAATACACCTTCTGTACATACCCAGGCCATTATCAAGACTTAAACAGATGAAATAAACCTTCAAAAGAAAACAGTGGCTTGGCAAGGAAGTTGTAGACCATTCTCCGTAAGCTTTTGATAAACCACTTTTTGATAACCCAAAATACCAAAAGATAACCAGTGGATAAAAGATCAAAACTCCATCTTAAAATTTGATATCATACGAGAAGGTGACATGGAAAGCAAAAGACAAATGTGCTACTCCCATAGTATCTGCACTGGTGACAACTACCCTTCAGGCTTTTGTTCTGGCCAGAAGCTTGTAATGCCTGAAGGCTTCATGCAAGTTGGAGGCATAAATGCATTTCTATGGTCTGAGATGAGATCAGACTACATTAAGCTCTAACCAGACTAATGCTAGGAGAAAAAATAACCTAAAAACATTCTTAAGAGGGGACTATATTGATCAATTGTAGGTACACGTATCTCCAGGCAATGACAAACTGTCCTGTCTATAGCTCCTGCTCAGAGGACAGTTAACAGCAAAATGATTCATTTGAGGAGGGAACCTCCTTCAGAGGAATGAAGAGGAAGAAAACTCCATAGAGTCAGTCCACAGCTTTTTTTCCCCATCCTCTTCTACCAGGAGAGAGGAACAGTTTGCTTCCTGTAAAACAGGAACAGAAGCTGCATCCCAAGAGTAATCCTGAAATAACCACAATGTCAGGGACAGATTGAGGCTGTATGTAGGATTTGAATACAGGCTTGTGATCTGGGCATAACACCTCAAATTAGTATTCTGCATCTTAATATCCTAACTTCAGCATTTTTGAGATACTATGATATTAGTCTTTGGCTGACAATGGGGCAGAAAGTTCTCTCCCTTTTTGTTTCCTTGTTTCATCCTTAGGTGTTCAAAGACAGAAAGTGGTCTGTGGATTGTAACTACAATGTTCTTTTCATGCTTTGTATATGATACACATCTGTCCTGGTTTCTCATTTATCCTGTCAGATAGCTTTGGTTTAATAGCATGTGGCATTTCAGCTCTCTTGGTTCACTAATTTTTACTGAGGTACAGGGAGAAACTAAGTTTATGCATCTTATTTTCATCTCGGTGCATGTAAATGTCACACAGGGAGTTGAAAATCCAACCTGAAACATGGGAAGAAAAATGTTTCAGCATTCAGTAATATTTGCATCTTATTTCTACTAATGACTTCATTTTTCACAGTTCTAGATAAGCATTTGGACAGGCACATCACTGTGATTCATCAACAGAAGCCCGCTTTACCACACTGTTGTATTAAAAAACCCTTTTGTAACGCTTTATACTTTAGTGGTTTTAAGAGATCAGCATTCATCATTCTCTATCTTGTTGGGCAACACTTCTTCGAGAAAAGCTAGAAATGGAATTGATTTTCCCAGCTTTATTAAAGAATCGGTAAAGCAGCGAAGTGTTATTGGTCATGCCTGTCTTGCCGTCTGCTTTCAATTGCAGGCCCTATTGTCATATACACTGAAAGCAACTGTAAGTGCAAACAAGATAGTAAGGAAAATGGCACTTTCTGGAGAGCACAGAATGCTCTATTCAGGACCTTTGTCAGGATTTGCTCTGAAATTACGATTGTACCTTCGGTTACTTTATGAACTTATTTTCTGCCTATTACTGAAACACATAAAGTGTTTCTCTCCAGGAAGGGTGGTTCACAAAAGTGCTTGGGTTTTAGATTACCAGGATTTTCTGCATTATGCAACAAACAGAGCAAAAATTGTACACAACCCCTGCAGTCCTTGTTTCCAAGAGAAGGCTGTGTGTGCATTATGTGTATAGGAGAAAGTAACTTCTGTAACATTTTTGCTGATAGTTTAAACTACAATTTAATAGGCTACAATAAGAAACTTTGTAAAAGGGAAAATTCTGAACTCCTGAATAAGAAAATAGAGGGTTTAATAACAGTCCCTGCTGATTCTTTCCTTTTAATTGTTTTTCCCGAAGCAACTTTTAACAGTTGCAATTTTAACTTTACAGATTGCAACAATATGCACACAGCAGCCTCTAGATGCCCAGGAAAAGTGTCCCTGCACTACTTCTGAAGCTAACAGTGCTGTTCTTGCTTCTTCAAAGCTGTTCTTGCTCCTTCTACAACCTCCATCTGCCCTCCCAAAACAGCCTCTAAAGCGACATAGAAGGAAACCAATGAAAAGTTGCATCCCTTGCAACTTGTAAAACCAAACCAAAACTCACATTGGATGTTGAGCTGCTGTCAGGAGCATTGTACAACAGAAACTCTATGTTCTGACCTTCCCATTCAATAGTCAGTACACAAATCCTTTTCTATATTCTGCAATTCAGTGCTGCTGCTGTTTAATTACTGTTATCATGACAGTGTACTGGAGGCTTAGACACCACTTATGCTCCAAAAAGCAGAAAATATGAAAGTGACTTTAACAGTATAAGCTTTACAATTTAAGTAAAATAAAAGACATAGGTGCAGATGAAGTACCAGGAAATAACAAAAAAACTATTAGGACAACAATCTGAAAAGACAGAATTTAATTTCCTACCTATGGCTTTAAGAAGGACGAAGGAAGATAATGGGGAAGCTTTGTTGATGTTTCCAAAGTGCTCCTTCATGACTTTTTTTCTGCATGACTGCAAAGACACTAATTACTTCTGGAGCTAGACATTGCTAGACATTCAAAGAGTTGTATTTGGAAACCTATGATGAACACAAAACTGAATTTTTCTGCTCCTTTGCTACATCAATACCTGTACCACGTCTTGTGACAGTAATTTCCTACCTTGTAATCAGCACAACTCTACCACCTTGGCTCATCAAAAGCAAAACAAAAATTAAAATTGGAGGGGGACTGTAGATGGGATGAAAATTATTTATAAACCTTCAGCATAAGGATGTTTAGCCATGAGCCAGCTTGAGGATTCCACCACAGATAGGCAACTCATCTAACATGGATAGTGACAACTTCTCACTTAAGAAAGGGCAAAAAAAGCTTGGGAAACAATAGGAATACAGAATACAGAAAAACGTCCATAAACATCAAAGAAATCTGGTGGAGATTTAACATGATCTAATTTATCGGAACCTGAATATGTAGTCTGGGTGGATAGCAAATCCTCTGCAACCACTAGGGAACAAGGAGAAAAAATATTTTCGCCATCCAAATGGTACGTACACATGAACTTCTTTGGAGGAACAATTTTTAAGTTATTCACCACTCCCAGTATGCTCTTTTGGATGTTCCTCCTGTAAAGGCTGAAGAGGAGAAACCCTATATATTTTATTTTGAGAGTAATAATTGCAGACTTAAATTAATAAATAACCACTTTTAGTAACCCAAGTGAGTGCATAATGACATAAAAAAGGTTATCCTTCTGCAAGTTGATTGATTAAAAGTGTGTCTCTAACTGCATGAAATTGCAAGAAATTGTTCATATAATCTAAAAATGGCAACCACAAGCTCATAGCACATTTTATGGAGTGTGGTTGGAAAATTCTTTTCTACCACACTCTTTTAGTCTTATGTGAGAAAGTTTTTGTTAAGAAAAAAGGTCAAGTTAGAATAAAGATTGAACTAGTTATTTCAAACCAAATCTGGATACGCTGGCAGAGCTAGGAGTGCTTGGATCCATATTTGTATTTAATTTCATATGAGCCAGCCACAACATTTGAATCCAAATTCATATCAGAATTATAACAGCCTTGGAGGATTTCAGATGGAATAATCTGGCTTGAAACTATGGTTAGTTTCCAAATGGTATAAAATTTGCTGTGAATTGGGACTTTTCCATGCTTGTGAAACAATAAAGGCTGTTTCTTGGGCTGATATGTGATTTTTTTCTAAAGCTTCTCTTTTGCAGAAAGCTTAATATATATACCACAAGGAAATGTGGAGAGCTTATCACTGGGCTGGAACCCGGTATTTAAAAACTTTTACATGGATCTGTGCCTTCATTTCTATCACAGATTCAGGAATTTTGTCAAGGTACAAAATGTATGCCTCTAGAATACCATAAAACATGTTATATTCTGAGTTTTGTGTACAAAAGACAGGCTGTATGTGTAATTACGAACACACAGCTACATTATCTGTCTCTGTTTGTGTATCAAGGCATATCATAAGAGTGGTTTGATTTTATCCTGAGTCAGGGCATTAGATACACTGTTAAATTTCATGCTGGAGTAGTTGCACCTATAGCCTTCCCCGGCTCTTAGGCTCTTGTGCCTCCCCAGCACATGCTGTTTCCATACAGGTACAGGCCCAGGGCAGGTACCATCCCTCCTTCCTGTGCTGCCCATCTACATGCATGGGAGCTTAGACTGCGATGCAGGGTGAGCCAGGAGTTGTCCAGCACAGAGCCAGTTCAGGAGATTTGGGCAAGGAAGAGAACAGGGTCACAGAACCATAGAGTATCTCAAGTTGGAAGGAACACATAGACAACACTGAGTCCAACTCCCTGCTCCTTGCAGGGCTACCTGAAACTAAGTCATATGAACAAAGAACATCAGCTAGAATATTCTGAAAAACTGCTCAGATTCCTCTTGTAAGTTCTCTCTTTTTCTGGCTAAATCCTTGCTCTCTAAGATTGTTGGTCTCTGTGAAATCAGGTAAGACTGTCTCACCCCTCAGGTCCACAGTGGCAGTGGTAGCCCTTCCGAAATCACAGATGGAGGGATAAAAATTTATTTGGAGAGGGGCATGTGCTACTGTTTCATAAAGCTGTCTGGAAATATTTTTAAACTCTGTCTGAAAACTATAAAAACTTTTATTTGTCAAAACACATTAACATGAAAATGTACGAACTACTGGTCTGTGGCAATTTTGGATGTCATCTTCTGGGACTGCTGTTTCTGCCGGAATTTAATTAATTTTATGGTTCTACTGAATTTTTCTGATTAGTATTTTTTTTGTGTTCTTATATGTGGTACAGAAGAAAATACTATTAAGTCTCCCCATCTCCACAGGACCATGGGAAGAAAGTAAACACAGCTGAATTCATCCTCAGTTATTCTTTGCATGTTACAATTAGCAGTACCGTTTCCTTTTTTGCAGCGAATCACATTCCCACTTAATCACACATGTTCCTTTTATATCCTCGGACAACAAGTAATTTCAGGTGCTACCTATTTGGGGCAATGAACAGTATTGGGTGAAAAACATACTTCTTTTCCCCAGTAAACATCTGACCTTAAAGTGCTGACTCTAAATACAAAATTCCTAAGTTTAGCTGACCTAATTTCTCAGTTTAGCTGACTTGTTCTTGAGATCATGCAGTCAATGCTATTATGTCCTCACCTCAGTAATCTCTTGGTTATTTCTCCTTCACCTGTAGGCCTGAGGATCAGCCATATCTGGAGTCTCCTTTCATGCCAGCCAAGGAAGTATCTCCACACAAGAAATCCTCAGGCATGACAATTTACTCCAAACACTCTTGTTTTCTCAACAGAGAACTCTGGTTTTAAAGAAACTGCTCACTTGCCCAAACTTCAGAGGCACATGGGAGCAAAAATAGAGCAAAGTTCTAGTATGGGAGACAGATAGCCCAGTAAGGGGAAAGTTTCAAAACCAGTGCAGCCTCGAGGAAGAGTGCATTCAGAATGCTATGTATTGCATGCTTAACAATTAAATATGATTTGACACTCACAACTTGTATCTTAGCCAAAGAAATGGAAACATGGAGGTTTATCTTTAATAAGGACAACACAGGACAGTGCCTCAGCTAAGCTTATTTTAAAGAAAAAGTACAAGTATATAAGCTGATCAGCTTTTATATGGGTTTTCTGTGCTATGGATTCTTTAGAGAGTCATCCTTATTTTAAAAAAATAAGCTTTTCAGAGCATGTGTAGCTAAAATCTTTCTATTAATCTGAATCAATTAGATTTAAAAAGAAATGATGGACTCTTTATAGAGACAGGTTTAGCATTATCACATTGGTGACAGACTGATGCACAGGGTTTCAGCAGCATTATCTAAATATAGTGCCTGGCTCACAGATTTTCAGAAGCTGTAAGAGATCTCTCTGAAGGACAACAAAGAAATGGGAAAGAAGGGGATTTGCTTCAACTGAAATGAATGCAAATGGCATCTCCATTCATTTCATTTGCAACAATCTGACACCTTTTCGCTTCCGTTTCACACAAAAAATAGGAGATAATAGGGAAATAGTAATGGTATAAGTGGTCAGAGTCTGACCATTAAAATGTTTACCATCCCAGTGTGATGCCTGCAGATGCAATAAAATTGAAACTGGAAAGGTGTTAGAATTGCTGCCGGTTTCTATTCACTTGAATGGCAGAAACCCAGAATTCTGTTTTATGGTTTCATGTGGAGGGTCAATCCATTATCTTTCTTTCTTCCTGGGATCAAATAGCATTTTTGTGAGATTAGGTCTCCTTGGCACACTGAAGTGGAACCAATGTGCAGAGGTTTGAATTTCAAACTTTTTTTTAAATTGAACTGCTTTAACAAATGGTGAGTTGACTTTAGAATTGAACTTGAAAATATTAAATGGATTTTTAAAGGTTAAAACTTGGAGATTCTCTTAGAAATACTCACATAATAACCCATCTATGATCCAGAAGCATCACAAACATAAATATTATGAGCACTGGAACAAATTAAGTAGTTAAAATATTAAGCAGTTTGTCCTCCCATTTTCTGTCTATATGGTGAAAAATGTATAACATACAGAAATAAAAGGATGCTGTGAACTTTTTTAAAATGGGAGAGAATGAAGAGAGGTAAAGGAGTAAAAATATTGTCTTATGCAACATAAGTATGCACTCCAATTATCAATGGCAACAATCTGAAGCAAGACTGAGAAAAATGTACCATGGACATTCACTAAACCCAGGTTAACATGGTATTGAAGAACTATACCTCTTGTTTTTAACATAAGGACGCATTTTTTTTATTTGAAGAAAAACTTATTCATCAAGGTTGTAGAAATTATGTATATAATAAAAAAACCCAAACAAAACCAAAAGCATGTAGCAAAATAGTGTTTCCTTATGATAACTTCAGATTTAGGAAAGAACGCAAATTTTTATTTACTACTCTATAATTGACAGTCTTCACAAGGAGGAAACAGAAAAACTGAAACCAAATAAATAAATTCTGTAGAAGACAATTAGTGCAGGGTTTCAAAAAAGAAACTGTAAGCTGACTCAGAAATAGTTTTGAAATTCTCATTTCTTACCTAGCTATTCTCAATCCTGCTCTGGAAACTTTGCCATACAGCAAAACCAGAATGTGCATTAACAAATGTGGAAATCAAAAGGAATCTGTAAGAATGGAAATTTTTACTCACAAATATACTTGCAGAATAAGAACTTAAATATAATCAAATATCAATAATTAGTTGCCTAAATATTTGTTGAACATTAGTCATTTAACTGTTCTGACCTCACAGACCAAATGGAACTGCTTTAGCACCTGGCCCCAGAACAGGCTTTTAAAGTCAGTGTCCAACACAACCCACAGTGTTAAAAGATATTTCCCCTGGCATAGCTAAGCTATGGCTTAAAAGATGCTTTGGAAGAACAGGTCTGTTACAATTTTTATACGCAAAGTTATTTTCCTGCAGTAAGAGAGAACACAAAGGCCACTGAAGGATGTAATGAACTATTTAAACAGATTGATCTAAACACTGATATTTTGTCAAAAATAGATACATAGAGAAGCCTGTATGGTATGTCAACAGAGTGTATGATGATGAGACAGAAAAAGGTACAGAATCCATTCAGGTGATTATGAATTTCTGTAAGAGAAGCAGTAAGAAATAGAACAAGAAATCCAGTCTCCTGAAAAAATAAAAATTCAAACTCAATTTAAATACATGTCTTTAATTTTAACTCTTATTTTTCTAAATCTTATTTCCTAAGTAAGGGCTACATTCTCTCTGGTATACCTGTATCTTTAAAGCAGGAAAAAGTATTTTAGTATTTCTAGCAGAGAAACAGAAGACAACTGCAGCTGGTAGCAAGTTCTTTTAACCGCTAACTGAGCCAGCACATCTTCACCAACAAATAAGAAGGCAGAATAGTATTAGAAATTAACTAAGAACCCAAAAGTCTCACTGAGGCCAAGTTAATACAATAAATGAGTACAACACTTCCCTTAAGTGTTTGGCACCTTTAAATAAATGCAACCTGAGTATTGGCAATTAATGGAATCTGCATTTGCCTCATCCTTGCTGCAGAAGAGACCAAAAGCGATCATGACTTTCAGATCATACTCACAGCCCAAGCAGTTAGCTCTAGGGTATGGTAGACTTACAGAAAAATACTGCAAGTAAGCATCTTCTTTCAGAGCTGGCAAAAATTAATTTCAACCTCATTTGATGAACCCTGCCAAAGTTCTTCCAGCCTTATTCTGAATTGCATACAGCAAATTTATAGAGCAAGACCTGAACAATTTAAATACTGTTAAATATTACATTCTGCAGACAGGCAAAGCAGTGAAAAAGAAAACATAATATTTAAGCATATTTACTTTTAAAGTTATATTGAGTGCTATATGTATTGCTAATTTGTGCAAGAGAGTATCCTTCAGATATAAATGAGATATATAACTGAGAGCCGAGCTGCTTGTTTTTCTGCTAAAATAAACTTCACTATTCATTTAATGAGGTTTGCTTTCCAGTAAGAAAAATACTGAAGTATGTAACTCAGCACAGCAAGTTCACTACTCTTATCTTCAACGAGTCAAGACAGTTTTAACATCTGGAACAGCAACTTTGACCAATTTTTTGATCATCAGTATCCAAGATGGGAATTAAATTCAAAATTTACCAAATAGGAATCAACTCAGCAGGCTATCAAGGTTTGCCTTAAGAACCATATCAGTAACTAGATCAGAAAACATCACCAAAACTATATCAACCTGTCATCATCAAAAATAGATTTTTAAAAGAATTTTTTAAGAAATGTTCTTGGCATTGGCAGGCAGATTAATCCAAGTATCAAACATCTTAATAACAAAAACCTGGAGCACAAATGCAACTGATAAAACACCAGAGAGATTACTTTTATCTATTTGCTTCATTTAACTGAACATTGAAAGTAGGAAACTAAGAGGAAGAGAGAAGATGTCCGCCTTGCAAACCCCATAGGCAAATTGCTGTTGACCACTGCCATATATTGTAAATTCTGATGAACAAAAAGAATGCACCTTGGTTAGCCAACTCAAATAATAAAGAATCTTTTCCAGCTACTAAGCTTTTCCAAATGCTCAGTTTTACTAAGTTGCTCTGCTTAGAAAGGAAAAATGTATCTAGTATTTTAGAAAAGTTACTAACTTTCAAGTCTTAACGTCTGCAATTTTGACTGTACATCTTTTTGCGATTGTTTGCTCGTTTGTTTTGTTGGGGTTTTTTGTCAGGGGATTTTTTGCCTTTTTTTAATCAGACAGAGGAAATTTGATGTAAACTGCTTTGAACAGGTCTTAAAGTAACAATTTATTGATGGTGCTCTGCTGCTGCAGGCTTTAGGACACAATTAGGCTTGATTTTTAGCTCTATATGAGGGCCAAACTCCTACTGAAGTTTGTTTCAGTTCAGTCTCCTAGAGAAAACTGGTTTACTGCTGATAAAAGGCATGAAGACAGTGAAGTGTGAGCTTTATTTGTTCAGCCTTCTTAGAAGAATGAAAAATTATGACTTTTCCATGCTTTTATTAGATGAGCAAATACCATAAATAGAAAGAAAACATAGATAAAGAGCAAACAGTGTTAGTAAAGAACAAATTTAATAATGCCTAGATTATAATCTCTATTTTAAAACACATAAAATTATTATTAACCATCTGATAGCTGAGGTTCTGAAAATTACATCCCGTACGACTTGTGAAGGCAAGAAACAAAAGTTCAGTTCTGTTCCAAAGCTGGTTTTAATGTGCTGGTTTGGGAGAATGTAAAATGTGTTCATGTAGGATAACAGAATGTTGGACTCAAGATCCATACTTTAGTGCTTTAAAGCAGGTTCAAGAAAAAACATGAGGGAACTCTGATCCATCTTTATTGGATTGGTAGATGTCAAATGAATAGAAAACTTGCACCATGACTTAGTAAATAAACAAATAGACGTGACAAATAAACACAGCTATAGGGCGAAATCCCATTTTCCTTTTAAGAACTGCATCCCCAAAGTTCAGCTGATTAGCTTTTAGAAGAGTTTATCTCAGCAAGTTTTACATTTTAAGAAAGAGAAAGAGAATAGCAGATAACAAAACCAAGTTAATACAGTGAGAATGAACTGTAAAGCTGCAACAAATTAGAGAGAGTTCTGTCAGAAGGCATATCTTGAGCATGGTATCAGGTCTCCCATCACAGATTTCCCTAAAAAATAGAAGATAATAGGATAAGCAAAGGATAGAAACAATCCTAAACCTAAACAACGTCTCTCTACAACAATATAAATTTGCTAACTAACTGAAAATTAAAACCATAAGCACAATCTGTTCAGGGAGAAAAAGAAAAAGCTCAGAATAACCAACTGCCTAATTCTTTGCACTAGACTCAACATTTCCCACAGGTCTCTTCCTTTGGGTTGCTTCATGCTCTTAGAAAGAAAATCAGAAAGTTTTCCTGGGAAATCAATGAAAATCAAAATTGTTACATTAATGCATGAGTGTGTCTTTGACACTCCACTAGAAAGTGCTATTCTCATCTCTTCTGCAGGATGCTATGTTATGGCCTGTCTCAACTAGACCCCATGGCTCCCCACATCCCACATACTTTCCTCTGGCAAAATGCAAAGAAAGTCTGTGAAGGGCAAGGTGCTGATGCTTTCCTATGCACCTATTTAAAATGCCACAAAGTCTGATAACCATGTAGCAAATATGAAACAGGGGGATTTGTTCTGGGTATCTTTCTCCGTGTTCCCAAACAGATGGGAAACAGCATCCAACACTCGCTTGCAGTGAGCTACTGATAAATGACACCTAGCTCCTCTTAACATTTTTTCTCCTCTTCAATATTTGCCTTCACCCTTCTTCCTTCCACTTTGTACCAGATGAAGAGTATTATGCCCTTCCATTGTTTGCTTCTCTCCCACTGAAAGGATTGCCTTCTAATGCACAAATGTATCTATTTAAAGGGCAGTTACATAATTACAAAATCTGGTTCTGGATCAGAGAACAGCACAATGGATTTCTGTAATCATGTGTTAAGAAGATAACCTTTATAAAGAGGATATAATCTTGGCTCCCATTGAAGACAAGACGTGAAAGGAAAGCATAAAAGATAGAAGTGAAATAGTATCTTCTAGCTGTAAGTCTGTGGAGCTCAATACTCACTTGTAAGCAGCAGCCATGAGGGGATCAGGAATTCTGGTGCAAAATATTTTTACGAAAAGGAAACCAATCAAAAAAAGAGAAATCATCACACTGATCAAAAGACTTCTGGGTGAGACTTGGACTCAAATCCAATTCAAAATGCAGAAAAAATACTCTCCAAATTCCTGAAGGTTTGGGAGCAATTTGGACAAGCAGATAATCTAGAAACTCCTGAAAAGATGAAACACTGGCCTACAGTCAACTGCAGCAAGCATCACTTGAGCAAGTACAGACCTGCGGACCACATGATGTATATTCTAGCTTATCTATTTTTTTTTTTTTTTATTTCTTGGCAAAGCTGTGAAATGGCTCTCCAGACATCAGACTACACTGTAATTTTTACTTCATAAGAAATTTACAATTTCATATCTTTCCTAATGGGATTACCTTAATCATTTACGTTTCAGGAAATAACTTGAGTATCAATCACTCTCACTCCAACTAAGAGCACACAGAAAAGATCAAGATGAATCTAAAAGTTGCTTTATTATTAGGAGTTCATTTTTAAAGATTTAGACATGTATTTACAGGAAATCAAAGACAGCCTAAAAGACTAGTTTGCTGTGCAATGTTTAATTTTTATTACATGAGACCTAGAAATTGTTCTGTTAGAATCATTTTCCTGTACTTTTCTTCAGCACCAGCTAACCTGAATAGTCTTCCATACAGGTATGTGCATGGTTTGTGTGCATTAATTTGTGCCTGATTTTAATTGTACTAAAATTTAGATTTCAGGGACTATTTTATTGTATATAAAAAACTTTCATCTACCTCCCCTTTACATGCAGCACTGCTGCAGTTACAACTTATCTACCTCTAGAAAGTGATAACTGCCTTTCATGAGCCTTTCATGAGCCATTCAGTTCTTGCTTTTGCCAGCATGACAAAAATATTTTGCATTATTTTTTTTTTAAATACTAATGATCTTCTGCACAGAAGCCAAACACCCAAGAATGCCAAGATTCATACAGAGCCACAGCGTGCCATTTGTGAACTCTGTTAAAGTAAAATGACATTATTGGGTATATCATACCTTGGCTGGGAAGAAAACTGAGCCAGATCTATCAATTTCTGAACATTTGGATAACCAGAAAAAAAGCCAACATTTTCCCACTTCCATTTTTTTTCAAAGATCGTAAGTCTAGTTAGATCTGTGTCCCATGTTTGTAAGTGACGAGAATATTCTGGTTATGTGAAATTTTTACAAAACAAATAGTAATTAATGGAGAGTGTTTTCAGGTTACCCTAATGTAAGTATAGTTCTGAAGTATATCTGTCATCAAGACTTGCTACTATTGCCAAAAATTATAGTTGCTTTCTACTTAAAAAGAAAAAAGTCACCAATCTGCAGAACACTGCTATAGGGCAAGACCATGCAATATCCAATACACTTATTTGAAGTTCAGTTATATCATTTAACTGTGTCTAGATAAATGGATTATGATGGCACTTTCAACCCAGATTTTGCAAGTAATTGAAGAGGAGAAAGATAAATTAAGTAGATATGAGCATATGCCCATATAGGACGAATTTTTCAGCAGTTACTTTTGAAGGATATAAGTATGATAGAACAGAAAAAGATACGCAGTTCTTTGCATGTGCCATGTTTGAAGTTGGGTATGAGGATTTGTTCCATTTAGTCTTATTTTTTATTTTCTGTTATCATTCAAGGCTTCCCTTTTTGGACATGAAAATGGTAGGTAAATTGCCTAAAAGTTCTAAATCTTTATTACAGCAATATTTCTACCCAGCTTTCTAATACTTCTTTATGATTGCCCACAACTATGTATCAGACAGAAAAGGAAATAAAATTCTTTTTAACTTTCTTAACCTTAGCCAGTCTTCATTTACTATAATACTACTTTTATGGTTTGGTTTTTTTTTGAGTCAAGATAGACCTAGAGCCACTAAACAATGGTTGGTTAGAAGTAATAGTAACTGTATTTCTGCTAAAAGAGTAAAAATTGAAGTGCAGAGTAGCATCAAATGGGAAAAATATAATTGATTTTGGAACAAAAAACATTGCAAATAATGGAAGTGACAAATACTAAGCAGAGAAGTGAGCTTTAAATTTAATTTTCGGATGACATTGTTTTAACAGAAGAGTAAACCTAAATATTTTACAAGCATAATTTGTTTTTTGTCTTCAGAAATTCTTCCAAGAGAATCTCTTTCACGCATTACATTAAATCAAGCATATGTGTACATATGCACTGTCTTTGCCTATTTCTAAAAGACTTAGCTGTGGTGTACAGCCCCCATCTTCCTCCCCATCAGTTCTTCAGGGTATTGGCCCCTACAGAAAGAACTGTGAAAGTTTTGGCTGAGGATATTTTTACATTTTTATGTCATGGCAACTTGGACATGAGAGTTTTATTTAAAAGAAGCCAAAGTGCAGGAAGTGCTAGGTGAGCAATGTAAAGAAACAAAAAGAAAGTGGAGGGGAAAAGGAGAGTAAAAGGAAAGTGAAGAGAGAAAGTGTGCCAGTTTGAACAAATTTAGAGGAAAATATCCTCTGACAGAAGGCAGGTTACAACCACCCCTCCCCCACCAGGTTCGGGAAAAAAGACATTTTCCTCGGAGGAAAGGGAAAGAGATAAAAACTATTTATTTAACAAACACACAGGAAAAGGATATTAATGCTAAATAATAAAACCTCTCGCTGTGGAGAGAAACCTGGGAAAATTTCAGAGTCCTTCTGTAGATGTGGTCTCTCATCCTCCTCAGAGCTGGGTCGTGGGCCCACCTCCAGGGCCTCAGTGAAAAGTTCTCCCGATGTGTTCTGACGTTGAAACAGTCCAGAAGAGAAGAAGGGAAAAACTGAAGTTCCAGGAAAACAAAATTAAACTCACCATCTCCCTCCGGAGAAAAGGAGCCAAAAGCTGGCTGAAAAGCAAGAAAGGCGCTTCCTCCACTCTTGCTGCTGAGAGGAGTGTGTATCTGTGTCCTTGAACAACTGTTATGAAAAGTTCACACAGTTTTTTCCTCTCCCCCCTCTCGGGCTCAGTTTAAAGGCACAGAAAGGCACAAAACTAATTTTTGGGCATAGAGCAGCGGTAGGGGAGACACATCATAAAGTCACCCCAAGACAGAAAGGGAGAAAATCATATGATAAAATATTGAAATAGAGAGTAGTGGAAAGAAAAATATGTTTCTGATACAGTAAATGTAACAATGTAGAGCATGAAGAGCAAACAGAAGAATCAAAGGAGTTTTACAAGGAAGAAGAGAGACTCAATACAATTTTCTAGAAAGAATCTCTTTGGTTCCTCCCTCTCGCCAGCATAAACAGGGTTAGCTCAGCACAGGCAGATCTTAACAGTCGAAAAATCAGTAGTACAGTTTCAGTGGTACTCAAAACAGTCACATTATGTGAAAACCACTAACTAAAGTATCTAATGGAAGATTTATATTAACATTTGACTTTACAAGGACAGAATTAATGTATTTACATCCACTGTAGTAGAAGCTTTACAAAAAAACCTTATTCCTCTAGTTTCAACTTTAGCATTGTATTATATTGGACAATTGAGAATTAGTATTCACATATAACAGAATTCAGCTTTGTCAACCAACCAGATAAAATTTCCTTTTTTACCAAGTAACTTACTGAGCTCTAGTGTTCAGTATTACCACAGATCCCCACATTTGTTGAGATTTTGTTATATGAAAGAATGAGAAAATGTAGTAAAGTGTAGCAATGATTAAATAAAACATTTGGGATGTTTGCATTTCAAACCTTGGAACCAATTTATTTTTAATCTTAAAGATCAGTTTACAGCATTAATTTTATAGGTGTGCTATGCATCATAAGATGTAGGTGTACACTGACAACTGATAATTTTGAAGAGCTAACTGAGTAGGCATAATAATAATTTTCAAATGCTTAGAGTGAATATATAAATGTGAAAGATTATAATGCATGAAACTGCTGGTAACATAATTTCAAATTAATTTATCCAAATCACTCAGAATGTTTTTCTCTTTTCCACTCTTCTCTGCTTTTTCTATATTTAGTATTTTCTTGCAAAGAAGGTTTTTATGCACCAAAAAATTAATGAGAAGAAAGCTATCCTTAAAAAGTTTGTAAATTCCAACAGTTGTGTTCAGGGGATGACCCTTACTCTTTTTTTTCTTCCATCTGTGTTCAGATTTTAGTTTTGTTTCAATTTTTTTTTTCCCTGAGAGGTATTTGTTAACTTCAACCAGCACAGCTTTGTCTGTTCTGATAAATATGCACAGACAGTTTTCAGGTCGGTGAACCTTCTTAAGTGTGTCAATTGTCAGCATTTGTACTTCATCCCAATGATGAATGGAGGCATTAGAATTCAGCATTAAAATGTAGTTAGGATTGTAATGAGCATCATTAGGAAGCATAATGGGAATCAGCACTGGGTCTCATTTTAGGAATTTTTAATTTTTTTTTTATTTATTTGCTTTATGTATTTAATTTCTTTTCTTGCTAGCAGGCAGGTAAAAACTCTGTAGCACTTATTTATATGTCTTTAAACAGACAGCCCTGTCTTCTTATCCAAGACTCATGATTTTTAAATCTGGTCTTTTTTTTTAAGTATTATCAAGTCAGAGCTAGAAAGTCCTTGCATAAAGACCACCACAGTCCATTCACACACAGATCCTTTGATTCAAAATTCTGCTTTGTACCTCAACTGTATGTCCTCACTGAGCATAAATTTTTAAATGAATGGGCCATCCCTGCACATAAATGCAAATAGATACAACTACATTTTTAGAAATGAGTAGTTTAGTACTCTCAGGTGGCTCTATAGCGAACAATTGCAAAACTGAAACATAATCCGAGTGAATTTCACACCTTTTTCTTCTCCGAAGTTTGCAAAATACTTTCTATATCCCAGCTAAGGTTACTGTATAATACAATGATAACATTAAGGAAATGACTACTCAAGGTCTCCCCCTAATTTGTCGATGTGAGATTTGATTCTTTATGAATTAATACTGATTAAATCCTGTGGTTTTCAGTTCTGCAGATTTGAAATTTTATTAATTTCTTGTTCAAGCATTTTAATTTCTACTAAGACATACTTTTAGGAAAAAAAATTGTTTCTTCAATAAAAGTACACTTATAGAGTGCTTACTTTTTCAACTTTTTTGAGCAGATGGTGAGTTAAACACACCCATGGATACTTTTTCATTGAAAAGACTGAAAACACTGGGGACAAGAAAAACAAACTATGTCATTACTAATCAATAAATCACAGCACCATGTAGTTTCTAACACAGTGTAAGTGGGTATACAGAAGAAGATCACTATTCAATCCCAACTATGCATTAACCAGAAACTTGTGAAAAACATAGCTAGAACACAAAAATCCTGGAAAGACCTTAAGACTGAATCTGGACAATCCATCTAACAGCTTTTCTGTACTTTGAATGTATATGAAAAAAAAAAAGAGAAATTGGCATCTGTCTATGAACGGAATAAAAATACAGACAGCTGAAAATATATAGCTGTGGGTGACAAGATCACTCTACATATACTTGGTCTGTACAGAAGCATCACCTTGAAGGTTATTAACCTGATTTTAGAAACATGAAACTTGACAAAATATCAGGAATGAAACTTGCAATTGTACCATGGGTCTTGAGTAATCATGAATGTATTTCTGCAACTCTGTCCTGAAAAACAGTTAAAACTAAGTCTATACCCAGAAACCCATTTTGTATAAACAAAAAACTGTTTTATTTTTTTTCCCCATCCCATCATTACCTCTCCATCTCCTAGCTTATTTCCTTCTGTGAGTGATGTCTAACCCTCTGTTCTCACTCATAGCTGTTTTGGATTCCTAAGGCTTCTTCCCATGCTAGCAACACATTACACAAATACAGGCACAATTCTATAACAAAAAAATGAAACAATCAAACCGTGCGATGAACAGAGTAAGGGAACCTGATTTATTAAGCAGAAGTACACTCACTCCTGGGCACCTCATCCTGAACCATCAACATCATCTACTGTTTGACCAGCCCTGTGAGTCCTGAGTGGCAATAGTCACGTCTCTCATAACCATTCTTCATTCCAGAGTTACATCTTTCTGGCTTGCATCATAATTGTATAATGGGAGGGGTTTGTTCCTTTGGAAATGCAGGCTAATTCCCCCTTTTCAAGCTTGCTGATGACTTCTCATATACAAACTGCAGTGGACTAAAATACAGCACGTGGATATTCACTTTCACATTTGCCATCGACAGAGTGACTATGGTTAAACCCCAGCAAGCAAAAACAATTCTGTTGAGAACTTTGTTTTCTTCAGTACCTTAAAGACTTGCTGCTCATACTCAGCAACTGCAAAATCTAAATCATCATGAGTTGTGTGATATTTGTATGAGTAACCTAAACAGCAATTGATAAATACAATAAAGTGTTTCTAAAATAGGTAATCTAGGTGTGACAGAGTGATGCATTTGTCTTTTTTGGTAAATGATCCATCATGGCATCCTGGTTCTGCCCAGAACATCGTTAATTTTTGCAGTAGCTGAGAGGGGGCATGGCCAGAACCTGGAGGTTATTCTCTACCACCTCAGCTTATTGCCAGGACCAGGGGAAAGGGCCTCTCTTCCAGGGGGAAGGAGTACCTCTTGGTGGACACCTCCAGTGGCAGAGGGAGACATCCAGTACTGTCAGTTATAGAGGTTTTTTTTTTTGTTGAATTGTTTCCTTTCTTGTACTCTCTGTCATTAGTCGGGTTGCTGTCACTGTTAATTTTCTTATCTCATTACTATTTCCAGTAAATTGTTCTTATTTCAGCCCATGATCTTTGCCTTTTGTGCCTCCAATTCTCTCAATCATGCCCGAGGGGGAGGGGGAATCAAGAGAGAGAGCAGTGAGTGGTTTGGAGAGCCTTGGTGGGGACACTGAATTAGGGAGTACCATTCCTAAACCATAACACATGGTAACACTGTTGAAGCAACTTAGTCTAGTGAATCATGCACCATTTCTTTCCAGCTGTGGTTCCATAACTAAGACAGATTACTAAAAATTTTTCTTCTTCATGGATTTTCTCCATATGCATAGCTTCAATTTTACCCTTTCATGCACATTAAATGCCCCGTTGGGAGTCTGGGAAAAGAATGGCTAAGAAAAAAGAAATTTTAATTAAGTCTACTGTATGACATGGGCTCATGGCCTTGATCTTCTCCATACCATCTGTCAGATTCCAGCTACTGCTGTAGGGAAGCTCCTAAAGAGTGAGTCAGCTGAGAAAGAGAGAGTTCATTTCTCCTGCAGACTGTTTTCCATCTATATGGTGCCAAGTTCTTTATAAAGATCTGTAGTGTTTTCTTTTCAATTTCCTGGTGTGGTTGCCATCCATGACACTTCATTAGGTGTAATGGCTTCTCATTTTATAATCTGGCTCTTTGTTACATTTTACAAAAGAAGAATCTTGTTTACTTTTATTTCCCATTTATGAAAATTAAAACAATAAAATACTTTTGCTTAAAGGTTGCGTTTTAATTCAGAAATAGATTTTTAACTCAAAAACATTATAGATGGAAGAATGGTTCAAACTGTTGCATAGTTCCAGGTGCCTTAACTCCACCATCCCTGTACCATCTATTTCCACTGTCAAGTATGTTCATGTCCCAAATAGACAGAGGAGTTTTTGAGAGGGGATGAAGACGGAGGAAAGAGCCATTTTATTTCTACACCTTTCATCTGTCTTTAACACTCTGTCTACCTCTCCTGAGAACCCACTTTTAATATGAAAATCCAAGCATGGTTCAAAATTAATAATTCTTTTAAAAATTAGATTTCAGATTAAATATATTTTTAGACTAGCCTTAGCTGTTATAATTACAATGATTTTGCATTGAATGGAAGTCCAACTAGAAGTGTATTCCCCCTCCTTTAAAAATATGCATACACTGCTAAACTAGCACATTTAGAAAGAGCAGTAGAAGAATTTTAGACATTATGAGTCCAAAATTGAGCCTGCTAATCTTTAGACTACAATTGGTATTTGTCTGTCACTGTCTGACTTTGGTCTTCATTTTATCAGAGTTTAACAGCTATGCATAATTCTATTTTCCAGGAGACTGACCAACATTAGCCTACTGCACCCATCATCAAAGGGTCTTTCATTTCTTAGCAGAGCAGTGGGCAACAGTTCTCATTACAGTGATTTCATTTCCTGCCTCTCTTCCTGGTGGTGGTTTGGATTTCTCCAAGCACTCCCTTTGTCATCACAATCTTTAAATGATACCAGGCAGAAAAGGAAAGCATTCCACTGCTGTTATTTTTTATGTGCATACATCTAGCACTCCTTCATGCATCTGTTGCTAAATATTGTGTGTTGAGTTGCTTAGGATGTGATCAGAAAGAGCATGAATCTGAGCACTGTATTGGTATGTGAAATAATCCTGATAGATATGCTTTAAGGATGAATTTTTCTGCTAAATTAAAGCTTGGAAAAAAACAGTATTTCAAGAGGGGGAAAAAAACTCCACAAATTGATCACACTGTGGGACTTACCCTTTATTTCTTAGTATGAAAGAAATCCCTACTGAGCAGCCCCACTGACATAAAATAAGGAGAATTCTCACAGGATTTGCAGTTGTTGGATCAAGCTATCACATACATTGCTTTTGCAGTTGTTTTTTCTCCATAAGGAGGTTTTATTTTTCTCTTCCTTCTCTCTTTGAGGGAGCTTAACCCCACAGTGAAGTCAAAATCATTTTACTTATGTGATGCCGCAGCAAAAATCTGTGCTCCTATGGAAATGAATTTGATACCACAAATTCAGCAGTGCAACTTCACTGTGGGGATCAAGTATGAAAGGGAGACTGGCTGAGAACAAGCAAGCTTTTAATCTCTCCCATAATTATCGAGTGTGGCAAGATGGATTATGAAGAACAAATGAAGGGTGAATATTTTAATTATTTTCAGTCTACTATGTTTCAGTTTCTTAAGCCCATCATTACTGTTCTGTTTAGTTAGGAAGCATATATAAATATGAAGTATAAACTACACAAAAGTCCATGTCTTAGGCATTCTTACAGGTGACAGTTATGAATGACAAAGGTCAAAGAAAAACCCATGTTCACCTCTTTCTATCTTCTCATTTGCATTCGAAGGAATTGGTGAAAATGTTGGAATCTCTCCCCCTGCATGAATTAAATATTTGGGGACGCACACGTTTCACAAGGAAAAGATTACGCTTTAGGTGCAAATCAAAATTGTTGGTCACTACTACATACATTATATATGAGTGTAATTCCTTACCACTTTAAAAAAAAACAGAATATACTCAGCCCAACCAATCAACCAACCAAATAAATTAAAAAAACCCTCAAGGACACGGAATAACATTTTTGTTGTAGACAGTCATGTTCGCAGTATAGGCAGAAGTCAAATTAGGTTATTCAGTATAATAAAAAACCAAACTGATTTTCTTTCTCACCTGTAAGAAATCTCCATTCTCTGGGAGAAAATACTCTAGGAATAAAAATAAAATTATACTAAACAGTTTTCAATATAAGCACAGGGAAAAGGACAGCATATGCAAGTGAAAAACCCTGACAATGGCAAGTCCATCATGCAGTATTTTGCTAACTGTATTATTAATAAAATAAGCAGTGTAAGAGACAGCATGGTCTAATTAGTAGGGGTCTGTCTGTGATTAAGGACAGCTGTAAAATGGTTGGTCTGGGGAAGAGTCAGCTAATTTTTCTGGGCATGATGAACTGGCTAACTCTGGCACACATGATCCTGTTCACTTAAAGCAGTTCATTCAAGGCAACAGAATGCTGCACAGTGCATTTATTTCCTTAGGAAACTAGATGTCTTCTCTTTGCCTTCCTTTCTCATTTCTTCCCTATCTCATCTTACACCTGAAGTTCTCTGTAGCCTGCATAGCCTCTTCTATCCTAGTAGATATTAATTCTGATTACATCTTTTAGGTGTATGCAATGGTCAAACAATAGCTAAATCACACACAGTAATTAAAAAAAAAAACCCCAAACACCCCCGAACACCCCAAACACCAGTGAACAATCAACTTCCACACACAGACCAAAAGGTGAGCTGCATAACACCACATTAAAAAAGGCCTGAAACAAATATCTAATCCCCTAGAGAAGAAAAAGTTTGAATGATTTCTCTGACAGTTAAAAATAAATAAATAAACAAACAAATAAATAAATGTGTAATATAACCTCTTGTTACCGCTATAAGGACAATTCTCTTTCCTTGGCTTGTAAGCGAATTCTGTTCTAGTGGCAAAAGTGACCTATATGGCTGAAGTTATCTTAAGGAGTAAAAAAGCCAAAGGAGCTGATGGGCAACAAACACTTTGCAATAATTGGATTCTGCTTCTTTGGTCAAGTTTTCACCAATTACTTCTGAGACGTTTCATATTTTCAGTTGTTTAACCCAGTTCAAAACTCAGAAAAAACTTTAGATGAGAAAATAGTCAATTTTGTTCTAAATGATAGACTGATGTATATTAACGATACAAAGATACAGAGCACCAATTTTAGAACTGAACTAAGTGCACAAGATGACTTTTATTGATTTTTTTTCTTTCCTTTTAATATATGTTCCCAGCATTTAAGGAAAGCTACAGACTTAGGATCTGATTTTCTGAAGTATCATAGCAATAGGATCTGCATCCATTGCAGGAGCTCCCACTGCACTGTCAGCCTGCAGGTGGTCATCCTGCAGAAGGAAGAACGTAATTTCATACCCTGTGGCTGTGAATGGAATTATCATATAAAGTTCTATTTTAAGGTCTAATCTGGATTTATCTTTATTCCATCTTTCATTCTCTTGTTATTGCTTCCTTCTTTAACCATCTTCGCTTCTAATAGACTAGTGATTGTATTATTCAACACAAATGAGTTGGCAAGAGTGCAAAGTCAAAAAGAGAACTAGTTCTGAGCCAAAATATGAAATAAATATCTTAATTTCAAGCTACAAAATGGAGTCTCACATTGTCTTATCCCAAACTCAAAAGCATAAAAATTCCGTCTTTTACGCTAGAGATTAACTGAAGATGTATCAGAGATGCAAAATAACAAATTACAAAACAAAATAGTCATGTGCATACAAATACAAATCTGGTTAGAGGGGAGAGACAGAAGGAAATCTGTATGCTGTTAGGAAGAAAAAATGGAGGGTTGGGATTTCCCAGTTAATTATACAATGTTCACTACCTGCTTTGCAGAAGCACAGTAAACACAATTAGCTTTGAGCATGATATGTGAGATAAAAAAGCAGAACTGACAATAGCATAAAACAGAGCCTTTGCTTGCCTTCCTTCAGTGACAGCACCAAGCACCCCGATGTCAGCTCTACAAAGAGAAATTGTGTCAACTGCACTCTCTGATGACCACTATCTCCCCATCCAAGAGACATTCCAATTTCTTCCTGCACTAAACTTTAGCTTCCCAAAGCTACAGCTGCCAAATTACAGGCTCCTTTCCACATTATGAATCTGTTCCCTTAGGAAAGCTGGTATTTTCTTATTTCACTTTTGACCTTTTCCCGTAACTGTAAGAGAGGATGATAATTGATCCTATGGTAGAAGAGGAAGAGAGGCTGTTAGGAAATGGAAGTGTTATGAAATACATAAAATTTACTTCTCTGTAGTCCCCATGCTTTTTTTTTTTCTTTTCTAAAGAAGAGAAGAAACGCTTTTTGTCCAAATCCACCAAAGAGAAAGCAAATAAAAAGGTTCCTTTTTCTTTAACTAAAACCTATAGCTCTTATTTACTCTGCAAATCTATACCAGGAAATTGCAATACAAAAATAAAAGCATGTCTATGAAACACTTTCTCTTTTGAAATATTTTTCTCCACATCTGAAACAGAACTCAATTTTTTTTTTTTTTTTTTTTTTCCATTCTGAGAGGATGTCCTTGCTAATACTGAGTATATTTTTATGGACAGTCAGATGTCAGTTACCATGAGTTTGAAACAAAAGATGCTTGAACTTTTGTCTCTCGTAGATTCACTACTGGAACCTGTGACTTTGCCTGATCTCCCAGCAAAGGGCAAGTAGATAAAACAAGGAAAACATTTAAGCACTTCTGCTCCAGACTTCATGCATAATTTATTTTAAACTCCTCATTTAAACACCACAGTTTTTGTGTTGGGGTTTTTGTTTGGGTTTTTTCCCCCAGCTTTGTGATAGGTCATGTTCTGAAACTCCAAAATCTTAGCAATTCTTCCACAACACTAATTTTGGTGTTCCTGTCAATCAACCTCACCTTGTGTAAGTGCTGGGCAATGGTAATTGATGTGAAGAGCTGTTCCTTAGTCATCCCTGGGAAAGTAAGCAAAGAAGAAAATACACTTCATAGTGTGCATTTCTCATACATTACAGCTCACTGCACAGTGGAAAATGAATGTTTCTTGACTGTTAACTATAATTTAAGACTATAAATTGTGACTTTTCAAGTCATAAGTGTGAAAAAGCTTTCACTTTAAGGGTACTTATGTGCATAATCTTAGGCATAAAATATTTTGTTTTGTAAGCAGAAGTTAAAATTGCCCCAGTTTGAAGCAAAAGCCATTATAGATTGAATTAATGTTTAACTCCAGATTTAACTGAAGTTGAAAAAAATACTAGTGGGAGTAGATCACATATTTAAAAAGTGTACCTGAGGCACTGCTGTGCTTTATAGATTGATCTGAAAGAGCAGATTGGAACATGATGTTCAGCTTCCCGCTGAATTCCTGTCCAGGTAACAGTTCAGCATGCAGGCTGGAGCTGTCCTTAGGCTGCTGAGGGCAAGCTGTGTGGCAGCGCTTATCACCACCCTAATGCAGCAGGCTCAGGGGGCCACACATGCTGAAGACAAACACCAGCCATGCTGGGGCCATGCCTGGGGGCATGTGGCAGTTCTAGGGATCAATAGAAATATTAATGTGGCTAGCCAGAATTAGGGCTACCACACCGATTTAACCCATTTCATACATGTAAACTATGCAGAAGGCAAGAAACTTGGATTTTCACATACAATAGCACACTTAGGAGTGTGCCAGACATGCCATAAAAGTGTTTGTGGACTTCAAAAGGTCTCATGTTGGAGGGGTCTGACTTGGATCAATCCCAAACAGCATAATTCTAATTTAAGTTTTGACTATTAATTGTTTCATACCCACACAAACAGTAAAATGGAGCATAGAGCTCTTCAAAGGCCTTATTTTATTAATAAAATAGCCCAACCTCTAAGTAAGAAGCCTCAAATTTTTTTGCTCCTTTTCAGTTTTTCTCTTTTCACCAGGCATATAACAGAAATCTAATACAAACATCCAATATATATATATCCCTGATCTTTTTCTTCACTGTTAACAAGAAAAACCAAATGTTAGTTTATTGCACTTAACCTAATCTAAACCTAGCAGGTAGGTTCAGGA
This sequence comes from Corvus moneduloides, assembly GCF_009650955.1. Lineage (NCBI taxonomy): Eukaryota > Metazoa > Chordata > Aves > Passeriformes > Corvidae > Corvus > Corvus moneduloides. The sequence continues at coordinate 65,703,920 of NC_045480.1, forward strand.
TAGAAAAGGCTGCTGAAACAGAATGCAATTTAAAAACAATAGTCCCCTATTTCATAAGGTCTGTTTTGGAAATAGGAATGTCTGTTAAATTTATTTTCTTTCTTTTTTCTTTCCTTCCTAGCTTAAAATATTATAACTATATATTAAAAGGTGATATTTTCTTTGTTCCAGAGAGGCTATAATGCAGTGTTAAGCAGTGACAATCAATCTGAACTTTTGCAATGGAATTCTGCTGTTTCAGCTCTTTCCTGGCCATGTCATTAGCAGAAAATAAGTCCCAGAGGCTTACTTAAAATAAATAAATAAATCTTTAAGGTGTAAGTGCTTAAAACAAATCGTTACAAAGGTAATCAAACTTGAATTCCTTTTGCTTACACTAATTTATCTAAAAATATTGTTCCTGGAGTGTTCAGTGACAGAAATGTAACACCATCCCTCCCTGGGCTGCAGTCATATTATGCAGATTTGCATTTTAGTGGGTTTTGTGTCTTTTCTTTTTTTTCACCTCAGCCACATACAAGCTGGCAATCCATGAGCTTAGATTCACACGTATCATGGGTTAGCAAGCATAGTCCCGGAAGGGATGTCCTTGCTAAGGGGTGCTTACAGCTTCCTCTGGGAACTGATAGAACCTATCAGCTGGCCAGTTTGAATATGGACAATTCTTTAAGCCACTTAAAATTGTGACCACCTCTGTGATCCACATTTAAGAATAGACAAACTCCCCCCCAAGCTCTCTCTCGTTTCCAGTGCAGGGACAGGTGGCTGCGGGCCCCGTGTGGGGGCCAGCGGGCCCAGCCAGGCCCTGCTTGGGCCAGGCCGGGCCGGGCCACGGCCATCCTGGAGCCGATGGACCTGTTCCAGCCGTGGAACGCCCCCCCCCCCCCCATCCCTGCTATGGGCAGCCGGAGCGGCCCGGCTCCCCCTCTCCAGTGCGGCCAAGATTCAGCTGAAGCTGCCCTGCTGTCCGGCAAAAAGATCATGTGAGCAACAGCGATAAGCGAAATTCCAGCTGCAAGGCCTGGGTGAGATTAACCCTTTTAGTGCTGTGAAGAGCTGAAAACCTGAGGGAGAAGAAAGAGGAGATGCTTAAAGCTTAAATTCTGTTGTAAAGCCATGATGTATCAGAGTATCCCGTTGTAATTTCATGAAGGCATGGAGGGTGGAGCGTTCAACTTGTACTTGTGAGCAAAAGCACACAAGATATCTGCGCTGAGATAGGCAGATGCTGACGCAGTTGTAATTTGATGAGAAGATTGAACAGGGAGAGATGGAAGCGATGAGGACTTTTGCTCCAAACTGGAAAGGAGAAAACCTTGGCTCCTAGAGACGCTCCGAGATAGTCCTAGAGATGAAGATGACCCTTTGCTCCCAGGGAAGGAGGAGGGCCTCTGTTCTTAGAGATGAAATGCTCCCGGAGATGGGTGAAGAGAACTTTTATTTCTGAACAGCTCAACCTTAAAATTGTACCCCAGTAATTCAAGAGTGGACCCTTGAAAGCAGTTGTGGGAAAAGCTGCAAGTCAGGGGAAGGGACTCACATCGCGATCAGAGAACCAACCCAGGTGGCTGTCTCGTTGTGATACTGTTTTCATAGCATGGACAAGAGAGACTCCTCTTCCTAAATAGACTGAACAAGGTTATTATGGAAGTGATAAACAGACTGAACATCTCAAGGGTTGTCTTTTTACATTGTCAGTGGGAGAAGGGAGAAAGGTGGGGGGGGAGGAGAAGTGTTCTGAAGGTGTGGTATGATTTTTTTTCTCTTCTTCTTTTAGGTCTGTTAATAAACTTCTTTATATTCTTTCAAGTTTGTGCCTGCTTTGCATTTCTCCTAATTCTTATCTCACAGAGGGTAAATAGTAGTGAGTATTTTGGACCAAACCACTACACTAAATTGGAGTTTCTTCCCGGTTACAAATCAAACCCGCTACAACACGGTTCAGGGAAACAGGCATGTCCGGCTTTTCAACATCAACCTGTATCCACTCTGGTGAGTTAGAGCTCATAAACATATTATGCTACTCAGTTTAGGAAAGCATTGAAACAGCCACCATACTGCCATAAGGGTACTCACATAACCTTGCTTCTTCTCATATATCAACATACGGTGATGGGAAAAGTTGTGAAATTAGACACATTCTTTAGAAATTAAGAGATGTAACACAAAAGAATAAAATTTAGGATGTATTCACATGGCACTCTGAGCAAAAGCTTATTCTGGTAATGCAGTATGGTTTGGAGCCCACATTAGAGAACGCCCATGAGAGGCAGAATATTAATCCAAGTGATTTGGTCTGCTAAGAGATCAGGAAACTTCTGATCCATCTCTGATCCATTCAGCATAGACAGAGGCTGCAAAAATCTGTAAGGAAAGCTTCTGCACTAAGAGCAGAATTTATGGCAACTGTATGTAGAACAGCTGATAAAATATGCAGTCTTTGTGCAAAAATTACGAAAAAGATCATTTCAATAGTTACTTTCTCACCTTAAATCGAAGGTTTTGTTCCAGAATTTTATGTCTTTCAGAAAAGGAAGGAATGTTATTTCATTTGTCAGTTCATGAGGTCTTTCTTCCTTTGCATTAAGTACAAGGCACCTTAAAACAGATAATTTGCTGTAGATTTAGATCCCAGTTTATCTTCTGGAAACTTACTGTAAGGCCCAAGATCAACATTTTTCAATGAGGTCAGTGGACCAAATTACGTCCATAGTAAAGGAAACTAATTGGCTTTTTTCTCCTATTTTTGGATGGATGATGGCCTCTGATTATTGATAAAGCATTTTTTCTCACTCAAGAAGTTTTTTTTTCCCTCTCTTTGAGATGTATGTGCTTAGGGGTTGCATAGACATGGTTTCCATACTGAGAAGCAGAAGTGCAATACCAGGAGCGATATTTCAATTATATTTTTTGTCACACTGCCTACAAGCAACAATTGTCATTTATCTTGCTGGATATGTTTACATGTAAATTGAAGAGGATGGAAGATACTTGAAGCTCCAGACTTCTTGCTGGGTGCCCCCATTCAGAATGAAGTCAGGGTTTTTCAAAACCTGGAGGTTTGAAAATTATTATGCATGGAGAGGAAAGAAGATAACATGCCAAATTCCTTTCATAGAGAGGCTGGTGAGGGTCAACAATGCATATTAGAACCTCTCCTTTAATTATTTACATTCATCTTAATATAACTTTTAAGACATCTCATTAACCAAGGATAAAAAACTGAAAAAGGCCTTCTTGCACTTGTTTTTCCATATGAAGGAGGGAATTAAACTATTTTCCTGTTATTTCATTACCGTTTCTCCCAGAAGTATATGAGTAGGAGGAAATATTAAGTTTCAGTGAGAAGATGCATTCAGTTCACCTGCATGAAGGCTGAGACCTTATGGGTCAATGCATTCCATCACATCTCCTCTTAATCTACCAAATAACTCCACTGCACTCAGGAAAGCCTTCATGTACATCAAAAAGGTTCTGTACCAGCCTTCCCCATCTCCCTGACCTTACAGAATTTGTCCTAATGAATGCAGCCCTAGAGGTATACATATGCACAACCAGCCGCTGTTAGCACTCTAATGTTCCCTGATTTCCTTTGTACTTGGGTATATGTCACCACATCAGCTCCAGCCTTTTCACTCTGTGTGCCCCCATGCCTGCTGAGCTCTAATATTAAAAGCCACAATTACAAAATCAGGAAGAAAAGTAATTCAGCCCTTACAGACAATTTTTGGAGCCTGGCAGTTACAAGAAACTCTCCACTGTGCTGAGGAAGACCAAGTGCATTTCACTTACAACTTCTAAGTCACATCAGAATCTCCTCTCATTTTACCACATCAAGTCAGAACTACTCTTTGTCAAGCTAGGGCAAAAGTGTAATCAGGCCAGTATGTGTCAAGTTATGTAAAGAAAAAGAGTACTAAATCAACTACAATAGGAAGCTGGCCTTTGAGGTTTTCTTTTTATTGGAAGCATGCCCCTTTGGAGTTGTCTTCAGATGTGAACTCCCTATGAATAAATCTGAAATTATTGCAACTGACATTTCTAATGACTGGTGATCTAGCTACTAAACTTCTACATTGCCTACTATATATCCAGGGCTTCATTTTTAAACAGAGGTACCATTCGTGTGCTTACATTTTGTATAGGAATTTAGTCCTTTTTTCTGTACAATCCAAAGCCTGGAATCAGCACAAATTTAACAGAAAGATGCCACTCTCTTCCAGCATGTATTTGAGCAGGCCATGACTGTGCCTGCTTTTGTGTATTTGCAAGTAGGTCCTAACAGCCATCCAAGATAATTATCTGCATCTGCATGCCCTGTGCAGACCCATACACATGTGAGCAATTGCAACAAGCGTGAACCCAAATTTAAATTAGTATACGGACCTGGAATTTAAAACAAAGTAGAGTGGCGGGTGCTAATAGAATTTTAAATAAAATAATTTATCCAGAAATTTTGATGATATTTCTCTTTGTGAGTAAAATCACAATAGGAAACACTGCTCTGTTTATTAATTTTATTATATAGGGGAGTGGATGTGTCAAGGACCTGTTATGTCAATGAAATAACGACCTGTCACTGACAGAAGAGGATGAGGAATTCAAAGCTGTCAGCATAACTCTGGCACTTCCACTGAAAGCATGGGTAATGACTTCAGGCTTTGATAATGACCAGCAGTACAGATCTGTTACTACAGTCTGTTTCAAGGAGAGGCAGAAACAAAGGCAAGGCATTGAACACCTCTAGTCTGAAACTGGACTTGGTTTAAAGGATGAACTTACTCCTTTTCCATTGCTCATTTGGTTAGAGTGACCTAAAACATTGCTCAGAGGAAAATGAGAGGGAGGGATGGAAAGGAACAAGCAAATATTGGATTTTATTCGCCACCCAGTACAGATTCATAGCAACATGACTACTAAAAAAAGATGGTAAACTGGCAAAAGTACTGCAGTATTTTCCTTATGGTGTGCATTGTATTACTTGGTATTGTTATCAATGTTGAAATCTTATTTTTTACAGGTAAAATAGGAAAGTAGACAAAGTTCAAAATGAACTAAACGCCACATGAAGACAGGGAATTAGTTAAAGATGTCTGAAACTGGGCTGATTATTATAGCCAGATTTTTCAAATTCCCAAGAAAGAAATGACAAGGTACAGCTAGGGGTTGACAGTAGTAACCTATTAGGATGAGAAGGTCCCTGAAAGACGCAGAAAAAAAGCACCTAATGCCAAAAATTTAGTAGAGATCCAGGGGTTTTACCCATTTCTTTTGCCAATTTTCAGCTATTACTTTAATTATAAGAGGATCTAGCCCTTTATAATGCTGCTGTGGGGGAGAAGGATTGTCTTTTGGGATCAAGCTTTCACCCAGAAGAACCACAAAACTACTGACCTTAAACTGGGCAGCTGTGAAGTATTTTTATTCCTTCCAAGATTTTAGAGGGAATATGTGAGCCTTTGGTATTTCCTAAAAAAACCCCAAAATAAACAGTCTGATGTTTTAACTCATCTAGTATTTCCTTGCCAACACATAGTTCAGATGAGGCTGTGTTTTTAGTTTGTTTTAGAATTTCTCTTGAGAAAGTAGTTCTTTTGAAGCAAAGCAATTACTGGAACCTGAAGCTCATTCTACAAGGATCACTTCAAAATTATTGGGATGCTTTAATATAGTCAATATTATTTTCTTCTATATATTAAATTAAAGAAAAAAAAAGATGAAATATTTATGTATCTTGATCCAAATTCTCACTTTAGCAGTATTAATCCAAAGGGTTATTTTTTTCAGCAGAACAATATGCAATATTTAAGGGTTAGTAACCTGACATTTTAGTTGCTTTATCCTTAATTGCTCTTTTTTCTAGGTGTTCATTTTCATTGTTCACCGTAGAATAAGTTCAAGTTGGTCCTGTAGTGGCAGGCCACTTAAATGCTGGTTTCTTACTGTTTTCCACAATGACTTTTAAATTGTTCCATCATTCTATTAAATGAATTAATCACTCATTTCTTTTAGTTTTTATCAATTGCTTCCATCTTGGCAGCACTGTCTGCCAAGTAAATATTGCTGCTTAAATTCACAAATTATTCCAAATCATATGTTTTGGTGATATGCATTGTACAGAAAAAAAAGGCCAACTTTATGCTTTTATACATGTGTTCTATAAATAAATTTCACAAAACTATTTACATCAAAAATGAGTCACCAAGACACACATTTCTGGTTATTTTCTAGGTCTCTAACAGTCTAAGTTAAGCAGCCTTTTTTCAGTAGTACAGGATCAACACTAAATGCTCTCTTTTTAGGAGAGGAAAAATGGAATCCAGCCAGAGCTGTTATATTGTCTTTCTAGACAAGTAAGAAAGATACAAACTAAACCATAAAGCAACTTTAATTTTAAACTTATTATTGGTTTCACCCTTAGCTGTGCCTAATTATGGGTATGAGTGACATTTATTTGTGCTTAATCATGGCTTACGCTTAATTTCAGTATGATTGGAGAAGAAAAATGCTCAAAAAGCAAAGATGAACAGTGGGCCTGCATTTAGACTTCACCGGACTCCACAACCCCAGTAAGAAGTCAGGAGACTCCTGTGCTGCCTGTTTAACCTGCACTGGAGAAAGGTAACTCCTGCAGAGAGCAGAGGGGGCTCAGGCTGAGAGCCATGAAGAGAAAACCAACACGCCTTTTGCAGCTTTTCAAAATGACACTGAGATGGTGGGTCTCAAAGCAGCTGAAGGGAGTAGCACTTTCGAGGGGAGATATGCAAATTGAAGAGGCCTCATACATCAGAGACAATTTCCCTCAAATACTGAGGTTTCTCCTTTATATACCATTGTTCTCCTTTACGTCATTCTCTAAAGTCATTCATAATGACAATTTCAGGTATTTAGAATCATGATTGTTTCTAAGTAGTCTCTGAGACAGGACACAAGAGCGACAGCAGGTGAGGAGAACAAGCCTATTCCAAGCCAAATCTTAGCACTAAGCTTTAAAGCACATCACACTGCACCTTCGTGGAGTTTCTGAGAAGTGGCCATGGCTTCCTGCTGCTTGAGCATCTCAGAACCTCTACATCCCTAATTAACTGTGGGTGAGAAGCAGAAATTCGTGATCTTAAGCACCTTTATGAGCTTAGGTAAGATTTATATGACTTATATGATAGGGAAAGCACCAGGTCAGCATCCTAAAACTCCCAAAAATAACAAACATTAGAATACCAAGAAAAAGCACAATTATTTCTAATTTCACACTGCAAACATCCAGTAGAGAACACTGTGCTGGAATCTAACGGCACCCTTTCCATTCATAGCCTGATTTGGTTATAAAATAGGACAAGAAATATCTTCAAATCTCCAAGCATAATATAATCATGCCATCCACTATTTTTACTGACTTTTTAAAAATCATATTAGCATCAGCAATTTTTGCCATTTTCCTGATGTCATTATCAATAAAAATTATCATTTAGGGCTCAGACTGATTCTACTTAGCTTGGAAATCAGTCTAAAGGGAGCTGGGAAATATCTACTACAAATTGATAATGCTTTTATTATGCATCTTATTGCAGAGATACCACTGGTAAAAAATATAATGGGACAATTACACAGTTCATTACAATCCAAATATGAAAAATTAAAAAAAAATATGCAAGAATATGAACTTTTTTTGGCAATCAAGTCAAGTGAACAGAACATATATTGTATGTGCCCTTGACACTTGCCAAATATGCAGTTAACATTCTTCAAGTATAGCACATTACAAGGCTTCCTTATTCCACGTTTCTTCCAGAAGCAAAAATATGCATAAAGAAAGGTAGCATGACAAAAGTATACAAGCATAATATAATTGAGATAAATGTATGTTTTCAAGATACAAGACCAAATTCTAGAAATTGAACTTCTTCTAAGTTTCAAAGTGTGTTTTTTTGATCTGTAAAATAACAGTGGAAAGTTGTCATGTAAACCACTGATGCTAAGGTTCCTTTTTTTTTTTTACTACTCACTACAGTAATTTGAAATTATCAGAAAAGAGCATTATTGGCAGCATAAATCAATAAACTGAAGGCCCTTCCTGAAGTAACTAATAAGATACAGTTAACCCTGAAATATGAATATTAAGATATGCAGTCAAAAATCAAAGAAGAATCTATTACCACCAGTAAACAGAACAAAAGCCATGTAAAACTAGCTACATAAATAGTGTGGTTGAGCACTGCAACAGGTTCCCCACAGAACTTGGTCATAGCACCAAGCCAGAGATCAAGAAGTGTTTGGACAATGCTTTCAGGCACATGTTGGGATTCTTGGGGTGTCCTGTGCAGGGCCAGGAGTTGGACTCAATGATCCTGATGGGTCCCTTCCAACTCAGCCCATTCTGCGATTCTATGATAAATACCATAAAATTATTACGATGAATGCACGAATTGTTCTGTAAGATTAGTGTTGGCATTTATCTATAGTGTTTTAAGAAACCCAATGGTTTCTTATTTATATGAAACAACTGCAAATTTTTTTAAATCCAAAATTTCAGCTTTAAGAAATGAGTAAGCCCGAGGTGAGACAGGCAGATGAGACCACTAGTATTATTCATTCACCTTGGGAAAACCTTAGAACTTCATGTAAGGGTGTGAAAGAGAGTTTGGTTTCATTAGCAAAAAAAAGACAGCTGGGAATTACAATGTACACTTTTAAACAAAACTCACTATAACTTGTCAAAAAATTTAGCATTGCTCACAATCTGAGGTATATGTGGGGTGTAGCCAAAGACTGGAGGCAGACTGGTCTCACTTGAACCATTTAGAAGTGAAAAGACAGCTAACCAGTGAGCAAGCAGCCTGTTCCCTAGATGTGCTGCATTGTTTGACACAACACATTGTCATACTTACGCAGAAAAACATAACATTTAAAGAGCAGTGATGAATAGACTGTCAGCATTCTGTTTCTTTTAGGCAGACTTTTGAGGTTTTTGGCATTTAGCAGATTTCAAGCAGTCTTCACAATAATTGCATGTGCAATAATGAACATTGGAAAATTGATGCTGAATTGTTTAGTATGCTTCTGGCTGCCCATGGATGAGTGAGGGGGCTAAGCACAAAGTTATGAGGCTGGACCTTAATGATCATAAACTCCCTCTTGAGAAAAGAAAGAGGAAATGGGGAGTACAGACCAACAGTATCAGAAAAGATGGGGGGACCTCAAAGAATGCTCAGAAAGTAGAACTCAGATGAGTAACTAAACTTACTACACAGAAGTGTGAGGTCAAACTGAGTCATCTGCACTAGGACGTCTCAACCCTCAGCAGGGTTCTCCGGCAACCTGGGGGAAACACAACAGCAAAAGTTTTTTCGCCAACCACTAAAAACAGAGGTGACTTCTCATTTTGTGTTGAATACTAGAAGCTGTGGTACAGGATAACAAAAATTTACTTTCAATGTAGATGTAACACAAGGAGTGCCATCATTTACTCTTGGCTACTGCAGTTTGCACAGTCCTTTACCTGAAGATAAAATCTTGTGCTAATTTCCATCAAGTCATCCCAGAATCTTTGCGGCTTTCAGTGCCATCTGATCTATTAACTTATTTAGGAACCTATCTGCCATTACTATCAGTCCTGGAAGAATCATGAAGTGATTGCAGATGTTGAATTTAAAAATCTATCTGGTAAGTTACAGTGTACCCTTTCCAACAAACATCTATATACAGGCGTTTGAAGTGAGACTGAGTATAATATTTTCCATATCAAAGCATGTTTCCGTACAAAGAAAATAAGGAAACAAAGATGAGTAATAAGAATTTGAAATATATCCCTCTAAGAACAAAGTTAAGCAAGCTAAAATATTGATGCAATAATTCTAATAAAGACGAGCAAATCAGTTTGATTTAACCGACGGCCATCAAAGTAATTTTGTTCTAAAAGATGCTAAAGCAAAACTCCCATCTCCAAACCCCAAATAAGTAAGTCAGAAGCTCACAAGCTGTACCCTCTCCAGAATTCTAAATTAATTTGCTTTTCTGTGTGAGAGAACTGTTGCAACAGGGGAGGTAAATAACATGCCCAAATGCCTGAGAGTTGTAACCCACTAAGAGGCAGACACAGAAGAAAGGTATCTCTGGAGAGAGTTCCATCCAATCTTTTAACAAGCAGCATCTATTGCCACCTGCCAACATCTCTACATCTTCTAGATGAACTTGGAAAGAAAAAAACCAAGGACTTTCACTTCCCTCTAAGAATCAAAAGCCACCAGTTTTTTTAAAGTGTTTGCCAAGGACACCACCTAAATACAGGTCTTAAAAGAAATATTTGGATGATAAACCCACACATACACCAGACCTCAGAAGCATGCTCAGTGGGGGAGCCACAGGCACCCAGACAGAAAGCAAACACAGCAGAGGTGCTCGTGGTGAGTTTCAGCTGCTCCCTAACTTGCAATTTTTCCCAGTTCCACATAGGGCCTGCTTTGGATTTTGACATCTGTTGTAGCTCTTGCACTGAACAGTTAAACCTATTTTAAAGTAGTAGGGTTTTGCTTTTGAAAATCCTTTAAAAATGAATAACTTCTGGTTTTACATTATGAATCTGTGTTTGTTAAAACCCTCGATTTCTTAAAGATGCATCATCTCTCACAAATGTGTGAAATCATGAGGGTTGCTGAATTAAATAGTGCCTCTAGCATGAAAGTCATTATCACTTACAGCTCCTGAGTGACTTAGTTCCAAACTCCCTGGGGTCTGTGCCCATTCCCAAGAGGACAGGTGCTCACATTACAAAAAACTACCCTCCCAGCAGGACCTCATCGCTGTCATCTCAGAGACAACAAACACACATTAACTGAGTTCCCCTACTGACTGCGCTGTCAGACTCAAAATTAGTATTTCCAGAGGAGTCACAAGTAATATTAAAAGACTCCACAGGAGCTTTGTATTTCACCTGCTCTACGTGTCCTGTGGGTAGGTAAGTGTTGTTCAGCATCTAGTCTGTTTCCCATGGCAATTTCGATTCTTTATTTGATTTGGAGATCAGAACCTCTTACTTCCCAAGTTTGCATCAAGATTTATTTTGAGATGCTTGCATATTTCAAAATTATATCTAACAAGAAACAGTGTCAGGTGATATTTTTTACTGATAGATTTTTAGCAGTTCTATATAAAGCAGTACAGCTACATGAATACTTCAGAAATAATGTGCAAGACATATTGCCTTACTTCAGCTAATAAAAAACTGTAATCAACTGCAGCCTCATGAAACCAAAATTTAAAGAGATTACACTTTTAAATCATATCTGTGCAAACGAAAAGATGGCATTATCCCACTCTACCTTATTGCCAAATTCCATTCTTTGCTCAAATTAAACTGGTACACTCCTCTGATTTCTTAAACATCCATTCATCAAGGATGATACCCAATTAAACAAAGAAACAATACCTCCTTACCTCACAAATCTGTGCTGTTATCTCACAAAAATGCCAGAAATACAGATTTAATTGATCCTTTTACTTCTATAAAACTGTCAAGCCAACATGGCTGAACCATTCTACTCCATCCTCTGTATCGTTATAAACAGCAACAGCTCTGTGCAAGACCGTGAATTCAAATAGCACTTTGAAGACAAACTGAAATGGTTGCACTGCTGCAGCATGAGACTTACCTAACACAGTCTTTGTCATCTCTGAAGATGCATAAAATGGAAATCATTCACCCTGATTCAAATCACTGTTTTCTTGGCAGTTTTGAAATAAAACTCTCATCATTTCATTGTAAACTGGGTGTAAACAGTCTAAAAATTATTGAAGCAAAAATCATGAATTTTTACAGCCTCACTTACTGGATCAGACCTTCAATTGAAAAAAAGAAAATCTCTGTTGGATTAGAGACAAATTTCCCTTTCTAACAAACCTTAAAAGTAGATAAGTTTGAGTAAGGAGAAAAAATAGTATTTAAAATATATTTTGTCCTCCATCCCTCTTGTCAGACCAGATATATCACAAGAGCACATAGTTGTTTGCTATAATCAGAAATTAAATAAACCTAAGAAAAGATAATAAATGGCTAAGAAAGTACCCCACATTAAATTTTTTAATTCATTGTGTTCTTGAAAAAGGTGTAGTCCATTCCTCACAAATAAATTCAAGGTATCTATATTAAATGCAAAAATTCCAACGCAGCAAGGTGGCTCTAGCTTTCATCTATGTTACTGAGAGGTAAAAGGCTCTCAGTACCTCATAGGATGCTCTGTTCCTTAAAGAAAATTATTAGTTAGATACCCGATTCTGCCTTGAATGATTGAAAGTAGATTACAGACAGGTGGAATTTCAGCCAGCAAGCACTTCCTGTGTACTCCTGTAACAACAAGTTCTGGGAAAGTACAGTGGCAAAGATACAATATAACAAGACTGTAAATGGGAATATCAGAGTATCAGCTTTTCCAAGCTATTAGAACACCCAGGAAGCTATAGAAAACATGGAATTCATTTCTTTTGCTGCTTTCTGTCTTTTTATCTCATGTACAGAGAAGTATTTTAAAGTTTAAGGGTTGTAGCAGATAGTTATCAACTTTGCCCTTAGGTGGTATGGGAACCTCGTTGAAAAACTGCTTTCAAAACCTATTACATCGTTGAGCATTTCAACATTAGTGTACTTGGTTTATAACTTTTTTTTTTGGCATATATGAATGTACTTTTTATCTAGAGCAATGCTTATTTTCTCTCTCAACATTGCCTCCTTTTTCTTCCCCTCATATGCCCTGATTAATTCCAAAATCTCACTTTCATTTGTTCTGTTATAGAAGTTCCTCTCCAAACATTTTTCATTTTAATTGATTTACAGTGATTCCAAAGCCTTATTTAAGGAACTAGCTGATTTCATTAACTTAGTACTACTGACTTATCAAAGTTCTATATTTAAAAACATTATATTCCTGCTCAGTGGGTTTTGCTTTTGTTTAAATGGAATCAGCAGCAATCACTCAATCCAAGGGTAGTCTGAACCTACTTCTTACAACTGTAGCTTAGTAACCTCTGTTCTCCATTAAGAAAGCCCCTTCACGCCACAGGACACATCCTTTTAGCACGATGTTTTTTGCCTCCAGGAACACTAACATCATCTGTAGGTTGAGCTATACCCAAAGGTAAGGAGTCTGCAGCAGATACATAGCACCACTCTAGCAGAAACAGCTCCGGTTCCTACTACTGCTCCTCCCACAGCAGGAAAAACTGGAAACATCCCTACTGACTCTCAGTTCACTATCACTTCAAGCACTTCTTCCCCAGCTTAAAAACCTCTGCCTCAATTAGCCCACGTCCTTGTTAGGTGTAAGCAAGTAAAGAGCAGCAGCAATCAAAAAGAGGCTTCATGTGTGTGATCTATCAGAGCAGTACTAATCAGAAGAAAGGTTTATTCCCTTCTTCCTTCCTTCTTTACTGGTGAAAGTCCTATACATGCTCTAATTTATTTATAATTTATTGCTTTACCCTTCTTTTATGATACTGGATATCCAAATTAAATTCCCTGTCCCAATTTATGCTTGGAGGAATTTAATAAAGTGGGCCTGAAGGAGAAACGGGCAATAACGTAGCTCCATTTATTGTTGGATACTCTTTCCTAGCAAAACAAGAGAAGAGGCTTGAATTTTTGGTCTGGATTTAAGCACAATTTTGTTTGGTGCAAGAACTGGACTTACTCAAGTTGTAGTTGTGTATCTGCAAAATAATAACGCACTTTTACAAAGTTTATGTTTGAAACCCTCTGTGGATTTTTTCAATAGACTTTTTTTTTGTATTTAGGAATTTTGTTATCTCCAGGAGAATGAAAAAGCTATAAAGTATTTAATTTAAGAATTTAATTTCAAACAGACAGGAGTGTAGTTTAAATTATAAATAGGAATACTGAATGATAAGAAATATCCTTTTATTACTTTCTAAGTACAGTAATAACACCTGCTACCTTGGGCCACAAGATTATTGGCAACCAAAGTTTTAATCATCAAAATAGAAAGATTTTGTGTGCCTGGGAGATAGTTGTTTCTTTACTACAATACATATCTTGATATTTTGAGCTTTGGCTAATAAACATTTAATAATTATTATATTGAAAGTTATTGTCCTTGGGGCTTGCTTTTGATGTGTACCATATAAAACAGGTGTCTTGTATTATTTTACTGACACTGGGGCTTTCCTGTTGGCACAGAGCTTAGAATTATTAGTTTAGAATCCAGTTGCTATCTTTGTTATTGCTTTGTAAAGTTCTAATTAGAATTTGGGGAATCTAAGGAAGCAATATGCTTTATGAATAGTGCTGTGTCTTTTGTATGTGCAATTGCTATTCACTTGCTTTTGCTTGTTTTATTAAGCAGAGGACAGCAAAGAAATGTTCAAATAATCTCGTATACTTGATCTTTGTGTTTGCAAAGAATTTATTAACAATAAGAATATGGGATGACAATCAGTATCCACTTTTAAGGAGTTAGAAAGGAGATGGCATTTATTAAAGAGCTTGCCTGAGCAGATTCTGTATTTAAAAAACATCCACTGGTCGTTTAGACTGTAGTATTGTAGTGTCTTAAGTCAGAAGGCATTTCTCAGGTCATCTAGCTCAGGCACTTTTACAAGCCCTCGTGACACTACTACCCTAAGACTGCCCAAGTTTCCTCCTGAACACCCACACTATGGATGCCCTAATGATTTACAAGGCAATTAATTGTTTGACCTCAATGCTATGAATCTTAAACAATAGTGCTGAAGAAAAGTTTCTGATTTTTCATTCAAACTTCTGCTTTTACATGCAGACAGTTAAGACTGCCATTTCGATGGAAAAATATGCAAATGATCCATGTCCTACTTTCTAGTCAGACCTCTCCAATATCTTAATCTTCCATAGAAACTGCTCCACAGGTTTTCATTTAGCTCCATAAATTGTTCATAAATAATCAGTGATTGTGTGGGGGAAACTCCTCCCCTCTCCCCAAAACATCACAGAATGACTTTCTGCCCCTTCTGTAATGAAGAACTCTGTGCCTTCAGCAAAGAAATGAGATTCCAACAGGCCTGCAGGTTTTTCATAAGGGCTGATACACTCTCCATTAAGCTATCACACAGTCTCTCCTCCATAAAACCAGGGTGAGGGATGGGAGGTTGTGTATCGCAGGCTAGAAGGGAAGCTGGTGAATGCCCATATCCAACATTTGGCTGAAAAAAGGGAAGCATGTAGTTACAGATGTGTAAATAATTGATTTTTCAATTTAGCTACTGACTTGAGTAATCAAAGAAATAAATTCAGAAGAATTGACTCAGAATAGAAGCATTTTGGGGTCTTTTTCCCCCCTCTTATTCTTTTTTTAAAATACACTGGATGTTACAGAATGTGACAGGCTATTGAGTCTCTCTTTTATTCCTTATTGAATAGTTAGGATTGATCTAGATAGATGGTTTTCAACTGCTGAGTCAAAGAAAGGTCCGTATTGGAAGGCCTCTGGCTGCTTTTGAGAGGGTTAGATGCCTGAGTTCAAGCCCATCTTATGAACTAGGAAAAGATTACAGGTCAGTTCCCTAGACACTGGCTTAAGAAACCAGAAATGCTTCAGTTCAGAATGATGAAACAGAATTATTTTGACATTTCAAAACTTTCTTTTCCTTTGCCAAACTAATTTTCATATTCAGTTTGGAAATGCAGGTTTTAGTTCAAATAAATATGTGCACATTTGCTGCCTGAATAAATCACTATTTCTGGTTTGGTTTGTGGAGTGTTTTTTTCCCTGGAAAGGTTGGTTTTGTGACTTTTTCTCCTGAGCTCTGTATGTAATCAAAACCATATTATCTTCCGCCCTCTTGGCTAATTTTTTTTTTCTTTTCTCTAATGGTCAGCAGTGGGTTGACAATTCATCCAACTGGAGAACATCTCTTGCCTGTGTTAGGTGATCCTTAGGAGTATTAATCACCGATTTCATTAGCAGAACACAAAATTCCATGTCATGTTACCTCTGTGAATGGCTGATCTTTGGCAGTCACAGTTATCTCCTTCCAAGATCTATTACCAAACACGTTCATTTTAATTCTCCTAGTTTGAAAATAGAAAGCTGGACTTCTCATTACTAACTAGATATAGCAGCTACAAAGATTTCCTTCTTCCACAGGTTATCCAGGTATAAGTAATTTCAATATTCCCTGGTTCACCTGCATGCCTCTGTTACATATCCAGTGTCTTAACTAGAACCTCTGGGAGTTATATTTGTTGAAAAGGTAACATTTTAAGTTTGGTGCTCCATCTGCTGTGGACTAGCTGTGATGTCTTTTGGATATGATTAACACAGACAATAAAGGAACTGAAGCATCATTCATATGAGCACAGCCTGAGAGCACAGACTGGGGAGAAGGCTCAGGGAGATCTTCTCAATGTGTATGAATACCCGATGCAAGGGAATGGAGGAGGAGCAGCCAGGCTTTTCTCAGTAACACACACTAACAGGAGAAAAAGGCAGTCAGCAAAAACTACAAACCATGAAAAACAAATTAAAACAAATAAAAAATATTAAAACCATGGAATTCTATCCAAACACAGGAAAGCGTGCTTTTACTGTGATCAAACACAAGAACAAGTGATCCAGAGAACTTATTTGTGCAGTCAGGTTTGGACTGAGTCCTTGAAAACCTGCTCTAAGCTGACCCTGCTTGAACAGAGAGTTCCTTCCAACCTAAGTGACTCTGCAAACCAAAAAATAAAAGTCAATGGGTGCAACATAACACAAGCTACTGAGTACACCAGGCTGGTGCTGAACATGTATGAATTACCCTCACTGAGGGCACGGCAGTACCCTGCCTTGTCCACTTCAAACAGGTCAGCACACAGCTGCCAAGCACAGCAACTTTGCATCAGCCTGTGATTAAGCATAAAAGGAGAAGTTTTTCCTACCTGTCTAAAGAGAGCAGTCTAAAGTCTACTTTCATCTAGAAGAGCAGGAATTAAATCATGGGCTTAGGCTGCCTGTCCATCTCCCATGAGCAGGATGAAGCCTTCCGTGCTGCAGGCGAGAGTTTTTGCCAGATAGAGCTCAGACAAACAGCAGCAGCCTCTGCCTCTCAGCTCATCATGGCACAGGCTCCAGGGCCAGCACAGTGCAGGATGAGGGCAAGTGGCTCTACAGAGTTGTGGGTCACACAGCTCTAACAGGAGCCTGGACTGGATTTGTTTTTAAATACTTTATATCACTGCTAGCAGCCCCAAAATTTAAAAAAAACCAGGAAAAACCACAAAAACCTCTGGCTGTTGATATGTTCTGTAAGCTACAGGGTTCTCTTCTGGAAGAGAAACCAGAGTTTACAAGCAATACTTAAATATGATTTCAACTTTTGCACGTTATACACTGCATAGTAGTTCCTAGCACTATTATAAGGTCTCATCTTTCATGCTGCTCCCATACTAAGAAGGCTAAAGAGCTGCCAGAAGGTATTTAAAGATGTATTCAGGTGTCAGAAGAGGTTTAAAGTAATTTTTAAAATCTGTCTGGCAGCAACTAAATCTGTCAATTAATTTTCATGTTCTTTTTCCTTTTAGAAATGGTTTCCTATATTTGATATATTTTGATCCATTTATTATTTTAAGCTGTATCATTTTAGCAAAACAGATTAATGCTTAACGACTAAAGTTAAGAAATGCAATGACTGCAAATGTACAACGACATATTTATAGTTCGTTTGTTTCCAATGCTTTTTTAACATTCTTGGAGGATGTATACTAATGCTATTACATTTCATACATATTTAGTGCCCTCTTCCTCAGTTAAAACTACAGGTGCAACTTATCCATTTTTTTAATATATTAATGTTCAACTATAATATGAAACAAAAGTTGTGGTTAAGTAAGTAAAGAGTTAAAAGCTACCTTTTTAACTTCTCACTAAGTGTCAATTGCTGTTAATTACCTGTCTGTTTTTAACTTTGTGGTCACATCTTGTCTTTTTTTGGCACACAAAATATAGACTTGCAAAATGTACATATATGCAAAATGAAAGAGTCATAAGAGCTGGTTTATGGAATATTAAGAGGTATAACAAATTTGGGTTTACCATGCTATTAACTGCTTGTCCCTAACCACATAATTAACTAATTATGGAAGAAAAATTTAAAAAAAATCTAATAAAGTTAGATAGTTAAGTGGAATGATGTATTTGTATAACTGTGTCTTCTGTTAAAAAAAATCCAGCAACAAAAAAACCCCACACCTCTAGCTAAATCTTAGGATTCTCCTAAATTACTGACAAAATTCTTTGTATTACTGGTTGCCCTAAGATGGAGAACTCATCTCTCTGATTTGTCATGAGTTTAAAGGTTAGCATGAGAAGCAGGAATAAGGGAGTTCTTCTTTGGGGCATGGCCCTAATGAAAATTCTCTGCAGTGTTGCTGTGGTACAAAACCAATATTTCATGCTTATAAGACTTCAGCCTTTGATTTCTCTGATTCATTGTTGAAGTTCTCACCTTTTTAACAGTATGAAAGTCATGGCCATTCACACATTTTATTCACAGGGAAAGGACTGAATACACAAAAATACAATAAATAAGAATACAACAGCATTCACCTTGAGGAGCTGAACTTTAAAGTGTTCTGTCCTGTAGCAATGGTATAAATAAAACCTGAAAATGGACAAGTTAAGTAAATTACCTTTCATGTAAAGAATTGCTACTGAATTCCTACTGAAGTGCTGCATACCTCTGAGTAACCTGACTCACCTTTAGTTAATAAAAAAAAAAACAGCAAAAACATCATACAAGTTCAGTTGCCCATATGTGAAAATGGCATTGCCATTGTTTATTATTCCAAAATTACTGAACTGGTATGCCTCAACTTCATTTAATTTGCTTGGTTTGGTCCTATAGGAGAATATTTGCAAATTCACTGTTACAATTCGGGTGGTAAATGGCATTTATTTCTCTGAAATTATCTCTTAAGGACTATAGTCAGTTTGTCTCCATAAAGGATTTTTTTGGCACACTTATGTTTATAACGCCACTGCAAAATTAAGTGATCATATGTGGAACACAACTACCTGGGTAGAGTCTGGCATTGGTTGTAGTCTGAGATGAGATCACCACAACCTCATCTTTGCCTCTTGATGGGGATTATTCAGTCTGCAGTCACTGTGGTGTGACAATTTCTTGGGTTCCACTCAAACCCTACTGTAAGAAGAGTTAAAAACCCCAAAACAAACCACACATACAAACAAAACACACCCCAAAAAACCCAATTCTTCCTTAACCAAGCTGTACTCTCCAGGCAAAAGGAAAACAGAGGGCAGCTAGAAACTCTAGCAAGCACTGCCTTTTACAGTTCTAGTGAAAACTAATCTGGTTTACAATGCTACATGTAGGGCCATGTTTGTCTGGGATTGAACAGAAGCAAATTTATATTAATTCTGTCATGGTTTAACCCCAGCCAGCAGCCAGGTACCACACAGCCACTCACTCATCTTCTCACCTGTGGGATCCTGTCGAGAGAATGGGAAGGGTAAAAGCAAGAAAACTCATGAGTTGAGATAAAGACAGTTTAATAGGGAAAGCAAAAGCCACGGACACAAGCAAAGCAAACCAAGGCATTGATTCACTGTTTCCCATGGGCAGGCAGGTGCTCAGCCATCTCCAGGAGAGCAGGGCCCCATCACACCTAATGCTGACTTGGGAGGACAGATGTCATTATTTCAAATTTCCCCCCCTTCTTCATTTTCCCCCCCACTTTATTTACTGAGCATGGTGTCACATGGTCTGGAATATCCCTTTGGTCAGTTGGGGTCACCTGTCCTGGCTGTGTCTCCTCCCACCCTCCCAGGCACCCCCAACTTCCTCACCAGCATGGCCGGTCCGAAAAGCAGAAAAGGCCTTGGCTCTGTGTAAGCCCTGCTCAGCAATAACAAAAACATCTCTGTATTATCAACCCTGTGTTCAGCACAAATCCAAAACACAGCCCCAGTCCAGCCACTGGGAAGGAAATCAACTCTACCCCAGCCAAAACCAGCACAAATTCTAATTAATTTTTTTTCTTCAAACAAATCAAGTAGGAGAAATATGGTGCTTGAATAAAGAACCACCACAGACTCAGGCCTCAAGCTGATATAAGGACATTTTACTTTATACTTTATTGATCACGTAATCTTTCACATTTGAGAACTGTGCTGTATCGGTTCTGTTACCCCTTGATTTCTTTCCATCAAAGAACATAGAGGGTTGTAGAGGGATTCCTTATGTAACAAGGGCATATGATACCCCAGGAAAGATTGGACAACCCAGGGTTGCTGAGGAAAAGCCCCTGAACAGGCCCCTGGCTGCAGGCAGGCCTGGAAAGCACCTGGCTGCAGGCAGCCCTGAGAGTCCTTGGCAAAGTTATACACTGGTCGGCTCCCCCGCTGATTAGAAGCTGTCTAGAGGGACTGGGCGTGAATCTTTGCAAAAGTAGATATAAGCTTGCATAGTTGAACAATAAACAGAGAACGATGCTTAATCATATCTGTGTACGTGTCGTTTATCCGGCCCGCTCTCCAGACCCCGTCCCTAACACCTGGGACCTGAGCAGGGATTCGAGTGATTTTACTCACCTAAACGCGGCTTGTTTCGCTTAAATGTGGTTCGCCTAAATGCGGCAAGACTCCAAATCATCGCACCGACAGTGAGGAGCCTGGAGAGCTGGAGCAGGAGTGTCCCAGCAAAAAGCTGAGTGGTGCTGGAGACCGGAGCTTGTGTGGCTGAGCGAGTCCCCGCAGGTAAGACAGCCATGGAATACAAGGCTGGCACTCGTCTCCTAGCCAGTATCCTCTCTAAGAGAGGCGAGACTGTAAAAAATCGAGATCTCTATGCCCTAATAACGTGGGCCCGGGAACAAGGGTTTTTGAAATGCACTTGGCTTTTGTTTTCGACCGAAGAGTGGTGGGAAGTTGGAAACAGACTATGGCAGCTCACAATTGAGGGTGGAAAGGAAGGTAAAGAAGCTAAAGCTCTTGGATTAACATGGAGAGCTGTGACTAATACCCTCCCAGAAATGAAAGCAGAGAGGAAGGTGGCCACGGCAGCCATGGAGGCCCTGGGGGGTGGCGGCCCCGGAAAAGAAAGAGACGGGGGTCTCACGGAGCGGTGGCCGGAGGCCAGGGCAGAGTCCAGCGTTGCGCGATTCTTTGGGCTGACCACGGGTCAACCGATGAAGGGGACATCAGCGCCTGTACGCTCACTGAGGGAGCTGCTGGACCCGACGGGGAAGGAAGTTACCCCACAGAAGCCTGAGGGAGAACTGGTAGCAAAAGCGGAAGGAGACCCTCCCGACTCTGGGGATGGGGCGCAGGTGAGCAGAGGAGAACCAAGCAGTCCTAGCTGCCAGCCAAAAACGGCAGGGCGCTACCCCCCTCTGCTGGACAGCGGATCATCATCCAACTGTGAAGCAGCCTCTACGGCTTTGTCACCCGCAGAGCCAGAGCCAGCCAGGGCTGCCGGGGGTTAGCCCCAAGAGGAGGAGAAGTACCGAGAGATGATGCATTAAGTAATGAAGAGGCTAGCAAACACCAAGGTGATATGCAAGACCCGCTGTATGTGATCCAAGCTGACATGCTAACTGGGAGCGGGGCTTATGGAGCGATGGTGACGCAGCTGATCATGCCCACAATCATTCATCAGTTGTCATAGACTCTTGCCCAGAAAGCCTTGTTGTCAGTACCTGAAAAGAAGAAGTGTCCTCCATACCCGGCAGTCTGACAGGGGCTGTCGGAGCCATATGATCAGTTCATTGACCGTGCTACTTAGGGAAACTCACCCTGTTCCACCCAAACCTGCATCAACTCTTAAATATTACCCACCGCACTGAAACCAGGGTGCGGCGTTCAGTCCATGAGCTCCAATGTGAAGGGACTGAAGAGCCCATCTTTTGGAGTCGTAGAACAATTTGGCTAGCATCCATGTTTTTACCTGGTGCTTCAGCGGCTAGGGTGCATGTAATATTACACAAACTTGCTTGCTGGGCAAGAGACGAACTAAACATAACTTCGCAGATGCTTGATGAGCTAAGCGCAGATGTTACTAGTGTTAGGCATGCGGTATTACAAAATAGGGCAGCCATTGATTTTCTACTATTAGCCCATGGCAACATCTGTGAAGATTTCCAAGGTATGTGCTGTATGAATCTTTCTGACCACTCTGTCTCAATTCACAAGTACCTCTCCGACCTCCAGAGAGGTCTGCGCAACCTTCGGGAGACAGACGACTCTATTGGGGATTGGCTTAAGGGTCTGGATATCACCGGATGGCTGCGTACCTTGGTAGTAGAAGGCTGCCAATTGCTATTTGTAGTTATAACAAGCTTAATAGTATTTGGGTGCATTTTTTCCTGCATCAAAGCAGAGCTGCGAAAGATTATCGACCAGGCCTGGGTTGCCCAAAAAGAAAATGGGGGATGTGTAGACGGATTCCTTATGGAACAAGGGCCTATGATACCCCAGGAAAGATTGGACAACCCAGGGTTGCTGAGGAAAAGCCCCTGAACAGGCCCCTGGCTACAGGCAGGCCTGGAAAGCACCTGGCTGCAGGCAGCCCTGAGAGTCCTTGGCAAAGTTACACACTGGTCGGCTCCCCCGCTGATTAGAGGCTGTCTAGAGGGACTGGGCGTGAATCTTTGCAAAAGTATATATAAGCTTGCATAGTTGAACAATAAAGGGAGAACGATGCTTAATCATATCTGTGTACGTTTCGTTTATCTGGCCAGCTCTCCAGACTCCGTCCCTAACAGAGGGTTTCCTTTTTGTTTAAGCAGAGCTTTCTACAGCTCTTGAGTTACACATAGCTTCCTATAGTGAGCTGAAGCAACATTGCCTATTTACTAAAATGCTTTATGATTTAGTGAAGCAAGCTATGGATCAGATCCTTTTGACTTTGTCTTAGGGGCAAGAGAACACTGTCATAAAGTCAAGTTAAAAATTTCTTTATGTTCTTCTAAACTCCTACAACCAGCTAATTAAATCTTTTAAAGATCCTCTAATATGGACACTCAATCCTCCTCTTGGAGGGCTGTTGTTATTATGCATATTCAGAGATTTAAGGAACAAGGAGTTCACCTTAAATGCATTAGGGGGTTAATTAGGTTTTCAGTAAGTACTCCTCTAATTCCTCCTACATGCATAATATTTAAACTGCATCATTGGGGGATAGCTGGCAGCATCATGACAACTACTATATTGGCAGTATAGTAATTTGAAGTTAAGGTCACTTGAAGATAACATTAACTCTTCATTATTCAGTCACATGCAACACATGTGGCTTCAGGAAGACACTCTGATAGTTAATGAGGATGGTCCAAGTATGCTCCTATCTACATTTTTTTTTATTTTTTTATATTTTGTAGGCATCTCTCTTTGTTCAAAAGTTTTATTATTTGAATCTGACCCTTTTGGAGTTCTGAGTTTTGTTTTGTTTGGTTTTTTTAAGTAAAAGTTAGAAAGTACTACTGTGCCATCACTATAATTCAAGAATTAGGTGTCTGAAAAACTTTCTGCAATGATTGTACTGGTAGATCTAGAAAAACACACACCACAGGTCAGTCTTGGAGGCTAAGTTCATCAATCTTTACCTATGCTGGTTTTTTTTAAGTAACACAGGCCAGAAGAACACCTTTTTCCTCCCACTGTCATGTAGTAGCTTTCCCAGATCACTACCACTGTATTATTGATTCATTTTAAGGGGAAATAGTAAGGACACAGCATTAGTTTTACCTGTAGTTCCTCATAATAATG
Organism: Corvus moneduloides; assembly: GCF_009650955.1. Classification (NCBI taxonomy): domain Eukaryota; kingdom Metazoa; phylum Chordata; class Aves; order Passeriformes; family Corvidae; genus Corvus; species Corvus moneduloides. Next base: position 65,727,664 of record NC_045480.1, read on the forward strand.
GAAAGAGAATTAAAACATAATTAAATCTGATACTCATACAGATCTTATAACCCTCCTTCATTTTTATTCTTAAATGAGAGGAAGAAGAAGCATATCATATATTTGAAACAGTGTGCAGCTATTCTACCTGTACCTGAGTACTCGTGTTACTCCTCCATTTTAAACACGTCGAGTATGTTCTATCTGCTCTTTATTTTGCCCTGTTAATGCAAATACTTACAGATACAAGTAAATTGTTGCATATTGTAAACTTAGTCACAACAAATGTTTGCAGGATCATGCCTTAGCATATAAATCAGTACTTAATATTATTTGCCCTTAGTCGTAGCACAATGTGCCATGTGCGCAGTTTTATTTTGGTAATGCACTGTGTCACATTCCCAAACAGTGGAGTTGCATCAACACAGGTGTGAGAAAAAAATAAAAGGAACTACTCTCTTCCATGCAAGTGTTAGGATAACAGTAATATTTTGAAAATAAGGTATTAAAAATAAGAAGCATTGTTATACAAGCTATTAAAACACAATTGATACTTAGAATATTACCTAGATTCATTGTAGTCATTTTAAATTAATATCTGATAAAAGAATGTAATCACAGTGCAACCAGGAGGAAAACAAAAGAGACTTGATAAAAGTGTAGAGCTGTTAGAAATGAGATGGGCTAAATTTCAAATTTCTGTGTGTCAGACAACAATGTGCTTTGTTAAACAGCAAAGTCCTTTTATTTAAATAGTTGAATGCTAAAAAAATAAAAGCTACTACTGTAGTGCAGTGGTTATCTGTCACCTAATCAGTTTCCTGCAGTGTGCTGAATACACTTTAATAAAAGTTGGTTCTGCCTTCAAAATAAGCCTATGGGTACTTCAGGAACCATTCTTATAGCTGGTGTCACCTATAACACTTTGGTGTTACAATGACAGTCTGTTTTCTCTGAATGGTATGTATGTGTCTTGTTTCCACAGATATTTTTATGATAAAACATCTTGGAATCATCCAATCTTAAAATTAAAACAGAAATTGTTTTTAAAATTATCCATATTCTGGATTTCACAAACATTTTCCAACCTCTCTTTATTAACATTTCCTAACCTTTTCATTTCTCTTTTTATACTCCAGTGACTCACGATTTTTTTTTTTTTTCTACTTCAAAGTGCAGCTTTCTATCTGAAGGAGTAAGAACACCCTCCACACACAGGAGGAATTAATCTTTTTTTGAATAGTAGCTATATTCTTCAAAAAGAAGTGGATTTGAATTTCCACAATAAATACAGAAATTTAGATTCAATTTTCTATACTGTGGAGGCTGACTATGAAATAACGCTCATCACACTTCAAGAAAGTTTCATTTTCTTTGCTGATTTTACAGTACAACCTTGGCTAATGTAAATGCAGAGCCAGAAGACTCTGAACTTATGAAACATGAAGAATAGCAATAAAAAAATATATTGAATCATCTTGACATGGCATCTGAGATTTGGTTCTTGCAGATGGAGCAAGAAGCATCATGCCAGAACTAGGTATCACATGAAAAGAAATCTCTCCACAGCACTTGGAAAGTGAAAGCTGGGGAAGGACATGAAAAGAAAAGCACATTGTAGAGGCTGAAGGTGAAGCAGCATCAGCACAGGATAGTCTTTACAGAAAAATACTTTAGAATGGAATGGGTTGAGCCTGAGGCTTAAATCCCCTTGAAAAGGATGTAGATCTAAGCTGGTATATACTTTGTCATGGGAATGAGTACAACATAGCCGAAACAACCCTCACAAAAAGGCTTAGCGAGCATGAAGGTGAATGGATTATGTGGAAAGATAGCTGCATTTTATTGAGTATGGGAATTATATACATTGTATATATTGTATTGGAATCATCTGCACACAAGAATGGATATATGAGTAGGGGCATTGTCTTAATTGCACTGGAATAGATATAGAGAGATCTTGTTCAGAAAAGCCAGTACATACTGTATAATTGCTTTGAAACCACTACCACAAAGTGTAGGGAACTAGGACGCAGCTGGCCTCCTGCTGAGGAAGGAACAGAGTCTTACTTCTATTTACTCTTTTTTGAGCGCCATAAACAGATACTTGTCACAACTTTTAGTCAGGGACGGTCACCTTTGTTTCTATGTTTTCTATTACAGTATAATTCTCGATCAGATTTTTCCGTGGTTTTTATTACAGTGTAATTCTCAGATTTATCACCATTTTCCTTCTCAAGTCTGTAACTTCTCAGCACACAGTGCTGTAAATGTCTATACCCTTCATTTGTAAAACTTACAGAGTATAGTTGAACCATTCTTGTACTGGACTACATTTGTGGTACTCAGATCTGATCTTACAGACACTTGGTTACGAACATGAAACGTTTCTTTCATACTTCAGGTAGGCACAGGTAGGGCCAGTCTGGGTTTCTGGGAGCTCTAGGCAAGATCCAGGTCACTCCTGCAGGCTGCAGCACTCCTGAGTCAGATGTTAATGCATTAAACAACAATCTCTGCCTGGGAAGGCTCTACCAGGTAAGTGATTAAAGCAGCGGATGAGGAAAAAAATCTCACACATATGGAAAGACTAACCCACAGGTCACATGGCAGAGACAGATGTACACTCCAAATGCCTCCCTTTCTAGTCCAGTGATATAACTAGCTTTTACTGCAGCACAGTAATGTGCTGGAGACGTGGTCAGGCGTCTACTTTTCCACTTACTAGCTCGACATCTCCTGCTTTTACTCTTGAACTTCTTGTTATTCCATAGTTTAAGACCTTGATTACAAGCTGTCCTCTGAAAATAATCAGGCTTCAATATTTTTGGTAATTTTTTTGAAATTTTGATTGAGTTTTAAATATTAATATGCAAATACTTAAAATTTATAAAGCCATATCTTTTTTGTTGATTTCACAAAGTAATTTACAGTCATGACACACTGTCTGCATATGGACATATAGGAATGTAGTGGAAATATGTATGGAAATATTTTCTCATCTCCATCATTAAAAAATTCAATTACTGGTCTGCAGCATGTGACAGGTCTAAACTATTTTTTTCCAAATTCGTCATGTTTCAAAAATGTTTATGATGTTTCCATCTGCATTCAAAGATCAACAGATTATCCTGCATGAGGAGTTTCCTGTGTTACTCCCTTTGGATTGCCTCAGTTCTTCACATTCATATATTCATTCAGGCCCAAAGCACTTCTAAAATGTTATATATTAACAGAGAGAAGTGTCACACACTTCAGAAGGATTTGAGACTGGTATTTCAAGAGTATATTTTGACTTCCAAAGAGTATAAAACTGTATGTATTAAACATTAGAGATGGAGCAGAACTTGAAAGTCTGAACTGTCTCAAAGCTCGAAAGTTTTCAATATTCTGACATCAGTTAGTTTCTGACAGATTAGTAACTCACTCCAACACAGAAGATATAAGCAAACTAGGGGTTTGTGTGAGGTCTTTCAAGAGCCAGGTACAAAACTTATGTATTTAATTTTACCATTTTGGAAAGTTCAGCAAGCTTTTATTTTTTTCTCCTGACCTCCTTTGTTTTAAAATAATAATAATGTATTTATTGTGAATTAGAATGAGAATTCAATGATATAAAATTGTTAGCTCTCTTTCTTTTTAAACTCACTTTGCACATTGAAAAAGTAGAGCCTCAGATTCCTGCTATCTGAGAAGATTTTCCCTTCAAGTACTAAAAAACCCACTCCATTTTTACTTAGATGTGTAGTCCATAACAAAGAAATAATACAGATGTCACAGACCACATTAACAGTGCACACAATGTGGGAGGATATAAGTTAAACAGACTGAAACACCAGCAAGGGGCTGATTAGTTCTTCAGTGGTTTTCATCATACTTCTCTAAGCAGGGTTAACAAGGGACAGTACAGATATATTTATTTTGTGTCTCCTTTAAAATATAAGGACAACTTAATAAAACCCCATCTTATTGTACTCCACTAATACTTAAATAGCCTCATTCCATGTGTCCATGAAAAACACCAAAATTGCAAAGTTTTAGATTAGTTTCTAGAAGCTTTGGTATACTTCATACTCTCTCCTAACCCTTCAGCATCAGTAGGTGTAAACCAATGTCTTAATTTCCATATTACATCAAAACTGTTGTTTGTTCAAAATGTTATGGAGGAAAGTAAATTTCACATTACTACTGCATTTTCCTGCAGTTCATAGGTGTCAGCGGGGAGGGAAATTCAATACAGAACTGCTGTGTGGCTCCAGTCCTGTATTTCTATTGATAAAACTTCATATAGTATTGTCAGAAGGAAAAAGACTTCACTTAAGAAGCTTATCAGTAAACTGTAATCTCAGATAAGCAGAATTTATTAATGAGTCTGCCCTACACTGCAAGATGACTGGCGTTACCAGATCAGTTTAGGGCTCTTATCACTAATGCTGAACTGATACTGTGTAGAATAAAACCTGCACACACTATTCAGTTCAGTGCTACGGAATCGGTAAGTTTCACACAACTGTTCCCATCCAGCCTTCATTCCACAATTTTGATAATAATAATTCTATGAACCCCGGTGAAAGCTTCAAGATCCATGTGATATTATTCTGAAGTATCTTAACATGCCACAAGTGATGGGTAAAAATCACCTATGTGTTTTGGGCCCCTCACATGTACCTTCCTCATTCCTCCCCCAGTGCAATACATCTATGCATGGACACAGACTAGAGGTGACTTTTTTTCCTGGATTGTGACCCACTTCAATGGACAGAGTCTCCAAAAAAGTGCTGCTGGGACACTAGCCATCTGACCCATTTACCACCCAAAATGAAGGAAGAAAGGAGAACAAGGGTGTGATAAGTGAATTTATAGTCTGACCAGCATCCCAAACCATGCAAAGCAAGCATTAGAAATGTTATTAGAATAAAGACTTCCTGTTGATTTTAAAAAAGCAACCAAACAACCAAACAAAAAAACCCCAACAAAACCCCAAACCCCCAAAGTGAAGATCACACTAGTCAGAACAGAAAACTATAAAAGGAATTCCAGCATGTTTTTTCCTACAATAACTCAATCTCATTTAAAGTGGTATATTGACACATTTCAAAGTAAATAAATCCAAGAAAGTTCAGAAAAGAAAAGAAAAAAATCTCAACCATGTGATGGGGAGAAAAAAAGCACTCAGGATATCTGAAGAAAGATTAAGATAACAAGGTGTGTTTATTTTAGAAAAAAAAGTCAATGTCTAGATGTGAACGTCTACCAACACATAAAGGGATGATATACAGAAGAAAAGGATCAATTCTTCTCATTAGCTAAAAACAACAAAAGAGGATGTAGAAGGCTTAGCTGCAGGTGGCATATCTTAAGTTAAACATTTGGGCCAAACCAATACGTCTAAAAACTGATAAGCAGGTTGGGAAAGGGTTGTTGAAAGGCTGTGGTTTAGGCTTAACTTGACATTATTAAGACTAGTTTGCAAATAATTATACATTTTGGAATGAAGATTGGCCAAGATGTTCCACTAAGCCTGCCTTTCACACAGCTGTTTCACTGTTTGCAGTATCAACAGCTACTTGAAGAGAGGAGATGGATATTGAAGGGGAAGTTAATCTTGTGAAAAGAAACAATGGCACTAAAAGGTAAAATCAGTATGGATATTTCAAAATTTCCAGCAGTTCTGCTTAAGAGAAGATCTTTTCTTCTGAATTTGTATCAGATAATATGTATAAAATAATAGAGGTCCAGGATCCACAAAGCACCCAAGTATAGTTTATCAATCACAGTATTAAAATGATAAACTGTTCTCAGCATTCAAATTATTTAAAAGCTGTATTACTAGGATCAGAAACCCTGCTAACATCAGAAGTACCTAATCAACACCAGACTCCTTATCTGCACTTAATACAGTAAATTATCAGACAATTTGAAGGTTCCCTTGCTGTCAAAGTTTTCAGCTGCTTGGTTTCCTTTTCAGGGGCACCCGGGTTAAAAATATTTTGCTTTTTTTAACAAATACTTCAAGTAAACTAGAAAGAATGAAGAATATGCTGATAATTGACTTGCAGTTTCAAGTAGCTGCTCTAGAAATTTACTTTTATTTCATTGGCTACATGAACTGTGTATTAAGTATAATTATATTTCTCTGCATTAGAAGATGTATATCAGCTGCTGCAGATGGATAACAGTTTACATATATTCTTCAGCATTTGCCTAGCTATAAAGACTGGAATAATTGTCATCTAATTTGTAGCTCATATTGTTCAACCAGGCAACATAAAGAAGATTCTCAAACTGTAAAGGCAATACTAAAATCATATAAACACACATTACATGAGACAGGGAAAAAATCTTATGGCTCTCCTACTGATTTTGTCTAGGATACTCAAGTGTTCCTATCTGCTAGAAATGTCTTTGAAAAACCTATAAAAAACGTTCAACTGTTATTTGTAAGACTTGAAGCCTTAATTCAGACCTGAAGCTGTTTTCTGCTGCTGTTTTCAATATGCCAATTATACTTCTCTGAGAAACTGGATGATACAGTGTTGCATGCCAGACAGGGAGACAGCCAGAAGGCAAACTATAATAGAGATCCAAAGTTTGCTAAATGAACCTTAGCAGTGGTGAGTTAGTTTTCTAAATTCTTTTTCTCACTCTGGGACAAGGAAAGCAAATGAGGATAGCTACTCTAAAAGGCAGCAAGAACAGCATTGTGAAAGTCAGTAACACTCAAGTAAATAAATTTATATAAGTACAGCAGAAAAGGACAACTTACCAATAGGAATTTATTACACTTTAATGGTAAGGAAGAAGTCTTGATCTTAAGATGTCTGTTGTCCTCTATTTTGTTTTCTTCCTCCTACCCTTGTTTTAAAGTCATCAGGATTGATACTGTAGCTGCATAAGCAGAGAAAAACACAGGTTTAAGTAGTAACTCATGAAGATTCATTTTCCATTCAAGGTGCCTTACCAAAGAATGCATATTCAATTATTTGTGTTTGCAAGCAGTATCACGCCTCACAGGTAGGCTGGATTTTCAAGACATTTGCAAATTGCTACATATGTATGTAGGCATATTTAAAGAAATACTTCAATGCAATAGATTTGCCCCTAACAACAGCAAAAAAACAGCCAAATTATTGTTATTTGAACATGAAATGACTGAAAATATTTCACACAGCTACCTTGTTTTTCTTCTTTTGTTCCTCTAATAATCACCTTTCTCCTCCTTTTCTGCTTTGCTTCTCCTACAGCTTGCTTCTACTATTCCATCACCCCTCAGTTTATATGAAGAAAGCCAAGTACTGAACTTACAGTGCATTCCTTTGACTGCAGATACACTTCTGCCTCCTCCTCTCAGCTCTTACTTCAGTTACCTCCACAACACTTCTCCAACAGGCCTTCTTTTGTTAGAAGCTCTGGATATGGTTCATGTAACAAGCAGCAGGAAATTTTGTGAAACAACACACACCATATCTCTAGAGGTGACAGATCTCCTGCACCTTCATCTATGTTCAAGAAAGAACCTAAGAAAAGACTTTTAGTGCCCAATGAAATCATGATAACAATCAGCATACAGTGATATACCACAATGACAAGATATACTGTGCCATTACTAAAGATGAGGCAACACCCTGGTTGTCCCCCTGCCTCCAATACCCAGCAAGGATATTTCATCACCTGTGTCAAGAATGAGACTTCCCTAGTCCAGGATTTTGTCTCAGATTTATTCACTGGTTGGAAAGTCATCCACCTCTGACGATCCAAAGAAACTGAAAATAGATAATCCCTGAATTGTTAAACTCCTTCTTAGTGAGGAAAACTGATTTTAAAGTGAGTACAAGAAATTTTCATCAAGAAAAAACAAAATTAAGGGGCTGGCTATATTTATCTTCTCTGAGCTACCATTGGAGCTCCCCCCATAAATATATTGTTTATAGATAATTAGTCATCTGACAGATACTTTTATAAGTAACCAGTAAACCTGTGCTGTATGTAATTGGTCATCCATAATAGTTTGCTATGTCTGGGGTGAGCCCAAACAGATGAAGCAAGGAGTATTGTAAACTGAAAGCAAAGGTATACTTCATCCTTATAATGCTTAATACACATTTAGAAGACTTGATTTGTAATTAATCACAGCAGTAATGGAATTATAGAAATTAACAAAGTGACAGTAGGTGGGATGCACAGTGCATGTCTTGTTAGTAGCATATTTCTGTACAGCACATAGAAAGAAGAAAACAAAATACACACACATTCCAAACATGAAGCAGAACTAATTTCAACACCTGCTTCAGAGAATGTGTTTTCTACATGTTGGCATTTTGGAAACACAAGCGCAGTGAGCAGAGGGAGGTTTCTAGTTTTCCCACAGACAGACTGATGATGTTATAGACATCCGTGTTCAGAAGGACAAATTTACAATCAAGTATAAATAGCAGCATTAAAATTTAGATACAGTAGATATATCTGGCCATAATATTTTCTGTGAGGAAGTTGCATATCAGTTTGATACACGTTGACTGCTACTGGAATGCAAAAGTCAGTGCTCCAGAAGCCCCTTTTTTTCTTTAGAATCCTTGAACTGGTTATACTTAAGGAGTGCAGCAGCATTTCTGAAGTACAGAATTTCAGCTGTGTCAACCCTCAAGAGCTAAGGAGACCCAAATAAGTAGCTCCCTATCCTTTATCTAAGCATGAGAGCGACCCAGAATGCATTGCATTATTCTGTAAGATATTCCAAGGATATTTTTATCTATCAGAAGTGTACTACTTGAGTAACAAAGCCAAACAGTTATCAGGCTTCAAGTTGTTCTTGTTTTATCTTACTGCATCTTTAGAGAAAAGACACCACTAAATAGCATACATATTCTCATTAAAAAAAAAAAACCAACCAAACTTTAAGAAGTTCATTTTAGACCTTCAAATATTTTTTTACAGCTTATTTTTCCAAATTCTGTCAAGTTCTCAACAACTTGAGTGAACTGTAGTCCCTGATATATTTTAACACACTAACTGTGGTCGCTCTAGTGCTTCTTCTTATTCATACTCTTGATTATTACTTTTTTCTCCCCTACTTCCCAAAACTGAAAAGAGAAGTTATTTGAGTCGTACTAGCTTGGGTAGATTGATGGTCTAACTGAGGTACACCTGAAAATTTATATGAAAGCGGCTTTAGGCCTCTAAGGAATGACAAGCCTTCCATTCTCTCTACAAGCCCTCTGTCTTCTCTGCACAAGACCATGCCCACAGATGAAGATGCAGCTTAGCTTCATGGTTACACTTGCAAAGAGTTACTTCTGGAGTTAAGTTACTTCCACAGAGCCTCCCTGATACCAGCAAACAGATTCTTCTTTGTGACCACACAGGAGAAAAGACAAATGTCTTCACATGCTTTCAAACTCCAGTCTGTTGGTAGATGGTTTAATAATGACTTACAAGTCAGCTATGTTTTAATACAAACCATGTTGAGTATTACTGCACAACTCGAACTCAGAAATACATTGGAACTAGTGTCAGTGAAGACCTGGGTTAGACCATGTGGTCTGTGGTGAGTGCATTTTATGTTTGCATAACACTGAGCAGTGTTTTGTAGATGCTGGCCAGGGTCCTACACAGTGTGGTAAATTGTGCCTCTTTGGACTACTCATAGAGTATTTTTTATTTTCAAACGTCTTATAATTTAATCAGGATCTTGTAGTTGTTTGGAAATGAAGTTCCAGGCCTTTGGAGGTGAGAACTTCTTTAGATACCTGCCCATATTTGCCTGCACATCATATGCACCATACTCTTGTGTGGTCTGGGTCATATTCCTAAATTACTTGTTAATGTTAGGAATATTGCTTGGATTTTGTCCAAGAAATATCAAAGTTAGTATTATAACTACCCAGGAATCTTCAAGATACTGAGAAGTTATTATAATAAGGGAGAGAACATCAGAGAAGGTAGCAAAGGTGTCATTCTGTATTTCCTCCACAAAAACTTCTCAGAGGAAGAAGTATTTTTTTAATTGTTTCCATGAGACAGTACTGGAAGCACACTAATGGATTCAGTACACAGCCCAAATACCAGATTAAGTTTGAGGTCAGTATTTTAAAAACAAATTTCTCAGGCAAAACATCAGTAACAGCTACAGAGCACAGCAAACTGCAAAAGCCAACAGCAATCTTTAACGTGTACAGCAAAATACCCAAGCACAATGCAGACATAATAAATATTGAGAACAGATGAATCAATATCATGACCTGAAATCGTTAACAGACAAAAACCCCTTCTAATACGCTCTGCTAAATCTGTTATTATCTCAAACCCTTCGAACCAGAGCGCCAAAAAGGACTGTCATGGTTTAACCCCAGCCAGCAACAAATCCCCACACAGCCATTTGATCACTCCCCCACCCGCAAAAGGATTTGAGGGGGAGGTAGGTGGGGGGAGTAGAGAAGAGATTTGGAAGAGTGATGTCTCGGTTTTGAAAGACAGGTGTCTGCTAAGGAAGGCAGAGGCCCCCCTTGAAGTGGCAGATATAACCCCTTTTCCCTCCAAGTTATTATATTTTGAAATCAAGAGCCTTTAGGCGAAGATGTGGGAAATAGGAATAACAGTTCTTTACTATATATATATATGTATATAACCAGTCAAACAAAACAACAACAACTATGGCAGTAACAGCAATCACAAACCCAGTGCCAGCCTTCTCGGCTGTCAGGCTATTTCCCCTCGGGTGCAGTTCCGCTCGCAGCCGGCAGGGGCGCTGGCGGCTCCCGGTGAGCAGGGCAGGTGCGATGGTTCCCCCGCGGCTGCAGGGGGCGCTCCGGAGCGAGCTCGGGGAGCACGCGGCACTGGTGCCCTGGGATCCCGGGAAGGGATGGAACAAAGGCTTCACAAACCCCTGGGCAGCTGACCCCGGGCTCTCAGGAACAGCAGGCTGAAACGGCAGGCTGGAACGGCAGGGACGGACGCAAATCCCGGGTGGCAGGCGAGATGTATCCAGATGGGAGAACCCCACGGAGGCCCAGGCAGGCAGGGCGAGCAGGGCTACAGCGTAGCAAAAGCTCGAAGCAGCAGCGGGGCAGGGCAGCCACAGCCCGGTCTCCAGCAGGGCAGGGAAAGCGGCTTTTGGGGTCCCGGCGTTGTTTCCAGCAGGAAGAAAGAACGGCCAACAAGAAAGAAGCAGCAGCTCCTTTCTCTGCAGCTTCTCTCTCCGGACGCTCTGAGCGAACTGACCCCACACCCAGGTGTAGACAAAGGAGTAGCCAGGCCCGCCCCACTCCCCTTTTTGTCTTTCTTAAGTACAGCTATTTGTCCCCTAGCAACATGCATATGGGAGAAAATTCCTTTAACAGGAAAAAAACTAAGACTAAACTAAAACCCCAACATTAATTACCCCGAATTTTTTCCCATACTAACATGTTACATGAAACTTAACTTTTTTGACCATATAAATCTATGCATTACCCAAATTATATACAAATATACATGCTGATACTGATACAAGTACAGAGCCATGGGTAGTTCACCCTAAAACAAGGTCCCCTTGAGGTAAGCATCGGGTCTCTCCATCCTTTTGCATCACCCACCAGGTGCAACCTGGTCCCTGAGCAAAAACAACCCCACGGATGGGTTTGTCTTTGCTCAAGGCAGACTTTACCCAAACAGTTTTTCCAAGCATACCTCTCATGTGCACCACTGGAACCTTATCCCCGTCTGTTGTTTGTAGGGGTTCAGATTGGGCAGGGCCTGCTCGGCTGGTGGAACCTCGAGTGTTAACTAACCAGGTGGCTCTTGCTAAATGCATCTCCCAGTTTTTGAAAGTCCCCCCACCCAGTGCCTTCAAGGTGGTTTTAAGCAGTCCATTACACCGCTCAACCTTCCCAGCTGCTGGTGCATGGTAAGGGATGTGGTACACCCACTCTATGCCATGTTCTCTAGCCCAGGTGTTTATAAGGCTGTTCTTGAAATGAGTCCCATTGTCAGACTCGATTCTCTCAGGGGTGCCATGCCTCCAAAGGACTTGCTTTTCCAGGCCCAGGATGGTGTTCCGGGCAGTAGCGTGAGGCACAGGGTAGGTCTCCAGCCACCCAGTGGTGGCTTCTACCATTGTGAGCACATAGCGCTTGCCTTGGCGGGTTTGAGGCAGTGTGATGTAATCAATCTGCCAGGCCTCCCCATACTTGTATTTGGACCATCGCCCACCATACCACAGGGGCTTCACCCGCTTGGCCTGCTTGATCGCAGCGCATGTCTCACAATCATGGATAACCTGGGAGATACTGTCCATGGTTAGATCCACCCCTCGGTCTCATGCCCACTTATAGGTGGCATCTCTGCCCTGATGACCTGAGGCATCATGGGCCCATCGAGCTAGGAACAGTTCTCCTTTATGTTGCCAATCCAAGTCTATCTGGGACACCTCTATTTTCGCAGCTTGATCTACCTGTTTGTTGTTACGATGTTCTTCATTAGCCCGGCTCTTGGGGATGTGAGCATCTACATGACGGACCTTCACGGATAGCTTCTCTACCCGAGTGGCAATGTCTTTCCACTCTTCAGCAGCCCAGATTGGTTTTCCTCTGCGCTGCCAGTTTGCCTTATTCCACCTTTCCAGCCAACCCCACAGAGCATTGGCTACCATCCATGAATCAGTGTAGAGGTAGAGCTTTGGCCACTTCTCCCTTTCAGCTATGTCCAGAGCTAATTGGACAGCTTTGAGCTCAGCAAATTGGCTCGATCCACCTTCTCCTTCAGTAGCCTGTGCAACTTGTCGTGTGGGGCTCCATGCAGCGGCTTTCCATTTCCGGTTAGCGCCTACAATTCGGCAGGAACCATCAGTGAAGAGGGCGTATTGTCTTTCACTCTCTGGTAGCTCGTTATATGGTGGGGCTTCTTCGGCACGTGTCACCTGCTCCTCTGCTTCTTCAGAAGATAACCCAAAAGTCTCACCTTCCGGCCAGTTCGTAATTATTTCCAAGATCCCAGGGCGACTTGGGTTTCCAATTCAGGCGCGCTGCGTGATGAGGGCAATCCATTTGCTCCAAGTAGCGTCGGTGGCGTGATGCGTGGAGGGAATCTTTCCTTTGAACATCCACCCCAGCACCGGTAGTCGGGGTGCCAGGAGGAGTTGTGCCTCTGTGCCGATTACTTCTGAGGCAGCCTGGACTCCTTCATAAGCTGCCAGGATTTCCTTCTCTGTGGGAGTGTAGTTGGCTTCAGACCCTCTGTAGCTTCGGCTCCAGAATCCCAGTGGTCGGCCCCGAGTCTCACCAGGCACCTTCTGCCAGAGGCTCCAGGACAGACCATTGTTCCCGGCTGCAGAGTAGAGCACGTTCTTCACCTCTGGTCCTGTCCTGACTGGGCCAAGGGCTACGGCGTGAGCAATTTCCTGTTTGATCTGGGCGAAGGCTTGCTGCTGTTCAGGGCCCCAGTGGAAATCATTCTTCTTGCGGGTAACCAGGTAGAGAGGACTCACGATCTGGCTGTACTCGGGAATGTGCATCCTCCAGAAACCTATAGCACCTAGGAAAGCTTGTGTTTCCTTCTTGTTGGTCAGTGGAGACATTGCTGTGATCTTATTGATGACCTCAGTGGGAATCTGACGTCGTCCATCTTGCCACTTTACTCCCAGGAACTGGATCTCTCGGGCAGGTCCCTTGACCTTGCTCTTCTTGATGGCAAAACCAGCTTGCAGGAGAATTTGAATTATTCTCTCTCCTTTCTCAAACACTTCGGTTGCGGTGTTCCCCCACACAATGATGTCATCAATGTACTGCAGATGTTCTGGAGCCTCACTCTTTTCTAGTGCAGTCTGGATCAGTCCATGACAGATGGTGGGACTGTGCTTCCACCCCTGGGGCAGTCGGTTCCAGGTGTACTGCGCGCCCCTCCAGGTGAAGGCAAACTGAGGCCTGCACTCTGCTGCCAGAGGAATGGAGAAGAATGCATTGGCAATGTCAATAGTGGCGTACCACTTCGCTGCTTTGGACTCCAGCTCGTACTGGAGCTCCAACATGTCTGGCATGGCAGCGCTCAGCGGTGGAGTCACTTCATTCAGGGCACGATAGTCCACAGTCAATCTCCATTCCCCGTCAGACTTGCGCACAGGCCAGATGGGGCTGTTGAAGGGTGAGTGGGTCTTGCTGACCACCCCTTGACTCTCCAGCTCGCGGATCATCTTGTGGATGGGGATCACAGCATCTCGATTTGTCCGATACTGCCGGCGGTGCACTGTCGAGGTGGCAATTGGCACTCGTTGCTCTTCCACTTTCAGGAGCCCAACTGCAGAAGGATTCTCAGATAGTCCAGGCAGGGTGTTCAATTGCCTAATGCCCTCTGCCTCCACAGCAGCAATCCCAAATGCCCACCTGAGTCCTTTTGAGTCTTTGTAGTAGCCATTCCGGAGGAAGTCTATGCCCAGAATACACGGGGCCTCTGGGCCGGTCACAATCGGATGCTTTTGCCACTCCTTCCCAGTCAGGCTCACCTCAGCTTCCAAAAGGGTCAACTGCTGCAATCCCCTGGTCACCCCAGCGATGGATACAGGTTCTGCCCCCACATGTCCCGATGGCATTAAAGTACACTGTGCCCCAGTATCAACCAATGCATCATATTTTTGTGGCTCTGATGTGCCAGGCCATCGGATCCACACCGTCCAGAAAACTCGGTTCTCCCGTGCCTCTTCCTGGCTAGAGGCAGGGCCCCTCTAGCCCTGGTTATCATTCTTTCCCTGGGCGTACATGCTTGAGGTACCTTCAAGGGGATCCGACATATCATCCTCCCTTCTGTAATGCCTGGCAGCTCGGTCACGGGAGGCTGAGGCTACCTTCACCTTAGCGGAACCCCCTCGGTTAGTGCCTCCCTCCTTGAGTTCATGCACCCGCGCTGCCAGGGCAGAGGTGGGTTTCCCATCCCACCTTCTCATGTCTTCCCCATGCTCGCACAGGAAAAACCACAGCTCAGCTCGTGGGGTGTACCCTCTCTCTCTAGCAGGGGGATGACGGGCTCTGACTTGGGGGCCTGTGACTCGCACTGGTGCCACACTGACCCTCCTCATCTCCTCCCTCATCTCCTCCCTCATCTCCTTCATCTCCTCTTTGAGGTCCTGGACCACAGCAGAGACATGAGCTTTCAGCGGGCCATTGATCATGCTGTCATAATGCCTGAGCCTGTTGGCAACAGAGCCCACTGTTTCTCGGGTATTGTCAGCATCAATTGTTGCAATGAAGGTGGTGTATTGTGATGGCCCTAGCCTTGCCAGGTTCCACATCATCTGTCCTGTGCACCTGACCTTATCGGGGTCATTATCATGCTGTCCATCCTTCCCAAAGAGTACCTCTAATATTGCCACCTCTCTTAGCTGTTGGATCCCTTGCTCGAGTGTCTTCCACTGCATTCTATGATGATACTCCTGCATTCTTTCTTTGTGAATGAACCTTTCTCTCACACTCATTAAGAGCCGCTCCCAAAGAGAGAGAGGCCCTGGCTCCCTCACAAATATCTGGTCCACACCTGGGTCCTGGGTCAACGATCCCAGATACCTTGCCTCACCACTAGCCAGTTGCACACTTGTGCCCATAAGGTCCCAAACCCGAAGCAGCCAGGTGGTATAAGGCTCACGCCCCCTTCGCACAATGTCGTTTCGCATAGCACGGAGACTGTCGTGCGACAGGGACTCAGTGATGACTTCTGGCTCTGGCTCTCCTGCTGGTTGTGAGGGCCCTGGTTGCCCATCATCATTAACTGGTCGTACTGATTTGGTCTTATACTTCCTCCTTTGCACAGGGGCGACCGCTGTTGGCTGTGGTTGTCCTTGTGGTTCAGCTGAAGCCTGGATGGTTGTAACATCCGTGGGTTCCACTCCTGCACCATCGGACTCACCCTCTTTGGGGCAGGGAGAGGGTTTTTCACTAGCTGAGGAGGTGTATTCCCTTAGCAATTGGCATATCTCCTGGCGCACCTGGCCCATCTCCTGGCACATCTCCTTGTGCACCTGGCCCATCTCCTGGCATATCTCCTGGCGCACCTGACCCATCTCCTGGCATATCCCCTGGCGCACCTGACCCATCTCTTGGCACATCTCCTGCATCCCTTTTGCCAGTACCCCCACCCAGTTTGGGTAGTCCATTTCTGAGGTGGACTGTTGGGCAGTATCAGTCTGTAGGGCGGGATCTCTAGTGTCTGGGGCTGTGGCAGGCTCTGGCTCTGGGGTAGGATCTCTAGTGTCTGGGGCCGTGTCAGGCTCTGGGGCAGGATCAGGCTCTGGGGTAGGAACTCTACTCTCTGGGGCCATGTCAGGTTCTGGGGCAGGATCTCTAGTCTCTGGGGCTGGTGTCCGGGTAGATATCCAAGCCAATCTCAACTTATCCTTGAATGCTAAATAGAGTAGGCCTATCAGCAGCAGATGGTTAGTATTCAGAGGGAATTTAAACCCTTCGAAAATTGATGGGGTGGGCCCAAAGAACTGGTTGAGGGGTTGGGAGAAAACTTCCCCTGGTGTCATTTCCTCACAGAAGGTACCATTGTTAACATAACCCCAAAAACATGCGCTCAGTGTGTGATAGCTGTTTATCCATGTGCCCACATTCCAGAGGAAGTTAAAGACCCATGAATTCCTCACCTTCTCGACCCATAACGCAAGCTGGATAACAGCAATGGTAGCCTTAGTCAGAGGACCCATATTCAAGTAAGGAGCTGCAAAGGGGAAGAATATAGCCACGGCTACATGCCACCCAAACCAGGGTAAACTAGACCACATAGTGCTGCCTAACAAGGTTCCAATATCCAGCATACAAAATAAAGTTATCGAGGAACTGTTATTCCTTTTTCACCTCTATCTCTTAATGCCCTCAGGCCCCACATTGGGCGCCAAGATCTGTCTCGGTTTTGAAAGACAGGTGTCTGCTAAGGAAGGCAGAGGCCCCCCTTGAAGTGGCAGATATAACCCCTTTTCCCTCCAAGTTATTATATTTTGAAATCAAGAGCCTTTAGGCGAAGATGTGGGAAATAGGAATAACAGTTCTTTACTATATATATATATGTATATAACCAGTCAAACAAAACAACAACAACTATGGCAGTAACAGCAAACACAAACCCAGTCCCAGCCTTCTCGGCTGTCGGGTCCTTTCCCCTCGGGTGCAGTTTTGCTCGCAGCCGGCAGGGGCGCTGGTGGCTCCCGGTGAGCAGGGCAGGTGCGATGGTTCCCCCGCGGCTGCAGGGGGCGCTCCGGAGCGAGCTCGGGGAGCACGCGGCTCTGGTGCCCTGGGATCCCGGGAAGGATGGAACAAAGGCTTCACAAACCGCTGGGCAGCTGATCCCGGGCTCTCAGGAACAGCAGGCTGAAACGGCAGGGACGAACGCAAATCCCGGGTGGCAGGCGAGATGTATCCAGATGGGAGAACCCCACGGAGGCCCAGGCAGGCAGGGCGAGCAGGGCTACAGCGTAGCGAAAGCTCGAAGCAGCAGCGGGGCAGGGCAGCCACAGCCCGGTCTCCAGCAGGGCAGGGAAAGCGGCTTTTGGGGTCCCGGCGTTGTTTCCAGCAGGAAGAAAGAACGGCCAACAAGAAAGAAGCAGCAGCTCCTTTCTCTGCAGCTTCTCTCTCCGGACGCTCTGAGCGAACTGACCCCACACCCAGGTGTAGACAAAGGAGTAGCCAGGCCCGCCCCACTCCCCTTTTTGTCTTTCTTAAGTACAGCTATTTGTCCCCTAGCAACATGCATATGGGAGAAAATTCCTTTAACAGGAAAAAAACTAAGACTAAACTAAAACCCCAACAAGTGAAAAGTGAGAAAACTCATGGTTTGAGATAACAGTAGCTTAATATTTGAAATAAAATAGTAATAATAAAATGCAATAAAAAGGAAAATAAAACAAACCATGCAAATAGAGAACTGCTCACCACTAGCAACCTGATGCCCAGTCAGTCCCTGAGCAGTGCCCCCTCAGCCAATCTCCCCCCTTGTTTTAAATGCTGAATGACACCGTATGGTCTTGACTATCCCTTGGGTCAGCTGCTCCATTTGCCTCCCCTTCCCAATGTCTTGTGCACCCCCAGACTTCTCAAGGCCAGGGTGAGGTGAAAAGGCTTGATTCTTGTTCAGGTGCAGCTCAGCAATAACAAAAACACCCTTTATTATCAACCCTGTGATCAGCACAAATCCAAAACACAGACCCACAGCAGCCCCTCTGAAGGAAATGAACTATCTCCCAGCCAAAACAAACACAGTTTAATACTCTGAATTTTTATGAACATAATGAGAAGTTTCATATTGAAAAGTCAAAAAAAAATCTTTTATACACAATGTAAAAAGTATGTAATTTATATAAAGGTAACAGTTGACACCAGATGAAAAAATTAGAAAGTATGGGCAAATGGAGACTTTTTGGCCTTTTATGTGTGTGTGCTTCTAGTAGTAATTAGAGATAATTACTATATTTTATAGCAATATCATAAGCCACAGGATAATCTTAGCCAACTGGTCTGCAAGCAAACACAGAATCACAAAATCACAGAATCAGCTAGGTTCAAAAAAATCTTTGAGATCATCGAGTCCAACCTAACACCACCTAACACACCTTTTCAGCTAGACCATGGCAACAAATGCTACATCCAGACTTTTCTTAAACACCTCCAGGGACAGTGACTCCACCACCTCCCTGGGCAGCCCATTCCAATGCTCTGTCTTCTGTGAAGAAATTCCTCCTAATGTCCAACCTAAACTCTCCTGGTGCAGCTTAAGGCTTTGTCCTCTTGTCCTGCCACCAGTTGTCTGGGAGAAGAGACCAACCTTCACCTGGTTACAACCTCCTTTCAGGGAGCTGTAGAGAGTGATAAGGTCTCCCCCAAGCATTTCAGCCTTTTGTAGGTACCTTGCTCAAATTATATCATCATAATGCATTATGACAGACTCTACTGTTTCAACATGGTTAGCGAGGCAATCCAAAAGGTCTCTCTTTATCCTCAGTTATAGCTGTGGGTATAATTGTTTGATATAGCAAAGACAACATGACCCATATTCTTCCATAATGCTGTCAGGTGACAGCAAAAGTAGATGAGAAATGTCTTCCAAAACTGAGAACCGGACTCTAGGATTCTTTGTTTCTTTTTCATGGTCGCTTCGCACTTGTCAAGGAGATGGTTATAACAGCAGGACTGCACCATATCCTTACAAATTACCATCAAAATTCACTAAAAGAAAAATCATAGTGGACTAAAAAAATGTAAAACTCAGTCTAATACTACAACTATTGAGGACATGCCCTGACAACCCATTGGAGATTAATTTCCCATAGATGTGCATTAACTGTGTATCCCCAGTTTTGTTTCTGTTTTCTTTCCTGATTCTATTGTCTGAATTACAGAAGCACTGAGGTAAAATATAACACTAAACTGAGACACCACATTAATTATTGCACGTGAAGAACTCTGAAACTATACTGAAGTTGGCCAAAAATGTCAGTAAGTAAATTAAAAATTGTCTTAAGAATAAGACATGACAGATAAGTAACTATCAAGGTGCAGGTCAAGCACTCTCCTGAAAAAAATAGTACAAAGGAAAATATTAATTATTTTTTACCAAAAGAATATACAATCCTTTCTCATCACAGGGGATTGCTGAGACAAAAGATAGCAGTGTTTTGTATGCCCATAAAAGTGTATCATACCACATACACATATGGACTAGGTTAAGGCTGTCCAGGCAGCCCTCATTTTAACTCCTCATAAATCTGGCACTGTTGACTTTGCAGCCTCAGGAATGTGCTTTTAACAGCATAGCACATATATGTGCACGCAGGTTATTTATGTTATCTATGAAGGGAGGATATACGATCTCAAGCTCCAACATACCCATTGTACTCACAGGCATTTACAAGCAGTGGAGCAATATGTAACATTGTCTACAGAGGTGTCTGGAGCACTGCAGGGAATTCCTGTGCATGCATGCCTGTGGATTTCTGTATACACACAAACAGGTAGATGTTTTTAAGTCACAACCATTAAACTACATTTAATAATTAAAATTGTATCAGTAGTCAAGCTGCAGTTATCAGAAATAAAATTTAACAGTCAATTTTTTCCATTTCTTGGATTATCCAGAGTATCTTTCTTGATATACTACTAAAATCAGAGATCTCTGGCTTTGTCAGATACATAAGTGACAATTTTATCTTGTAAAAGCCTGATTGTTGTTTTCTTAAAAAACATCCTTGAAATTGAAGTTCACTTCTCATAATGAATCACAAAATTTGATTTTATATCATCCGTCATCTAATTGTCATTTACCTGTTCAGTACTCAGGCTATTTTTAAAATGTCAAACAGCAATAATGAGCAGGACCAGTGCTTCAGGGCACTAGGCAAAGCAGTTAAAGGTCAGTTTAGATTATAAGATTGTTCCACAATTTGCCAGGTATTTGCACATACACATACACACACAAACTCAGTTTATAAAATTCATATTAGAATTTTAGGCAAGTCCTGAACTTTTTAAAGGACGCCTTTAGAGACTGAAACAGGCATATTTTTTCATAGTTAGGTTTGAATGACAAATATATAAACTCCTTTCATTTTAAATTATACTACACAACACCACACTGTAAATGGCAAAGCACAGAGTTTAATTTGAAGAGCTCAGAAGTTATAACAGCCTATATTGATCTGAACAGAATGGTATTCTGGGGCATCCTTTGTACGTTTGATATGTTTTTCCTGGCTGTACCCCTGTGGAAGTTAAGGGTTTTTTCCGTGAGTTCCTCACCAACACAGTTTTATCCTGTAATATTGTTTGCCCCATTTTGTCTCAGTGTGATGGAAAGAAGTCCACCTCTATAGCATCATTCTTTTGTGGTAAAAAGCAATGTAAAAGTGCTGAGACCATTCATTAATTTACAAGTAAACTTACAAATAAAGCATAATTCTTTCTTAAATAAGTTATCCAAGAGAATCCATTTGCCCAGCTCATCAAATGTGATGTTCTTGTTTTGCATCTTCTAGAAGACATAGAACATATTTTCAGAAAGTGCTATGTTCCATAGCTGATGTGCAAGTCAGATGCAAAAAAGGAAAGCAAAGGTCCATGCTATCACTTGACACATAGTGTTGTTACTAATCATCCTAAGCTACAGTAATATTTTGGGTTGGGATAAAATATTTTCTAACTTAATTGATGTTTTGCATTCTAATCTATGAATTTTCTTCTAACCCAGGAAGAAAGATTTTGTTTAATAGCTTCCGTCTAAGATTCCTAGAAAGACAATGCACAGATCCTGAAAATCAAAGCATTGCACCAATATGACAGAAGCTTGGATGGTGTTGGAGGTGAAGTCTAGGCCTAGTTTCAGACTCTAATCTGTAGACACATCTTGGTTAATCTCCCTGTGTCCTCTTTGTGGCCACAAGACAAGAAAAAAGACTGTATTTCAAGGTTCATTTAACCACAGAGCTAATACCTCAAATAAAGATGGCTCATGGCATGGTACAGGCCCAATGTTTTCCACTGATCCTACAGGGAGTTTTGGGCAACCAGTTGCATTCTAGAAATCTCAGCTGATGTAAAAACTCTGTTTAATCAAGTCGGACGAATCAGTCAAAAGACAGATACTGGTATTTTGAGCAAATTCCTTCCACCAATTGAAAAATAAAATTAAAACCAGCAGCAGTGGGAATACCAATGGCAATGATTTTCCCATTTGAGTCCCAGATACCTGGTTATGAACTGAAAAAGCCTCTCAAGTTAAGTATAAACATTACATAATCCTCATGCTCTTTTGTCTGAAGTCCTCTATAAAAGGTGGCACGCAAGAAGTGTAGGTGAAAAATTATTAGACAGTTGAAATTATACACTGCATCAGTGGTAAGAGCAACTTAACTTATATCATATGGATTAAGGGCAGAAACTTAAAAGTAATTTTCAAATGGAAAAACTGTATTCCAATAACGTAGCAGAACCCCTCCACTTTCCAGAAGAGTGTGTATTTTAAAATTTTTTCCGTCAAGTATATCAACTTGAGGATGTTACTATTGCATAATCTTTGCACCAAAAGCACTACTAGTAGATTACAGCATAACACAAACCAATGCACTATATCAAGATACCCATATTAAAGTTTGCAAAAGAAATAGTATTGATTGGGAGTCGAATGTAACTTATCACCAAAATGACAATAATGAGCACAGATTCCTTCCCTTAACCCCTGGGGAGTAACTGCAAAACAGGAATTCCTGCTCACGGGAGAAATTCCACACATTTCCAGGAAAATGTACAGAAGATTTCTGCTTTGTGAAAGTTTGGTGTGGCTTTTGTAGTTTGTAAAGTGAGTGGATGTTGGACTAACGTCCACTTTTTATAAAAAACTGGCTTATCCTGCCAGATCTCACTTCAACAGTAAGATGCTTACTGGCAGCTGGGAGACCAGTGTTAACCCCATGGCACCAAAATTACCCACTACAAGACAGCTTGTCCTGTTTGGGTTATCTGACTGGTTAATGAACAACAGATAAGCTCTTGTGGGGGATGAGATGCCGTGCTACACTTTTGAACAAATCAAAGAGGAGATTTTTCATGCAGTAGCCCTTGGACCATTCAGGACAGGACAAGATGCAAAAAATGTGCTTTACATTGCAGCCAGGGAGAATTATCCTTCCTGCTCCTTCCTGCTCCTTCCTTCCTAGGGTCTCCAGCAAATAGTACCCAAGGGCAACACCTGAGATTCTGGAGTCAGGGATACAAAAAATGCTGAATGACACTGCCGCTGTCTGCCATAACTACCATGGACAAGGTGTATGGACTGATCCAGATAAACCAGTCATAAGCTCCTGGTGCAGCAACCAGCTGACACCACACCATCCCTCCTGCCCTGGATGACCACTAGGATCGATATAACCCAGTCATGGACTGAATGAACTCAAGAGATATCTTGGAGGGACAGCCATTGACTGGGGAAATGTTACCTGTGCTTGTGTATATATGTATATATAAAATGTAGCTGGAAGGTGTAGGATTTGGGCATGAAGCAAATAGTATATAATAAGGGGTGGATAACGTCATGGTTCTGGCCACAACAGGGTTAATTTTTGCAGTAGCCAGGAGGGACATGCTTAGGCACAGAAAGTATTTTATATAACCTCAGGTCATTTCTGGGGACAGGAGAAGGGGTGGTTGAGCATGGTGAAAGGAGAAGTCAGGTAACATCGGTTCCTTCTGTTATCAAAATTGTAGCTGTTATTGTTTGTTTGCTTATTCCATTACTGTTTCCAGTAAACTGTTCTTATCTCAAGCCATAATCTTTGCCTTTTGTGCCTACAGTTCTCCTCTCCAGCCCGATGCAGGGGAGAGGGAAAGGGGATGGGGTGTGAGTGAGAAGCACCTGGTTTGGAGTGTTTTGGAGTGAACATAAATTGGAGAATACCATTCCTGAACCACAACAGTTATGTAACCTTGCTCTATATTCTGCCTATATTATACAAATATTATACAGTTGCAATCACCAAAAAATAAAATCATAGAACAAATCAGTACCGTCAAGAAAGGAGAAGCCTTAAGATTTTCTGAAATGTACCTTGGTAATTTCAACACATTATGTTGTGACATCATTTAATGGCTTACTTAAGCAGGACACAATTAACTTGCTGGGGACTTACCTGGTTTTGCAAAAACTTGTTTATAACTGATAAAGTCTGTGAACCTGGACAGTCTAAGCTTTCACTTATGAATGATGGCTGATATAAAAATTTTAAAAAGAAAAAATGCTTATCTTTCTATTTTTATGTTGTTTGTTTGTGGGTTTGTTGAGGTTCTTATTTGGGTTTGCTTTTTTTTTTAAATGTGCTTCAGGTTCCCAAGCTAGAATAAAATAAGTGGCAGCTTCTGCTACCTGCAGTGGTGGTGTTGCATCATGAACACAAAGCCATCACACTGCCTGACACCATTCATAACAAAGGCAGTCTGTGCTGAGAGGCCCTAGAGTGAATCTGAGGGTTGTGTCAGGCCTGGATTAACGTACATTGACAACTGCCTGTAGAAAGCTAGTGAAATGTCTGTTTATACCTGGCTCAACCACAGTCAGAGCCACACTGCTCAGGCATTAGCTTTTGTAAATAATTAAAGCTGTAAAAATTATTCTTTATTATCCTCAGAAGATATTCACTTTAGTATCCTTTCTGAAATTGCACACTATAAGACTTTGCCTTCAAAACAGCTGAAGAAGCAGAGAAACACACTGTTCTCATCCAGATTCCAAAAAAAGCAATGGGATGCTCTGTTCACCCCAGATTTCCTGCACATAGGCCCTTCTTCATTACACTAACTTTAATAAATTATTATGAGGAAATACTAGTACCCTTCTGAATAACAATAAATGAAAGCATTATGCTTCAGCATAGACTATTTTTCTTGTTCTTGATAAATATGCAGCATTAGCAGCTACAAAGTCATTACATGTTTTATTGTTTTTGAAAGCTAAGGATCGAACGCAGTCTCAAAATGACAAAGGAATCTGTTGGAAACCTTTCAAAGAGCAAACGTAGCATCAGGTGCCTCTATCCATCATATAACTGATGAGGATGGTATTGTAGCCACTGACCCAGTTGGTAAATTAGTCTTTAGAGTAAAATGCATTTATAATCAGTTAGAAACCAAATTCTACAAGGGAAATTAATTATCCTTTATTAAGGAAGGATTGATGTCTTGACTCTTCGTTTCTGGAGCCTATTCTCTTTTAACAAGGCTATTCCTTTTTACATGCATATTTATGCGAGCATTTTCATCCTGGAATAGTTTTTTTCAAAAATGCACAAACAGTAGTAGTCCACAAAACAGTGCATCACCTGAAGAACAAGACTGGTTGAACTGCACCCGTCTGAGAGGAGAATGGACTAAGCAGCTCCCTTAAATGACTAAATACCCAAAGACATCTCCCCTTTTCGACCATTTCAGAAGTGCCTCAGCACAAATGCCAGTGGTTTAGTGGTTTAGGCAAAGCTAATTTCAAAGTCTGAACATACCTTTGGGTTACCTCCAAGCTCTGTAATTCCCACAACAAGGCTGCAGGTCTGACCCCAGCAAGCACACAGTCAGGCTGTGGCTGGAGCTCACTGCAGCTCCCACCAGCCTGTCAGCCCAGATCTCCTTTCCTTCTGCCCGGGTCTTTGCTTGGTATGGATCTGGGAGGTAACCTGGGACGTGTGTCTGGATGGAGAGCTGCATGAAGGAGTGAGCCAACTCCTGACTCTGGGAGTGAACAACATGCAGTTGTTTCCAGGTGGTACCAGGGATGAGACTAAAGCAGGGTAAATTTCTCCCCCCAGTGCAGTTACTTGACTGTGAAAGCAGTCCACTGTACTGGGACCTGATTTCAGGAATATTTCTGAATTTTATCCAGCAGCTATTTAACAACACGCGTAAGCAGTTCTGAAAAAGCCTATTACTCAAAGACAAACCTGCAGTTTGTGGCCAAGGTCTCCCCTTTGCTAGCTTAGAAAGTCATCTTTTGCCTGATGCCTCTCTTGGCCTCATAAACACTGCATTGCTGGTTGAGGACAAGGCAGTTTCTACAGTAATAAGAACTCACTGCTTACCAGTTGGCAGCATCCCTCAGGGAAGGTGAAAGTCTCACCTATGAATATCTTGCCTGGAAGAATGAGCCAAGACCCCGATAAAGAAATGCAAAACTTCTTCAGAAGAACCTTTCTTCATCAAAGTCTAAACAATTACTCAGTACAACATTAGCATACTCTGCTCTAAGTAGTCCTGTGCCTGAATCTGCACCTCTTCCTTACACAAATAGTTTAATTGATTCCTGTGTTAAAATCTTCCCACGCATGAAAAGTGAAGAATCAGGACAAAAATGACCCCAGAAATATACAGATCCAGCAGCTGAATCCAACAGAAAAACTGTTTTCATAAGCCAGTCAGCACCACCCTGCAAATTGTTGTTTAAATGTTAGGATATACATGAGTTACTTTGCTGCTTCTCCACTTTCTTTGTAAAATAAGTCCACAAATAATCTCCACCATGAGGATTAAAAGCAGTTTATCTCTCACCCATATACTATTTCTTTGATAGCATTTTGTCACACCCTTCGAAAAGGTTGTTTGCTTTCGATATATGCAAATCTCAAATAGTTGGCTTTGTTCATATCACCTGCTTGAGGAAGTGTATGAAGTGTTGCATTTAAAAATGGAATATAGGCATATATTTTCAGCAGCTGACTAGAATAAAAATGGACCAAAATGACTTTCTTCCACAATATTCTACAGAACCCAAGCAGAATTAAGTCCTGATGTTCTCCTACGTTTAAGTTACTGAAGTATTAACTAATAACAACTGGCTGGATCATTTCAAGTCAGGTGTGTGTACAAAGACGTTACCTGACTATGCTGAGAACATAACTGTCTCCACTTATTCCACTTTTAGGGAGTCTTATATCACCCCAGTGTTTTCTTTACAGTATAAGGAAAAAACAGTAACTATTACAGATTGATAAATAACATGAGATTTGATGTATGGACATTATATATTGATAACAATATTTTATACAATTACTCACACATTAAAGGAGAAAACCACTATTGTACATTTTAATACATATATATATATTGCAATCTATAGTGTAGAACAAAAAAGCAGTCGAAAACAGAAACAATTTCTAACTCTTCACGCTCAGGATTTTTGTTGTTCTTTCAGTGTACAGTGTTTTGAGCAGACCTCTGCGTATCCTCTGTCCTTTTCCACAGTTTATCTTGGAAAAATATATTATAACTGAATTTAAACAGAAATATAGCTTCATTAATATTTATTATCCAACTGTAAACTTAATTGTTTTGTAAAAGTGAGTTTTGGTTTTCCCCTTAGTTTGTTCCAAATACTAGCATTCATGTTCCTTTTACCTGTCAAAGGGGCACAAAGGGGCAGAATATACATCCACATCTTGCAGATAAGTTGCTACATTTGCATGAAACACAACACTGGAAATATGAAATACCCTACAGAATCTTACAACCCCGAAATAGCAAAGGATTATTCAAAACTTAGTTGTCCAAGGAGAAAACAGCACAACGTTGCTGAACAGGATGAATGTCAGAAAGGGGTGTAAAACTTTCAAATGAGCAAGCACATTCGACGACAATATACAACTGTAAAACTCTGGGAATATTTTTGCAAGACGCTAATCTTGCTGACATACCTTACAGATAAATCTTTAGACCTATGAAGCCTATGAAGCTGACAACATCATAAGTAGTTCCCTGTATACAGACACTAAAACATACCAGCTAGCTGTAGTTGTGTCATTCTTTAGGGCAAGGAGGGATCTCAAAACAGATTCAGGCCTAGTTTTACTATACATTTTTAGTTATTGACTAGCCCTCTGACTCAGACCAGCCTGTATTCTTCCAGGAGAAATCAGGCCCTGACCACATGCTGTTCAACATTCAGAACACTGAAAATGGAACTGAAAAAGTGATAATGTAAGTTGCTGTATTCAGTGATCTTCAGTGACAACTGACCCAGAATTCCTTGGATGCCTTTTGTTTCAATATCTGGTGAGATAAAAGATCATCACATCCTGATACTGATACTATCTCCATTAGCATCTTGATTCTGTGTCTGACTGTAAGGAAGAGCCCCTGGCAGAAACCCAGAGCACTGCAGGTGGATGTATTATCTTCAACACTCAGCTCCACACAAGTGGCACTAGACCCTGTTAGTATACCATATTTAAAATGTAATTAAAATCATGACACGTCATCGAGCCCAATTACAAGATGGTTTTTTAGCTGTCAGACCACAAACCCAACAAGCAAACCTGGCAACTTCATGTAGGGCACAACTCGCTGTTAGATTCTAGTTTACACGAGTGGACATCTGTTTGCGTTTTCCCAGGGTGCACATAACAAGCACGATACTGGATTCCTGAGCAGTATATTGGAGAAGTTTGCACAGGTCATAAGCTGCTCCAAAGGTATCATAAGCCCCTGTACTTGCACTCTGTTTTTCTGCACTTTTTAATGTGTATCAACATAAGAAAGGTTTGCACACAGAGAGTTAAGCACTGTGATGACTTGGAGAGGTTGATGCATCACTAGATGCCTTACTCTTAGAAAATCCTGATCTGCTTGCCAAGGCTGCCCTTCTGGATACCAGGAGAGCATTCACAAATAAAATAAAGAATTCATACAGCAGACTGCAGGTACAGAGAGACTGGAACCTCTGGCAGGATGAATTTGGCAGCTTTCTTGCCACAGCAGAACTACTCTGAAAAAAAAATACACACAAAAAGCTACATCATTGAAAATGTCACACTCAGTGTGTTTGATCATGGACTGCAAATTAACACTAATGCTTCTGGATTCCTACATAAACAAATCTAAAACCCTTCTTAACAAGAACAGGCTCAATATTCCAGAAGGGAGGTGCCTGGAGTGTATGTAAGAAACACAAGGAAGCAAGACTTATATTGATGCTTAGAAGAGCCACATAATATTGAAGACTTAGCAAAAGCTACAGGTGAGTTTCTATCATGTGTTGTCACATAATTGTGGTAGATTGACTCAGGAAGGAACAACAGCAATTTATCCTTAATGATACGAAAAGTATATAACCTACCTAAAAGCAGAGTCATTGTAGCAAACAAAAACAAAACAAGACAAGACAAACAAAAACCCAAACACCCTCTCCCAAAAAAGAGTAAAAACCAAAAAAGCAAAACCAAAACCAAAGGCAGAAATGTTACTGTGATTCACTTTGAATTCACAGAGAATCCTAATCAGAGTATCACACGCACAGTCACACTTCAATTGATTCCCACACGGCTCATGCTGGGCATTTTAGGGCACTGAATAATTGGCATAAGGGTAAAAAATTAAATAGAAGGAAAAATAAAACACGCACACCCCCAAAACTCCTCCTTACCCACCCCTCAATCCCCCTGCTAAAGGCAAATCCCAGAAGGGAAATAAAACTATTATGTTTAGACTCAAAGCCTCCAATGCATCAGAACTTTGTAAACTTAACTTGGTAAGGTTCAAAGCACAGGTCAGCTGACAGGCATCCCTGGTACATTGAGAATAAAGAGACCTATTAAATAAGACAAAAGACAGTTCCAAGACACAGTTCCAACACACATCATTTTGAGTGCACACTGTTCCCTAAACCTAATTGCCTGAAAAAAGCAATAATGTGTTGTGATAGCCATCGCAGGGCCATGAAGCAACCTCACCATCCTGAGCCACCTCCAAATCCTGCAGCAGCAGCAGAGGGGAGACAAGGACCAGCACAGTCAGCAATCAATCCTTCAGGTTGGCATGATGTACTGTTGCAATAATGGGGAGCATAAAAAGACTTTTTGTACACTAATGGCCTACCTCTGGGCACACACATGACCATTTACTTAGCAGCAGGACGGTAACATGATAAGTCAAATTGTATAATTTATTGAAGGCAAGTAACACAAGTGGAGAGCTCTGAGGAGATATGAGCTCACTACAGTTACCTTGGAGAGTTTGGCAACAGAAATTTATTTCTGTGATCTTTTTGGGGGCATTTTTTGGGGGGGGGGTTTCATTTTACAATCTGATATGGTGGTTAAGACAGTTTGTTCATGGGACCTCAGCTCAGCTGCTTAAGACTCACCCTGTTTAAGAGCTGGCTAAAAGGAAAAGAAACTCATTCACCTGTGGATCCAAATGACAAGGTATTGGTTCAACATGTAGAAACAGACTTCCCACTGCTCTTGCAGAACTCACTGCATTTGGTCCAGAATAACATCATCTCTGTTACCATAGGAACCACTTATTTGGATGGGGAAATACAAGCAAGAGATTGGCAAAAGGGGACAATCTAAAGAAAACGTGGCACAAACAAACACAATGAGGCACAGCAAATGTGTTATTGCCATGCTGGCCTAACTTGTACCAGTATTTGAAACCACAGATTGTTGGTAATGAAGATCTTATAGCAATGCATATGATCACATACCCCATGTACTCATGTCTGTGCACAAAGGCTGGAGGCAGGCATGCCCTGACTGTTCCAGTACTGCCTAGGCAGGTGGACCTTACTTTTGCAGCCCATTGTAATGCAGGTATCATCTTTCCTTAAGCTTTACATTTGAATTCTGGATCACTTAGTAATGCATAATAGCTTTTTAGCAATTTCCAAACCAAACTTTTTAAGCCAAATATTAGGAAATTTTTGCATATATATTAGGCTATAACTCACTTGCTACTCTAGAAGTTAAAAGGACTTGAAAACGAAGTTATTTACGTTTTCGTTTTAATTTTAACTTATTCTAGGTCAACGCATCATGCAGATGAAGAAATTAGGCCTGATAGTAGGAATTCAGTATTTCCATGCCAGTTTGTGAAATGTTCACTGTGCACATTCCATTTACTTTAGGTGACTGAAAGCACAGCACTGGCACTAGATACCTGACGAGGTAAGGAAGGTGCAACAGCTGAAATAACAGTGGAATAGTTTAAAACCCTGAAAATATCCTGCAGTTTATATATATATATATATATGTATAGTATCTACAAGACAAAGACTACACTCCTATCTCAGTACTAACTGATTTCCATTGAACTGAGTGGTAATTGGATAATTTAAAAGCTTAATTTAAAGAAATTCAATTAAAAATACATATTTCTCTTCTATGGACTATTAAAATAATACAACTTTCTAATATAATGATTTTATAGTCATAATAGATAGCCTAATAAAATTTTTAAATGTTTTTAAAATAAATTATTTTGAAATTCTATGTGCTTTTTTGTTTCACTTATTTAATAACAAATGCCAGTGTAATTGAAGCATTTGGGGGGGTCTCAACAATCAAATGTAATAAAGAAAGTTAAGTATGTGTGAGATAGAAAATCCCTTATGCATTCTTACTTTCTCTGTGCTTGAAGCAGTATTTAATTATGAGTTTGTTTACTTAATAGTTGATATAGGAGCAATGGATTTTAAAAACCCCTTCTCTCCCTATTGCTTTCTCCATTCCAGCTACAATTAAATACAACCATCAGGAATCTTTGTGACATGGCCATAAGCATACTCAGATACATCAGCTGTACTTTAAAAGTCAATATGCATGCAATCCAAATCTTGCTGTTCTCAAACTACGTGTGGGGCATAACCCATGGGAATGAAAGTAGAAAATGGCATCTTTCATTGCTTGATTGCCAGTTCAGCTCTCTGAATTACCAGTGGTTGTAAGTTGTTACCATCAGCTGAAAACTGTGTTACTTGGTGGTGTTTGTCCAGTCTCCCCTGGGTGAAAGCTCCTGTAGCAAAAACGCCCACATTTGGCAATTAATACGCACAGGTTTTGTTAGCCTTAGCACAAAGGGTCAAGAACCTCACTCTTCTGCTCTCTCTAATTCTAAAGATTATTTTTCCCCATATCAGGGTTAAGTTATAGTTCTAAATATGACAAGTTATACTGTAGATCTTTATGGACTATCTGCTCTCTGAATAAATCATAGGACTATGATGAATATCCAAGATTCTCAATCTGTTCTATATAAGAACCAAATTCATTAATTATATTCAAGGAAAGAGACTTAAATGGTGCTGCCATGTCAAAAGTTAAAAAATAAAAAGCAACGTTTCATATATTAATTTCATTGCTAAAATTATAAGTCATTTATCAAGTCTTAATTTCAGAGAGTTGCTCTTCCCTGCATTTATGTATCAATAACTGAAGCCTTGAGCAGGTCTATTTCTTAGCTACTGGCTTTGTTCTTCCAGTACCTTTTTTTTTTTTAACCCATTTTTCATGGAGAGGTTGCAAAGAAAAACGACCATATGACCTGAGTTTTGAAGCAATACATATTTGTTTCCCAATTAGAAACAGGCAATTCCTTAATCTGTAAAATTAAAGACTTTACCTTATGCTTACACGCCAAAAACTGAATTAACTTGCTAGTATTTACACTCAGCCATTATTCAAACATACTATCATGCTACACCCACTGCCAAGAGATGATTTTAAGCAACCTCAGTTATGCATTACGGGTGGGCACAGAGGAGAAAACTTACTGTTAGGTGGGCAGGTCTCCCAGTGTGTTAATTTAAAAGATAAGAATATGAAATACAAGAGGTCTGTTCCAGCTCCTTCAAAAAGCAAGCTTGAAAAATGTACACTGCATCTTTTATTGGTCCAGGGCAAACCACTTTTTTTTTTTTTTTATACAGGTCTTTGATGCATAGCCTAATGCAGGCCTCAGCAAAAAGATAGCAAATCTTAGAATTTATTATTGTCAATAGTCTACATGACCTTTACTTTAACTGCATCTTGGCTGTCAGTAATAATCCAAGGCTGCACTTTCAATGATAGAATGAGGGATTTTGCATATTGAGTCTCCAGGTCTCCTTGAGAGCGTTCAGAAATCACAGTCATTTATTCCTATTGGCAGGGCAAGGTCTGTTAGGAAAGCTCATTCGTCTTTACTTGAAGATGAAGAGTGGAGAAACTCCATTTTTGCTCTGAATCAAGTACTAAATACTGTAGTTTTCTCAAATAAATCAACAAAGAGGCTTCTAGGTCCAGGGTCTGAAATCTTTTCTCATTCAGGGCACCTGTTCTCTAATGGTTCTCTTCACCTTTGCAACGTACTATTTTAGTAGTAGATAAAACAGCACTTTAACACGGACCTGGGGATTTTGCATTCTAACCTTTCTTCATTTGTGGTTTGTTTTACCTGACAGGTTAGAGAGTTTGCAAGTTCAGAGGGAATCTAGCAAGGACAGGGTTGCAAGGGCAATAATAATAAATAGTGGGCTTGCCCTCTCCCTAGAGATGTTTTTAAAACCAAAACTTACTTAAGCTGTATAAGACATATGTGTAGCGTGTAATAAAAGAAAAGTCTCTCAGGCTAGGTGCAGATTACCCCAGGTAGTTCTTTGCTTATTAAACCGCCTCGACCAGACAAAACCAGTCTGAAGTTACAGGTGTCCTGGCATGACAGTACCTGCAACTGGTTTGGTCTTCCTGTGTAGATAGTCATGTACAACAAGTATTTAAAATACATAAAGGAGAGACTGCGGGACTCAAAAAAAGAAGGAATCAGTGTTTTCCTACGGTGATAAAGACTGCATCCGAATCTCACCTCTTCAATTCCTCCCCCCCACCCAGATTTTATATTTCTGGCATCACATAGGAGATCATTCCTGATCTCCACAGGAGATCTCTTCAGATCCATGATGAGAAAAAGTAAGGCAGGGGAAGGAAGTGATTCACCCTCAGAGACAGCAGCAGCATGCCGAGAAGAGTGCCTAGACTTAAGGTCCAGCAAAGCCAGATAGCTGTTCGCCTGCAGAGTGATTTACTGAAGCCCACAGGGTTCTGCAGACACTCAGTAATCTTTAACATAAGATTAGTCCCAAATCTCACAATTTGGCATGAATTCATTCTTCCACTAGGGTAAACAAAATATACCCCCAACTTTTCTCCTTTCATCACCATTTTACGGCAATTTATCACAAGCAAAATTCCAAAGGAAACAGCAGGCATGGGAAGCTCGAGCTGCCTGGGTCTATCATAGCCATATTTTTAGTGAGACTATGATAACCTTTTTTCCGAAAAAGTTTACTCAGTGAAACTGTAGTTTCAGGACAACTGATACTATTCACAAATTCATTTAGCTCATTGGTCCAGTGAAAGGGTATCCATCTATATAATGTGACACACTGTCAACAGGAGAGACAGATAGCAAGTCCTACAGGCACAGCAAATATTTTCCTTTGCTCTCTACTTAAAATACAGGACATTATAAAGCATTTGTTTGGTTTACCATTCTGAGCCTGGATACAGGGTCTGCAAGACAAAATTGACTCTATTTTGTATACAGAAAACATGCTGTGTACTCTACAAGATGGACAAAGGTGCCATTATTACATGTCACATTCTATCCCCTGTAAAATTAAGTTGCAATTAGGACAGATTAATTCCTTAAAACAATCCCTTTTTGTCCCTCTCCTTCTTGTCCTAGCATTATTTTAAAAGCCTAGCTTCTATCATAGAGTTTGGAATTATTACCACAATAAGCACAAACTGAAGTCTTGCACAACTTTTGTATTTTGCTCTCTAACCAGCTACAAAATATTTTGAGAGTTAAAAAAACCAAAACTGAAACAAAACCAAAACAAAACAAAAAATTGATTCTTGCTTGGCTGCACAACTGCTCGCAGAAATCCTTGTGTGCTTCCACACCTTTCTCCAGCTTCTTTGTTTGGCTTTCAAGAAGATTCTTGCCAAATCTGTCTCACTGACAGAGCTCTTACATAAGTCCCTGCAGATATGCTCAACTACAGCATCTGGCATATGGATTGTGAGCCGAGGAATCAACCAGGTTCTACCATGTGCTTTCTGCTGGAGCCATCAAGCTTGTCTACCAAATTCTAATTCATAACTCCTATGTCTTCTGACTGCATACAAAGTAACACACAGGTACAAGAGGATGGGAGAAATAGGAAAAGGGAGTTTAGGCTCCCTGATGACATCGGTCTTTGGCATAGAGGATAGCTAGCTTCTAGTTCCCATAACTATGGGATGAGCCTCAGAAACAGGACAAAAAAACCCCAAAACCAAAAAGAACTGGGATCTACCAGAGCACAGTGACATCCTGAAACAATTCCCTGGAGAAATCCAAAATAATTCTATGATGCTGAAAGCTCCAAGAACATCACCACAGCATAGCATCTGGTAATGGGTTGAAACAGCTTCCTCCACTCAGCAAGTAATCAATTTGCCACTGTTTCTTTTAAGAATTGATCCTATTGAGTCCACCACACTGTTGTGGTTCTCTAGCAGGATCTAGGCATAACCAGTGAAAATAAACACGCCAACACTATTGTATGTCCCCGAAGTCTTTTAGTCATTGCTATGATATGCAGCAGCCATGCACCTACATACACAGTACAGGGAATCACAGGATTTTATAGAATCCTGTAAAAATCATCAAATTTCTTTCCCTTTTACTATTGGAGATGACAGGAGTTTAATCAGTTTGGACTTACAGTGTATGTGCTGGAAGTTCACAGGGTAAAACTCCTTTTACTCCAGCCACATTTTGCCCCCTTTCCACATGGACTGAATGACGGAATATATTGATTCTATAACAGAACATTTTTCTGCTCTACATGTAGAGTCATGTCATTAATAAAAATGTATGATTACACCAGAAGATACCGTTAGAATGTCAAATTATTTTGCCAGTGGCCTGATGATCTCTTCAGAGATTTACTGTAGTTGTTATTTTCCCCCCTCAGTGGCAGTGGGTTAGTTTTTTCCCCTCCTTGCAACAAAGTGGAAAACCTGGTGATACAGCGTGTATAGTATCTCTTGCAGATATTTAATTGTCAGAGTACTTCAGCACTCAACCAAGGAGTTTCCAAAACAAACAAAGGAAGGTTGATATTTTATTCTATTTTCAACCCTTCTGTGTTTAACACACCACATGTCCCTAGCATTTCCTATTCATACAGGCTACATTATTTTTAGAGGGTCATCAAGATTCTGAGCCCATAAATCCTGTAGCAGAGGACAAATAGGACTCAGTAATTCACATTACAATCGTAATAAGGAAAGAGATGTCCCAACTATAAATTCTGATCACCGGTTGCAAAACATATTTAAATCCCCTAGTATTGTCTATCTTTTATCATTTTCATTACCAGGTTACATTAGAAGACAGATAAAATGCATTAAAACTTGCCTTATACTCCTTTGTGAGCAGTTGTTTTACTTACTATAGAATGTAAAGAGATCAGGAGGGCCTGGAGGTGGTCCTAAGTACCCCAATTTCAACAAACCTCATCCACAGTAATAGTATTCTCCAGATTTATACCATTCCTGTTGCAGAGAACAGCTACCTGTTGATGGCAGCTTGAGATTCCAGAGGTGAAGCTCATTAATCAGATGAGAATGAAGTGGACTCTATGAGACGATAAACCAAACACCAAGTTCCCCAAAGACAGAGCCAGTCAAAGAACTGAAAGAAATAAGTTAACCTTTGTAAAGGACTATTAAAGAGTGACTTGTTTCGTTATTGCCAGGTTCCATTGATAGATCTGCAGGTGATTGCCTTTCTTGCTTTCTGTAGTTCTTCTCTTTTTCCTCCTTTTCTGTTCTCTTCCTTTGTCTCCTCTTTGATAGAGAATAAAAGTGAACTTTCATTTTGATTACCAACATTTGACCTTGTTTGCATCTCAGTCTTGCTCTGAATATATCCAATTTCCACCCCCCCTCCCCCTCTGTTCAGACCTTAAGACATGTTCCTGAATTGGAACCACCTTAAGATTATTTTTGTTCCATTTTAAGCAATTTCTCTAGTAAGATGCAGGGTTTCAGGAGAACATTGGCTTGGGTTTCCTTGGGGATTTGTACATATTTTGTGCAAAAGATTAAAAGAAAAAGTCAATGTGTCAAGGCATAATTTGGACCATTTTTTTCAAGGTCCTTTGCTGCTCAACAGGACCTTTCCCACCACTTTTCAGTAAGTGCTAGGCTGAGGTGCAAAAGGATTTTGGAGAGAATACCACAGCATTCAATTAAAAAAAAAAAGGCTCACACAGCTTGAACCTGGGTTCAGGTTGGCTGGATGCCTTCCTCCTGTTGGATGGCAAAATTTTTGGCAGCTTTCCCTGCCTCTGGATGAAGCTTTTGCCTCATGAAGAACATAGGGCATGATGCTCAAAAGAGGTGGTGGTGGTGGAGCAGCCCCTGTGAGGGAAGTTGTGGCATCATGGCTCCCATAGATAATGAGTCATTCCAGGTGTATCCAGCCAGGGCCATTAATGCCCCACAGCCTGGCACCAGGAGGGGCCTTAATGCTCCTAAATGGGCCACTTGAGGTTGGAAAATCCCAGTGAAGCCGGTCTGACAAAGCACACACGGAGGTGCCTGGCAGCTCCGTCCACTCAGGAATGTCTGTGAGGCCTGGGGGGATCGGTGCCCTTGGGATGGGCAGCGCTGGCACCTGGCCCTGCTGGGAACGAGGTGTGGGGATCTGTCATTGAATCACAGAACGATTTGGGTTGGAAGCAACCTTAAAGATTATCTAGTCCGATACCCTTGAAATGAGCAAATTCACTTTCCACTAGACAAGCCGCTTGGAGACCCATCATGTTGGCAAAAGCTGTTTGGGGGGAAAATCCGAATCCTTTTTTATCCATAACTGACTCGTCCCCCTGATCAGTGGCAGTGCAACAGGTCATGCTGTAGATATGGGAATCACCTGGTTCTGGGTCATGCAAATCTGGCTCCAAAAATTCAGAAAGATAAGTAGAAGAGTGTGTGACCAACCCAGTTGCAGAAGAGATGGCTGAGGCCTTCTGCAGCACACCTTAAATCCCTTTTTTTGTGGGGGAGGGGGGAGATTTAGGAGGAAAAGGAAGAAAAAGCCTTCTTTTTACAAAGCAGGTTGCCCTTTTTTTAATGTTATTTCCAGCCACCAATGAATTTTTCTTATCTTAATTCCTTAAAAAATAAAAAGGAAGAGAGTCAGACAACTAAAATTTATAGACTGTACTAATCCTTAAAGTACAGATCCACTCTTTTGAAAGCCATAAATACAGAGTTAAAGAACCACGGGAAATTAGTTCTCTGAGTTATGTTAATTGCTTCCAACACTCCAGTATCTATCTACACAAGGAAGGAGCACAATTTGAAGAAGACATCATAACATATCATGGTTAAAAAAACCATTATGCCTAATGTTTTTCTTATGAATTAAAAGGGGTTTGAACCACTTAAGAGGAAAAAAAACCAAGAGCATGTCTGAAACATGGCACAAAGTATGCACACAGTAGAAACAATTGATTGGAATGCTCTGTTATCTGTCACTTTAAATCCCTCTCTCCAGCAGCAGCAAAGGAGCGGAACCCAAGAAAAGCAGCTACAGAAAAAGGGAGAAAGAAAACAACACACTGTGATTACAGTTCTGAATTAATGGATTATAAAGAAGCATTTCGGTTTTAATACTGTGTCCTCAAACAGCATGAAGATAGGTAAGTAAATGACATTAGGACAAAAACATTCTGACAACCATATTTTAAAAGTATAAATCTCACAGTGTAACCAAAATTATAAGCAAGAGCACTTTCAGAATTTAAAACAAAATAAGTCTCTTGTGTTAAAGGTTTGGGTTTGTCAAATTAACTGTTTATCTGAAGCAAAAGAAAAAAGTGGTCATTAATATACTGTTCAACTCAGAATGCTGAAGTTTGAATACTGGCTTTTTCCGAGCTGTATCTCAAGTATTTTCTGGTTTATGATGAACAGTTTGTGTTGTAATACTGGTAGTTGATCCAAAATTTTCCCTTTCTTAAAACAAGATAAGCATCAGTTAGATCAATCAATGTGAACTCTGACCTTTCTTGGCTCTAATTCAAATGTCCCAGTCCTGCAATACACCAGCATTCAGCTCAGCACTGTTGCTGAATCAGGACAATGGCTGCATCATAGAATTGTTGAGGCTGCATGTGGAGATCACCATCCTCTCTCTGGAAAACCACTGAATAGTATACAATGGGACACTGAGTAACCTGATAGATATGTGTATTGATTTACAAATAACTCTTTGTAAGAGGTAATCAAAATGCAAATTTTCTAAAGAAAGAAGGTGATGAATTTCCTAAACTTCCTCTTAAAAAAAATATAAAGGGCTATGCAAATCACCTTGTATCTGAAAATACATGAAGAAGGTGATTTATATCACTGAAATAATAATTAATTATTAATTTCATCTACCCCAAAAAGGAAAGCTATCTTTCTTCTTTTCCATATCAAAAAGACAAATAGCTTGGAGATTTGGATCACACAGATTCTGCCTTGCAATATACATTCAAGGTTAATTTGAAAGCTAGCTACTGAGGATTTTCTTAGACAAATCTATATAGAAAGCTTTCAAAACATGTTGTTTTTAAAGCTCCCTTAACTTGTCATGACTACAGGGCCTGCACAGGTCAGCCAATGGGAATATAGCCAGGTGGCTATGGCAGTGTCAGAAATTTATCTCAATTTTATTACATAAAATAAATGATAGTTAGGAATGGAAAAATGTGCACTCCTGCAGAGAGCAGAGCTAAAACCTAAATCTCTGTGCTAGTTTCAAGTTTGTATACCCATGATGAGTAGAAGACGGTCTGGCACATCAGGGTTTTCTGTATAATGTTAAGAGATACTTCCTTGTGGCTGGCTATGCCAGAACATTCAACTTTTAAAGAAAAATAACATCTTCCATTTGCATATACCTCTAATCTTAAAGTTGAAATAAATGGAATTTTAATGGTACTTCACATTTATTATTTGCTATGGAAAAAGCATTTATGAAGTAAGAAATTACACAAAGGCCTAGAAAGTAGGCTTTTTCTTCCCTAGCAGAAGACTAAAACTTAAATATTTCCCTTTTATTTTTAGTACTCTGTCCCTTCTTATCCTGATTTGCATTGTAACCAGAATGACATGCCAATATGCTCCTGATCAATGGCAGTCCTCATTCCTGATACTGGCCTAATTTTTGGTTGTCCTTATCTGGCAGAATAACCACTGTTGTCACAGCTGAGCTTCAGGACTCTTGTAACATAGAGATTATTTACTAGAATAATACTTAAAAGAACAATGTCCTAAATCAAAACAAGTGTCTGTAGACACTGTAGGCTGAAATACATTCAACCTAGTGTACAACGTTTTTGCTTTGCTGTCTGTGTTCTCAGTGAGGTGTTCTTAATTGTTCTTAGGTTTCCTTTTTTGGTTTGGTTGGTTGTTTTTTATTTTCTCTGACGGTTTTCTTTTCAACGGCTTTGTGAAATCAGTCTTTCATTTCTAACACCTTTTTGTTTAACTTTGGTTAAATATTTCATATTTTAAATAAAGCATGTTAATAATTATTTTTCAGTTTTGAATTGGAACAAGTGTAGCTGAATGCATTATTCAAGAACAACATCTGATCTTATTTAATATCATGTAGCACTTTGCTTGTTCTTGCTCTTTTTTTCATGTAGATGCAATACAGTATGCTTGCCAAATGTGTACAAGTACATTTCTCCCAAACAAGCTGTTCGGAAATGTTATTAGCCTAAATATCTTGTCCTGAATTTTTTAAAGCATGTTTCCTCTAAGTCAATCATATTATTTTTGTGCATCAGTTATAGTAAGCGATTTCAGAAATGGCTGTGCAATAGAATGTACAAAAATATGATCAGGAAAAAGTTAACCTGCTAAGTTAGTGACCTTTTTATTTCCCCTGATTTCTAAGCTGCTCACTGAGCTTGCTTGAATCTCTCTCTTAAATATCTCTAGGGTCTGAGAACCAAATGTTTTCAAGTAGCTGGATGCCTAGGGATTTATGGTTGTGTGGCTTTCCAAGAGTATTTAGGTATATGCAGCAACTCCAGTGATGATTGCCAAGAATCACACAATTATGTTCTCCTGAAAATTCCACAAGGTGCCTTTTTACTTCCAAGAGAACTAAATTTCTTAGTTTATCTTGTACAAGTTGTGATCCTAGCAGTAAAGTCATACTAGGCTTTCACCAGCACAGATCTGAGCAGCCCCAAGAGGGGTTATGGCAGGTGGGTTTGCCTCAAAATAAGCTGTCCTCCCTTCTGGGCATAGCCGGCATTTCTACTACTGAAAAAGTAAGCTTTGTGTGCACAGAAAACACAAAACTGATTGTTTCTTACTCTCCATCTCCAGATTCATAGTGCTGACTCATCCTCTTCCTCTCTTCTTTCTGGTTCAACCAGAGTATTTTCTTCATTTGGTAGAAAATTACTGCTTCATCCTTGAGTCACTGTTGGAGCTGTTCATTCTCACTAGCAATAATTTTTGATACACACCGTGACCTAGGAAGCATATGCATAATTTCATGCTAGATACCAAGCACCTCAGAGTATATAGACTTTAATTTCATCTCCATAAAAATGCCTTTCTTTTCCTTCAAAATACCTCATGGCCCTGTAAATACAGCTGGCAATACAAAGCAGACATTCAATATTAAGAATGGTGATATACTGTCATACTGGTAGAATTTTGCATTTCTAAGTATGATCAAAGGATCACTTTTTTGTGAAGAGAAACTACTATGTCAAAAGCTTCTGTAAATACACAGAATAGCCTTTCTTACCTGGCCTTTTGTATTTTTTTGTCCTTTTGTATCAGACTGAGTCTCCCTGGCAAATTTAAAGCCTACTGTAAATGTTTTCTCTTTGCAAGAGATAGTTTGTTTTCTCTTTGCAAGAATGGGAGCTGTATGTTTATCCGTGAGACTAAATGCTGGCCTGTACAAATCATTCAAGTAAAAAAAGA
This sequence comes from Corvus moneduloides, assembly GCF_009650955.1. NCBI lineage: Eukaryota > Metazoa > Chordata > Aves > Passeriformes > Corvidae > Corvus > Corvus moneduloides. Next base: position 65,768,939 of record NC_045480.1, read on the forward strand.
TGGGTCTGAATATCATGAGCCTGGAACATCTGTGGCCATATCTGAAGCTAATTTTTTAAATTAGGCAAAATAGCAAGTGGGATGTGCAGCCAGTAACCTTTCTCAACATATCATAATGCTTTATAGGCAATTTTACTTCCTATGTGTTCTTCTTTCCTCTCTGTTGATAGTAATTTGGATTGGCTATGGGATGCAATGTACAAATAAACACGCAATCACAGTACCCAGTGTGTAAATCTGCTTATAAAAGCTGCTGATGAAAGAGGCATCTAAGTTAACCTTTTTTATCCATCTCATGTGAATAACCTGTTGGCGGGAAGTGCACCTCACAACACCAATAGTACTTAAATGATGCAGCCACAACTACATTTCTGTTTGAGTTTTCTCCCAGATAAATGATCAGGTAATTAATACAGTGAGGGAAGTGTTCTGGTAAAACAGATTATGTTTTTAAATAATTCTGTAGTTGTTACTTGCTTCACTTAACAAGCAATCTCCTGTGAAATGTTAAGGCCCTAAAGTTGGGTTAATTAGGTGTGTAGATCACACAACATACAAAAAACAGCTCGATGCATTTACTTCTGAGTCCCAGATTTATGCTGTATGTAATAGTCACTGGATTCTGAAATGCTGACTTGATGATTATTTCTCACTATTATACCACTATTTGTTTTTCTCAGTATTTCTTTATGTAAACTAATTCGGCACAATGTTTGGAGAAGAGAGACACAAAAGAAGTGGAAGCACAGTAAAGTTAAGTTGTTTAAATTTAGAACTGGCTGGGAAAATTTCAATTCTCTTTCATTAGAAAAATGGTGGTTTGTAGAAAAAAAAGTTATTCAAATCAAGTAATCACCTACTAAGGAAAGAATTGGAAAGAGTTTATAAGCTATTGAAATACCAAACATTTTAAAGTAAAAGGGCTATGTGCAGGTCAAGTCCTCTTCAACACAGTCAACCTATAATTAAGAAATAAAAGTTAAGAATTTAAAAAATATTTCCAAAATCACACAAAATTATATTCATTTGACTAAACACATGAAATTTTAAATTTAAAAACTGAAACAAACAGATATCAACTTCTTTTACTGATACTAGGTATGAAGAAATACAAATATCAAGAAAAGTATCATGTGATAGAAGAATGTGTGTCTTGCACATATCACTTCCAAAAGATTTTAAAGGTTATTATAAATTGGAGCAAATAGGGAGTGGTTCAAGGTTTGACTCAAGCTCTGCATCAACTTTTGTGTTAGACTGTTTTCCCATTTACTGCACAGGGAATTTTTTACTCAGGTGTCTGCAGTTCTGTAATCTGAGCACCCAGTTTTGTCTAATTTTGCTTCTCCTTTTCTATTAATGAACTTCCTTAGTTTAGAATAACAAGTTCAGAAGCTGACTTTTTGGTCTCTTTGTGCTGTAACCCAGAAACAAGTATTCCAGAGAGTGTGCATCTGAGCATCTGAGCTGGTGCATCTGCACTACAGCTGGGCTCTACATTTCCATGCCTCCTTCCAACACGTGGGGTGAGCTGGGACCGCAGAAGAGAAATCCAACATGGCTATTTTCCAGTGGCGCAGTGCCCAGGACCTGACAACACTAAGCTGCTTGGCAGAGGCTTCCAATTTCATTGGAGTCAGGCCTGGCCTTAAAAATCAGGGAGCTGATCACATATCTCTACCATCTCACTGGCTCCAAGACTTGCTCATGGCAAAAGAGAATGTGACACCCCGCCTTTTCCATGAGTCTGATCAATCATGATTAACTCTGCTAATTAAACTTGGGCTGCAGAGCTGTAACACTGGTGTAAATGATCAGAACCAGATCCATCAACCATTTTGGTCCTATTTTTCTTTTGCACAAATGTAATTCCACATTGCTTATTTAACATGCTGCTCTCTATGCTGTCAAAACACGAAAAGTGTCCTAGCGTATGAGAGATGTAAAGCTGACTTGAATTAAAAAGTAAATAAATTTTAAAAAAACCCTCCCAAGTCTGAGACAAATCTTATAAATCTTTACTCCTTGAGCCTTCTTGCTTGTATAGTGTTTAGAGTAATTCATGTAGACAATAATTTACAGGCTCAAACCCTACTCTTTCAACCACTCATTCTGATCTGAGGAGGGAGCAAAACATTTCTGTGATGAACATGCTAATCTTTTGGACAAAATATGCAACAAGCATGCATGTAAAAAATTCCTTGATATTATTGATGCCTTCCATTTTATTTAAGTGTATTGTCTCTCACAGTAAATGCCCATATATATCCTCATTTACTTAGGATATTGTATCCAGTCAAAGAAATGCCCACGTGATGATTTTCCCCAAACGTACTACGCAAAGAGCATCCCTCAGAGCTAAACAGGGAGAGTCACTGATTTTGTTTGCTAAGATTACAAGTAAAGAACCATAAGGTAAAATTAGCAGTCAGCAGATGCTATTAAGGGCATCTGTTGACTACAATTAGACTACAGAACACAATCAGATGGATACTGTTCTAGGCACCTGAAACATGTACATGATTAAGGGTCTCCTGTTAAGGAGTTTATCTTATATATGTCTTCATAAGATGAATTAGAGATATTTTGAAGGTCATTAATAAATCAGCTAATCATGCATGATATTAATCTGCAATCTGTTTTATTAGCCGCTGACTTATTCTTTCTACACAAAGAGAGATGCTGGTGATTTTCTTACCGCTCTTTCAATGCAAATGTTTCTACTGAATTGCCTGAATTTTCTTTGGGAAGTCATGGTTCCTGTTCTGGTAAGAGGATAATCCTGTAAAAATGAAGCTTTGCACTGATGAGTTCATATGAAACAAGAAGTAAAAGAAGGAAGAGACCATTGGTGTATGATATGACAATATGGTCACTGGGGGCTAAGTTAAATGATAGCCAGTGTACAAGATAGTGGTTTCATTTCTGTCTTTTACAAGGTGAAATAATAACTGTACCAATAGGAAAGTCTGTATTCCTCAGAAACAACTGCATTCTTTGACAAATTATAATTATGGAAATACTCAAGGGTATTAGGACTGTTCAGAATAACTGAAAGGCACCATGAGACAATACACCCTTTTCTTTCACTACTTGGAAATTTTTATGGATAGGTGAGCTAACTTCATCAGTCCCATGGTTTAAGACTTTTTTTTTTTTTGCTTGGTTTATCCTCTATACCAAGGTAATATTTGTAGAAATCCTCCAAATTTTCAAATGGAAAATATACTTTATCACTTCTGTTCTACCTTTGATGTATGTTGGCAGTGTTGCAATTTTCATAAGTTTTATGGATTACGACGCACAAAGAACTTCCATGCATATTGGATATAAACAATATAAAAATAAAGATAAAAGATTAAGTATACATGCTCATAATGGCTGGGGACAGGGTGGAATAAAATTAAAAAGAAGAGGAGGAATGGAGAGGATGAAAATTTCAGTTCTTTTGGTCATTCTGCTCACTCCAAAATGTGTTTTCCTGTGAATTTCGCAAAGCTGTTTTTTTATTGATGTAGATTACTTCTTTCATGAATCATTCAAAACCTGCCTTTTGAAGAAGAGGATATGCATATTTTAATGCATACAATGAATTGTATCTTATATTATAATATCAAATTCTTTCAGGTTTTCTCTCTACCAGTGTCAAAAAGGGGAAAATCATATGACTAATTATATTAACAGGAAAATGGGAAACAAACAAAAGAGTGACTGAATAAAATGCAGTCAGGAATTTGTTTCATTAAGATCTCAGTAACTTCTGCAGATTTTAATATGCTATTCTCTATTAATGAAAATGTTTCAATGAGAGAAAATGGGACTAATCCTGCAAAGACCTGAGTTTGAGTACTTCCTTACTTTTTTTTTTCCCCCCACATTTTATCATCATGGTAAGAGTTTTAATCCTGGAAGCAAAGCACAAGAATAAGCAGCATATTGCTGCTATTTTTGATTTTGTAATAGATTCCCTATGTGGACAAGTCATATATGATCTGATTCAGCAACCCTGACTTACACAGTGTTCACATCATTAATTTCATCAATATTAACAGAACTCCTTGTGCATGTAAGAGTTACTCACATAAAAGGTACAAAACCATGCTGTAATTCTTTTGTATCCCTTTTTCCTGGCTTCTTCTTGTAATAGGAGTATGGCTACATTAAATGTGTCCAATTTTTAATAGACTGGGTGTTTGATAGAAGTGCATTTTTATCAGTATTTTGTTTCATAAAATGGAACAATGGGCTGTGACATTTATGGGTTTAGAATTTTTGTTTAAGAACAGTGTAGATAATAGCACAAAAAATGATAGGGCTGATTTCCAACTTTCTGGAATTAAATAGCTTTGATTGCCTCAAACCCTTAGTTCCTGTTCAAATTCTCTCAGAAATATTATCTTATTTTGCTGAAGGAAACAAAATTGTACTATATTAAGAAAGCAAAGTCTTCTCTCTTCATTTTAGAACAACACTTCCTTAAACTCTTGTTTGTGAATGTAAAATGCAGCTTTCCAAAATAAAAAAAAAGTCATATGGTTCATTTTTTTAAATTACATTACTTTTCTAACATGAAAAATAAACCTGCCTGCAAATGCCTTCAGAAATAAAAACCCTGCACATACAGTAGGAAAAAAAAAAGATAAAAGATCTCTCAAGAGTAAAGTAGCTGAAAGCCATCACGGGATCTCTTCAGGTTTTTTTGTTTCCTTATATTTTGGAAGTGTGACATTTTGAAAGGAATGGCAGTGAATGAACTATCAGATAAAGGGATGACTTCACCATGAAATGAGTGTAGTCATTGTACTCAGAAAAAGAAAGTATTTTTTGCTCCTTTTTTAAGTGTGGGCGCTCTTTGTTATTTAAAGAACCCTATTAAATTTTGGAAGTTAAGTGCAGCACTTACTCATTTTTCTACCTCTGATTGGAAACTGGCCATCCACATTTTGGAGGGTTAGGAAAGATTTTAAACACAGTAAAATGAAAAAGTGCCTATTTCTTTTAAAATGCTTCTATTCTTTTTTGTTATACATTATACATCAGAGTGATATTTGAAGGCAGATTTATTACACACCCTGGCAGAATGCTTTGTACATTTATAATGCAAATCTTTTATCTAAAGTTCAGAGCATTATTTAAGAAAGAAGGTGTATCGTATCTGTGAGACAAGTTCTATTCCTATTGAAAGGTGTCCACAGGAATTGAAAATGTGTGGTAAAACTGATAGTCAAGGAAGAGCTGAAAATGAAATTTGTATCATTTGCTTACTGTAGTGTTGCTTTTTGAGCCTTACTCTCCTGAGCTAATTGAAGATGTTACTGCTCATTTCAGAGGGGTAGGACTAGATGACCTTTAAAGGTCCCTTCCAACCCAAACTGTTCTATAAGAATCAAGTCTAGCTGCTTGGTCTGAGAGTTATATATAATTTAATACAGTAAAACTAATTTATATTGTAGGCAAATATTGAATCTGTTAGAATTTGGAAATCATGGAATATCCTGAGTTGGAAGGAACCCAGAAGGATCATTAAAGTCTAACTCCTGGCTCTGTACAGGACAGCCCAAGAATCACAGTAAAATGGTCTTAAAAATATTGAAGCTCATTCTGCTTGAAATTATTTCCCAACCATGCCCTTAACACACAAACAATTGCTATTATAAGGAAAGAGGTCTGTTCATGAGAGATTTAGTTGTGTTTTAATCCTATATTGACAACTAACGACTGGAATTTCCAGAAATAAAAGCATTTGTACAATCAATCTCCATCATTTAGGACAGCAGGAAGTTTGACACCATGTAGCTTTGAAAATGGAATCTAATCTGCCTGTCCTCATACCTGTATTTTCAAATATCACTTGTCGTTCTCTGTTTTTATTTTCTGATGTTCCTTGAACAATTTTGAAGTAGCTTGAAAAAACAGTTTTGCATCTGAGCCCTTCACTCTGTGCCCATAGTCATTGCTAAAGACAGCAGTCAGGATTAGGGCTTAGAGTTATTTTCCAAGAGGGGGGTTAGGGGGGCTATTTTCTAGTACTTCTTCAGTGTTGGGCATTGAGCACTGAACTGAAAAGCCCAAAATGAGTTCTCAGAGCTCACCAGCAGCTCCAGTCTGCAAAGGAATAAACATGATGCTGATGAAGTCATACCCTGCTAAGTAAAAAACATGCAACAAAAGGGTTAAAAATGTTTTGAACAAACTTAGTTATCTTTAATAAGTTGATATTACCTTACCAAGTAATTCTTCAATGTTATCAAAACCAACATTTTCTATTAATAATATTTCTTGAGACAAAGCAAAAAAATATAGTCAAAAGGTATTTTTTCCACTGAACACATTCAAATAGAAATCACCTTTTTCTTCGTGTACTTCATGGCCACTTGACACTTCTGCAAGTCACCCCTTTCCACAAAGAGAGTAAACATATTAAAGCCAAATACAGTGATCCTAATCTGCGTTAAGGCTTTTCTTACTGGAAATACAAAAAAAAAAGCAGTATTTCATGAAGTGATTATTTCAGTAGGACTGTGTGTGAAGTCACAAACTGCTTGGTATGTAAGTACCCTAATTTGGACTCCCTGGCTGACCATCCTTTGTACCGCGAACTGTGATAAGATTCCATGAATCTGAAATGGTGTGGGACACAAATATATTCTCTTTCTTCCTGTGTCTCTCAGCCCAGCTGTCTTCTGTCAGGCCATACTGGTGAGACAGGCAGGGGAATGCCCACCTTGGAAATACTTCTAAGAGACTGTCACAGCTTCTGTTTTAGATTAGGTTTTGAATTTCTTATTAGCGGTGGAATGGTATCAACATTTGGAGAGTTTATCATACATGCCATATGGCATGGAAACTTAGTAAAATTTGAAAGGCTGAGGAGTGTTGTCTGAAAAGTTACCAGAGTCCACAATGTGGACTTTAGCATTAAAAGAGCTGGTAATAAACCTTAGTACTGACATGTTTATAAGAAAAGCAGGTATATGAGATCACCAGTTTGTTATGCAGGTACAAATACAGCGAGCTTAAACAATGGGAGCTCCAAGCCAGACTAATTCATACCAGGAATAATGTAAAGAGCTTTACCAGTGAGAGTAACTAACTAGTAGGAAAAAATAACTAGAACTGTGATAATTCCTTGTCACAAGATTTTAGTACAAGAATCAGTGTCTTCCTGAAGGAAATGTAACCCAAACGTCACTTACCTTGATGGACCTGTTGCCTCTGTAATGTAAAAAGGATGGCTGGGATGGCCACAGCTGGTTCAGAGCAAAGGGCAGAGCTTAGCTTCCTACCACCTCCATTGATAATGGAGTTTTACTTTCCTTTTGATTTAGCCATAAAGGATTTCATTATTTTAGTGGAAGAAATACTTCCATTTTACTTTATGAAAATAGATATATGCTCCTTTTTGTGCTCCTAAAACATGTACGCTTTAATATTAAAGCCATTGCTAATTACACACTTATTAGAATATTTCCCATATTTAGTGCAGTATTTGGGACATAAGCTATTGTCCATGTTCTAGGGAAATACTGGGTTTGTTCTTTGCTTATTTGGAAAACAAAAACAGAGTGGAAGGCCGTAACACACACAGTGATGTCAGAGCCATTGCTCCCCCACAGAGTGTCCTTTAAGGGACTGAAAAGAATTTCTGGTTTTTGCCACACCCACCCATGTAATAGATTTCACATCAGGCAAACGAATGTTCATCCTTCAGTAGCACATTTATGTCCTTCATAAAGTTTCATACTTGACTTGAAAGTTTCAAAACTCTATGTGATACAGATGGTTCAAACCCCATTGATAATTCAATGTCTGCTTAGCTCTAAAGTAGACCAAAGACCTGGTAATTAATGTCCTGAGAGATCTGAAAAAGCTTATGCACACATTTCCAGATACACTCATATTTGCTGTCAGTGTTCAAACACTTTCAGGAAACTGGACTGTGATTTGGAGCATATGTTGCTTGTTCCCTAATCAGTAATCAGACCCACTGAGGGCCACATGCTGGCTTGGAGTTGGGACTAGAAGGTAAAGCACCGATTAAGGATTATAGCTGAGATGTAGTTTGACCCATCATTGAGTCCTCATATCTGTTGTTCAGATAGCTCTGGAAACAGAGGTGGATTTGTAAAGCAAAATGACCAAATCCTTCATAAATGGAATGAAAGTTTCCATCTAACAGGCTGATTTTGCAGTATTTATGTAAACAGTACAGCTGCTTACATTTTAAATATAGAAAAAGTCAAAAGAGCACAGATCTAATAGTCAAAACTGCTCAGGTTGATTTTAGTCGTTACTGATATATGTATTGTGTGTATGGATCTCTAGAGGAGTTCATCCCTATCAGCAAAGAAAAAATATTCCCATCTTTTAGCCCCTTCCCTTCTTCCGCACACCAGACATTGCCTTTAGTCTCACAGTTCTTTGTGATATAGAAACTCAGAAAAAGTATTTCCATAACTTGCAATTTCCAACAAAAGTAATGGCAAAGCTACCACAAAGCATGGCAAGGATCAAACAGCATCTGTTATGAACAGGATCACAACTAATGGCAGTAAGAGAGAAATGGAGGCAAAAAGAATAGTTCCTTTTACAGCCACAGTCTGAATCTTCCAATCCAACAGAAGGCATGTTTTGCAGACAAACACAGAATGCCTTCCAGGATGCTCTGCAGAATCCAGTCATACTGACAAAAATGTTTATAGAACAGTGATCTAGTAGAGAAATGTTTACAGTACTTTCCTGAACAGAACAAAGAAAATCTTTCCACAAAGACTGCAGACTTTCACACCTTGACATACACACACTAATCAGTAAAATTTGTAAGAGGCAAATTCTATAACATCAAAATTTCAAAGTCCCTGTCCTGTGCATCTTGCTCACTGGGAGACTTGTAGGGCCCAGGATCGGATTCACATAGAGCAGTTTAGGTCCCCGTTCCCTAAACTTCCCATTCAGGTCCATCTATTTTTAATGAAAATTAATAATTTAATCTCTATGTTACTAACACATTATCTCCTTCAGAAGGTACTAGTCCCTAGCCCGTGGGTCAGATCACAGTCTTTCATTTCATAATATATTAAGGCAGTAACAATATTTCAGCATTCAATATGAAACAAAGTTTTCTGTCTATAATTTTTGTCATTTTTCCTATCCTAAAAGCTGATGGCAATCATTTATGGTCAGATTATAAAATATATCTTCATCTATGGCTTTTCTTATCATAATATATGAAAGTGGCAAATACAATCTATGAGTAATCAGTACAGTATGAAATTTCACAAGGTCCTTATCATTTTGTGTCATTATTCCTGTCATTGTATATTTCTCTCTTTTTATTGTAGGAATATTTTTTATTTAGTGTGGGCTTTTTTTCTTCACCTTTTCTTATTCCCTTTGATGGCTGAAAGTAATCTGCTGTCTAAAATATAAAAAATAGTTTGTGGTCTTTTCAAAATGTTGATTTATATTTAAAGCTACTATTTTTTCTTCTGTTTATCTCCCTCTTTGTTTTTCAGTCATTTAAAGGCTCAAGATTTAAGGTGCATGTGTGTACTTGTGAAATTAGTAAAACTGAGAAGAGTGTACCCTGATCTTTTCCCTGAAATGTGGTAAAGTTTGTGGTATTGACATTTCATATCATGTCTCTGCTCTTGTCCTTAGAGGATAACACTTCCATTATGTTCCCAAAATACAAATTTACTTCTGTACTTCCAGGTATATTTGTTTCATTTTGCTTTACTCTTGCTTGAAAATAAATCTCCTTAAAATTCTTTGTGAGGAAAAACTATGAGGAAGCCCCAGCTGGTTGGCAGCTGTGTGCCAGAGAAGCCTTTGATTCTCAGAATTAAGGACAATCTGATTTCTTTGCTACATACACAAGAAGCTTTGGGTTCACAAAGAAAATCTAGAAAGAAAGAAATGAAGGGAGCAAATAAGCAAGCTTTCAAGTGTAGGAAGTTTCTGGTGAAGTAAACATTTGGCTATTTCTTGGCTCACTAGGCTAAATGCAAAGGAGGTAAATCAAGTTAGGAAGAAACTTATACCTAGGTCCTCTAAGTAGGCAGCCACAGTTCTGGACTGGAATGGAAAGCAAATGCATTTCAGATAGAAGCCTGTGCAACATAATTCCACTTGCATACCAGTCAATGTCTATTAGGTTTAAACTAATATTTCTTGAAATGTTTTCTTTTTAGATATTTCTTTGATAGACACAATTTTCTTATAATTTAAAAATAAAAATGAAATCCTAAAATATACCAGGAAAAGGGTTATATTATTAAAATATTAGAACAATCTAGAACCTGAATATCTCAACTAAACCTTACTTTCAACAACTGAAGTTTTTCTAAAACAAAGTGAATTTTGGTGGAGTCTGAGATCCTCCATGGAACCACGTGCAGGAATACAGGAGTCAATTATCTGCAGATGGCAACAGGGAGTGGACTTGAGTACCTATGAAAATTAGCCAAATTTGCAGCATTTCTAGAATACTTATCTTTGTAATAATGAATGCAAAAATGTGTTGAATATGCAAAATGGATAAACACGTAATTCTACTAAGAGTTCTGGCAAACACATTTGTGGAGATTTTAAAGATTCACTTACTGGAAAAAGGACCACATGAAGCCTTGATATTTCACTTCAGAGTACTCTTTCAAGCATCTCTTCAAACCACTAAGAAATACATGAAGAAATGCAAGAACAGCTCCACCAGATCAAAGTAATGATAGCTACCAACTTAGAACAATAAGTGAAGCCAGGCACTAGGACCAAAAAATACTCAGCATCACTGCTCAGTGCTTATACAGTAGAAAGTAACATGAAAGTAAGGAGAAAAATGCCTGGATTCTGAAGGGTGGTAAGGATCCTGAAGGAAGAAAGAAAAAATTACCCATGATCTCTGATTAACATTTTAATGGAATAAAAACGTTTCAAAGGACAGATTGTGTAGATGACACACTGCAGTTTGAAAAATACTTTGTGATTACAACACACGGAGTTTTAGTATCAGCCATCGAAGAAGAAACAAAGTCTGCACAGAATATTCATCAGCACACCTGTTGCATCTATTACAGCACACTTTAGCACTGTAAGAGTGGCTGCCATTAAGAAAAATAAAGTTAAGTACAGATCTAAGCCCACTTATGCAGTATACATTACTTGTGACTGGAGATATCCTGAGTTACTCACCCAGCACAAAATTACTCTTGGTGCTGAGTTTTAACATGCAAAGCTGGAGAAACCATCCAGTGACTTCACAAACTGTCTTGTATTTGAGACTTGGTAGCAATCCAGCTCCGTCATGTACCTAGTGAATACTGAACCAGAAAATGGGCCAAATCCTTCATGTGGAAGTATGTCTTTACATAATTCCACACAGAGTGATATTTACATTTGCTTATGAATGATACTTAGCTTGTTGGACAAAGTGATTTTCATAGGAAGCACATCCAAGATCATATAATCAATGTGAAAATTCTGTAACAGATGCCAGTCAGGGAAAAGAAGCTATGTGGGAATAGAGTAGATGGAGCTGATGGAAACTGAAGCATTTTGCTAACATGAAGACAACTTTGTGTTTTGAAGATTTTGGCTTAGCATTCAAAATACATGAGGGACCTGTGAAGACATATGTGAGTCAATATACATAAAGGAACAACACAGACTTCATGTTTAGAGATAAGAAACACAGAACCTCAACTTGGAAAATTCTGGCAGACTTTGCTTTCCCTCACTTCTAATCACTGTAACAAATAATTAAGTAAATCTGTGAAGAATTATGCAGGGAACAATAACTGGAGGACTGACATCTAGAAACTGAAGACACAGGCTTTCAATTTACGGTGCAGATACACAGGCCACCACACACTTTATATACACAGGGCAATTTCAAGTAGTAGATGCTAACTTAAGGCACATTCTTCTGTCTGCCCCAAAACAAAAGGGATAACATAAATTTAAGGATTAAAGTGCAGCAGAATTAATAAATAATTCTCAGGAATGAAGACTGATAAAGAAATTCAGAGCTGATCTATTGTTGCTCTCTTTTACCCTTTCACCTTTTCATTTAAAGTAGTAAAAGAGGGCTTTCTAAGACAGAAACCCCTTCTTTTCCTGTTTTTTGCTCCCTTTGTTTGATTCTTACATTTTTCTTAGTATCAACACATTTCTCCATTCCTCCCATAGCTCACAGTGTATGCAACCCCATGCTTCCCTGCAGGAAATACTTTAAAGACATTAACAATCATATTGTTTCAATATGCAAAAAGATAATGGTTTTTCACCTTGATCACATGAGTAATCACAATGACTGCTAAATCAAATTGCATAAACAAAGCTTGGCTCAAGCTTTCATTGCTGATGGCTTTGTTAGTATTGTAAGCAGATCTTTATCATATCAGACAGCACCTTAAGATCTCTAAGCTGGGAGTGCTACTAAAATTGTATAAACTGTGTAAGAGTAAGAATGAAGAGAATATAAATAAACATCTTTATTGTATTAGAAGAGTGGGATCTTGAAAATGGTCAAGAGAGTTTGCAGTATTTCATTCAGGCAGTTTTGAACTGTTCACAAGATTTAACTATAGATCTTAAAAGAAAACTCTTTTCCATTTGTCTAAAAACCAGAGATGCTGGTGTTTTAATCAAGTGTTTTTCATTTCAGTGGTTTAAATATGAAATACGCTTTATGCTCAGCTACCTTCCTGGTTTAAAATCTGTCATTACTCGTTGTACTTACCAGGGGTGCCTCCAGTTATGGATCCAATTGTCCCTGACATTCAAAGAGTCCTTTTGCTGTCTTCCCAAAGTCCCTGCCTGAACCATTGCTAATTTTTACTGGTTATAAAAACATTAGAAAGCTTTGTGAGTCTCAAATAACAAATTTATCTGAAATACAAAGCCTTTTTTGTACCTCCCCCTGTAAGATTCACCCTTTGCCTCTCTAGCTCTCATCCTTTGCCTCTCTAGCTCTGGGACTACTTAGGGACCAGCAGGTTTCACAGGAACCTGACTTCAATGCAGGAAGGATCTTCAGTAAAAAACACCCTTCTTCCATTTTTGGTGTGTTGCTAAAGGAAACCAGAAATGGCAGTTCACAACCTGCATTTCCGAATTCAGCACAGTACTAGCAGATGTTAAGGAATAACCAAACTGAGGGACTGACCGTCTATCAAAACACAACAATTAAGTTATTACAGTGTTTTCTCTGCCACTGTTGGATTTTCTTTTAAGTTTACTTAAGCAAAAACAGTACACCAAGGAGATTTCAGAAATGTGAATTTTATTGAGATTTATTTCATAGAAAATTTAAATACAAGAGATTAAATAGAAAGTCTTGTCAAGTGAAAGCCTGTGAAACTGAGTTCCAATCACTGAGCAATGTCTGATGGAATTGCTAATTAGATCACATATTTCTCCTTAGCTGTAGAACAAGGAATCACACCAATGATTCCACTTTTCATCTGCAGAGTAAGTTTTCAATCCCTTTTGTAACTGGTTAGTACAGTACAAGGTACAAATTCCTACTGATGCTGAACAGAAACATTTACGTATTTATAAGCTAATACATGCCTAGGGAATAAAAAGCCTCCAACGTTTATTTTTCCAATATTTATCATCCATTGAAAAACAGATGGTAGGAGGTAAGCCAGGTTATCTCAGACTTCTTGTGATGGGTTCAGTGGCAGAGACCCAAACAGCCTCGTATGCAGCAGAATACCTATCCCACTGGCAGCCAGTTTTTTTCCACTTAACTCCTTTTTTCTGCTTGGAGCCAATCCAGCCCAGTTCAGCTCTTTTGTAGGAACTGAGGAACCAGTATTGATTTCCCATTTAAACCAATCTTGCGTAAGCCCACCACTGCCTCCCTCGCTATGAATGCGGGAAGCACCGGAGGAAACCAGCTGCAGCATTTTCAACACGCAAAATTGCTTCTTCTAGCTGGATGTGAGCTGAGTTGCAAATTAGAAAAATAAAAAGCAAAAATGGCAGCATAGATAGGCTTTCTTTTCAAGTCTGATACACATTCAGCACTGCCTTCCTAGAAAGGATTCTCAGAAAACAGGGAATTTGCTTGTTAGAGTGAAAGGAGAAGATTCTTATTATAGGCTTCAGTGCAGTTGTCAGCCAAGATAACAAAGCCTTATACCAAAGTGGCCTTAGAACAGTGAAGTAATGAGGGTTTTCAAAAAAAAAAAAAATCAAAATTGTTCACTGTGTTTTTTTATGAAAGTGTGAAAATCTGTTATAACTGTCTTTACTGAGTGTTTATGGATTTAAGCTGAAGACTGCAGCAATGCTTGAGGATTCTCAGGCTCCGTGTCATGGAAGTTTTGTTATCAGATTCTGAGTTTTCAGCAGGCATCCACTGTGATCAGAAGAAGAAACTATCTCCAGCATGGATATTTTTAGGGACTAGCAGTGAAGTTTTCCCACATGCTTTAAGAGAAAGTAATGTTAATAATATTGATGCAAACTTTCCAAAATCGCTCTGCAATGAGCCTCAAATATCTAGGATGCAGTTGCTGAAAATTGGAACTTAGTTTTGTAGAAAATTAGCAGTACTTCCTGAAATATAACATAGAAAACAAACATAATTTTGAATTGTGAATTGAAAGTCACTGAGAGCATTTGACCCCTACACAAAATTACCAAGCTAGCCTAAAAATTGTACTTTTTAAGTTCTCACTCAAAAATGGCTTAGCAGCTCTCTGACCTAATTCACTCACTCTCTGTTCTTAGCTGTTCACAGTCTCTAAAATGGGAATCTATATCCGGAGTTTGTCAGGGACAAATTGTTGGAAGCTCTTGCATGGAAACAGGATACTTCCTTCTTCTCCTGGCATGTCTGCAAAACACTTAAGGGTATCTATCCCCAGACACTCTTGTTCCTGATTTTCATGGAGAAACAAGCCACCAAACCCAGGTCATGACTGCTCCTGCCCCACATAAACACCAGTGGTGCAGTGAGATTAGTCCACTGTGATTAATAAAGACTGAAAGGACAATCTGAAGCAGCCTGATGGATGGAGCAATTTCAAACTGTACCACATGGATGTAAGAAACCAAAAACAACTGCAGCTTCCTGACCCAGCCTTTCAGGCTCTTTGCAGCCTTATGAACTAAGGTATGAACTGCTTCTACACAGAGACTTTGACTAATGGGGAGGAAAGACCAGTTTTGATTGGGCTGTTTTTCTACACAGAAAGCAACTGGCAAAATGGAGTGCATTAGGATATTATGAAGCTTAGATGTCAGCAACTATATCTTTTAATTAAATGTTCTTTGTCAGAGAACTTTATGCAAGAAGATTTCCCACGAGAAAGAAATTGAGGGTTAGGTGGATTATTTTCATGTAGTGGAATCAATAACCTGAGTTTCCTTGGTGAGTGGTCAGAAGAGCCAAGGCATCCACACCAGGGAATAATTAGCAGCCTAAGCTACTGGTTTGATTGATGAGGCTGCTGAGTGATTATTTCTCCAATTTTCCCCAAGTTCAATTCTCATAGACTAGGGTCAGTGAAAAGAGAAATTAATTTTTTGTTATCAGGTACTGATACTCAGATTCTTTCTGTATTTATTAATATATCTTATCTGCATTTTCCAAGACTGATCTGGAGGCACTTCTCAGAAGGTAAAAGACTTTACCAGGATTTTTGTGGGAGTTTTGCTGAATTTGTGGCATCTGGTAGACTTCAGGAAGAATGACAGAACAGTTTCCACCTAGCAGAAAAAAAGGAGGAGGCAGTAGTAATATTTGGAGAGAGTGAGAAACTTGTGGAAGGAGAGATGAACATCAGAGCTTTATTTGAGATGTAGTGCCCAGTGAGAGAGAGGAATAGGAACAAATGTCAACAGGAACAAACCAACCTTTTGCTTTTTAATGTAGTCATAAAAAACTTACGTGCAGATAAGGAATATTTTAAACAGTGCCTCAGATAGGAAATGTCATTCACATCTACAGGAAAAGAAAAAAAAAAAACTAAGAAAACCTGGTGCCTGGGGCTATGCTAACTCTTTAATGTGATGGCATTCCTGTTCTGAGAGCTCTGTAAGCTTTCCAGGCTGCCAAGCATGCTTGGCGCCCATGTCTTCAAGCACTATTCCTGCAAGGTTCCTGAGTATATTTTCATTTTAATGGGTTCTTAAGTCAAGCATCTCTGGCAATGCTTCCTAAAAAATGAGTGAGAGCTCATGCAAGGGACAGTCACATTCTTCAATATTTACTGCACTAAAAATAGTTTTTAAAAACAATACACAGCATACAGAATGTTCTCCTTGTTCAAAACCAGCATTTGATGGATTCAGAGGGTTCTCGGTAAGTACAGTTAATATATTTTCTCTATATATTCCTTCAGTACTAAAGAGCAAATTGCTTAATATGTAATCTTGAGTAAATGTTTCCCCAGTTACATTCGCTCCCTCTTTCTGATATGCTTTATTCCTGCCTGAGTATTTTTCTCCTTTTAATATTTTCAGCAGGCTGGATTTATGAGCCTATGAAAGCAAAGAATAGGAATCATCTTCTTCTGAAGCCAGCTGCACTAGTGAACTTACTGATTAGCTGACCGAGTCCTGAATGATGATCGTATAAAGAGAAGAGCACAGGAAACAAATGAGACAAAACCACCTTCATTTTCCAAAAACTTAGAAAGTACCAACACTGCACAAAAAGAGAGAGAGAGCAGAAGAAGAAAATTTGGGAGAGTGAACCCACACAGTTTGTTTCATTTTTCATTCTAACATCATTCCAACTATAAAGAATGACAGTATAAATGATCAAACAACTGTTTGCTAATGCATTATAGATAGTCATACACAATATGGCAGCTTTATACTTGTATATTTACCCACCATGAATACAAAATATACTAAGAGTGACAGGTAATGTAGCCAAAGCTTCTACTCTCTGTAAGCATCTGTGTACTATGAATTATAAATGAGAGTCTTGTGTCCAAAGGTAGCAAGTAATGTAGATAATGCCATCTGAGTAAATGAATAAATGTGAAACAGATGCTTTTTGCATTCAGGGCACACAGGTACAGCCAGGAAGCCACCAGTACAGATTATGGATGCTGGTGAGACAGCTGTTGTCTGCATCCAGTGCCAGGTGCATTCCTACCTGGGCTGCATTGAGCCAGTTAAAAAGGCCTTTCCCTCACTCCTTTTTAACAAGTTGATAGAAGGATGAGGTATCTTCTTTTGTAGATACCTCAGCTGCTTGGATTTCCTCAGGGCTTTCCTAAAAAACCGAATCCGCAACATTATTAGAAGACTCCTGTATTAGAGGTGGTGACAAAGACACACTTAGTTTAAAACAGTCATAAAATATTTTTTCTTTGCTTTCTATGCAAGTCCCTTCAGGTCTGCCATTATTTTTCATATCAACAAATATTTTGCCCCAAAATGAAATTACCTGTTTTAAAAAATTACTGCTAGAAAGGCATTAAGAACTTTTTTTTCTTATCTCCCCATATATGTAAATTTACTTATTTTACAAGCAAAGAGACAGGAACTTGGACTCCGGTTAGGGAATTGGAGGATTCCTCTTGTCAGTTCATACAGCTCCCTTGATACCTAAAAGGTAGGTTGAACTCCCCAGATAAAATATTAAACCTGACAGTGCTGACAGTTTTCACCTGTGAGATACAGCTACCGCTATTCTTTAAGTTCAAAGAAGTTCATAAGTTTATATTGCTCTTGCATCTGTTCCTTTCCTGCCTAATGCTAGAGTCGTGCTATATCCATTTTCATGTGTGCTGAAGAAAAACTTCTGTCCTTTTCCCGTGGAAGAAATATAAGGGTCTCAGACCCATTTCACCGCAGATTTGTCATTCATGAGTTACTTATGCAGGGTTGGTAAAACAGTGGCCACCAAGTGAGGAATGAAAGTCTATCCTAATGCAATTTTAAGAAGAAAAGGAGCAAATGCAGTAATAAATATGTATCTTGTTTAGCCTGACTACCTGGAACTATACAAAACTCTCAAAAGGAAAAAATTCCAGGACCAATAAATATCTGTGCCTATTTTACAATGTAATTTTACTGCCTCTTGCATAACTGAGCATTTCAGAGATTAGAAAGTATGATCAGAGATTCATGTAAAGTTTTGGAAGAGCCTGACAGACAGCATACAGCTTCTCAGAACTTCCTGAGATGGTATTTCAACCGTTAAGAGTGTTTACCCAAAACTGCCAAGGCAGTCGTTGCAGTAATTCCACAGCATTCCCTCAGAAGTAAGTTATTTTTCTTCCACAGCAAATATCCCTAGCTCTTCAAGCTTTTTTTGCATATGTGTGGTCAGTCAGGGAGGGAGTTTGCCTGCCGTTGCCAGATTTTGAATTAATTTTGAGGTAAATCCAGATTAATACAGATGATATCCTAAAAGGAATTCTGCATTTATGCAGATGTAATAGAGAATTGAGCTTTATAAAGCAAAAGCAAAAGCCTAAACCAGAAGTACAGGTCCCACTCTCTACTATCTTTCTTTTTTCCTTTGTTTCATTTGCACCTGTGCAGAGTCAGCATAAAACACCATCATTGTTCCAATCTGACACATCTGCATCCCAGTTTTTCACTCTGTTTGCAGAAGTGGAAATGACAGTACACCTCCTTTGGGTGTGCAACAGTAAGATAGATGCAATCCAACTGGTACAACCAAACCACTCACTTTTCCTTAAATGACCTATTACTGCCATTGCTACATCCCAATATTTTTAACTTAGTAAATAAAGCAACTCCTTGAGAGTTACAAGTTTTGACTTAAAAAGCAGGCAAAAATCAAACTATGCAACTGTGAAAACCATAATTTTGCTTTCCAAACAGCATGATTTTATTCAGAATTATTGAATTTTAACCACAGAAATGTCAATAATCCACAGGTGGCTTGTTCCTATTTTCTTCATGTCCTTTCCTTTCTTTCAGCAAGTTGCCCTTGCATTTATTTCAGTGTAAAAGTTGGGGGAAAAAAAAAAAAAAAGAGACTCTGAAGGCTTTTAAAAATTTGAGGACTAATTTGCAAAGTGATAGTTTCTGGTAATGAAGGTTCCTACCTTTGCCCAGGTCTCTCAGTATGATAAAATTGTTTCAGAATGTTAATTACTGAATAATCAGATTCCCTTGAAAATGAAACCTCAACTTTTACTAAAATATGATATGTCTAAATTATATCAGACCTGTAGTACAGTCAAACCAACAATTACACTAAAAGAAATCACGCAGTCTTCTCTTTAGAATGAGGTTCTATTATCTCGAAAGAATTAAAAAAAATACCTATGATGTATCGCCAATATGGAAATACTCATCCCATTGGCCTCTATTATCCAAAAGGAAATGAGAAAACACTTCCATTACATTTTGCAGTGATCCATGCCTTTCTCTTTTTGAGTCAATAAACTATATCTTTTACTGTAGCAGTTTATGCATGTGTGCAAAAATGACCTTTTGCAGTTTGGCTGCTGAGACGTGCTGGGAGAGGTGACATAGGAATTGTAAAAAGAGATGCAAACCAGTTTATACTGCCAGACATGTCCTGCCATGGAGTAATAAAATGAGGCCTGCAAAGCCTCTTGCTACATGCACTATTTTGTTGTTCTGTGTATCATGAGGCAGACTTCCCTTCCCAAATCAGTTGCCCCTAATTAGTTTAATTGAGGCTGATGCTCAAACTGCAGAAAAATATGATGAAGAGAAAGTCCCTCAAGTGACTCTTGGCCTCCGTGGAAGCACGGTCCCCTCTATCACATAATATCACTACACACAGCCTGTTGAAAAAACGCCTTGAAACGAACATGGATTCATAGAGGAGACGGCATCGGGGGGGGGGGCACTCAGCACTCGCTGTCTCTTCAAAAAAAAAAAAGAAAAAAATAAGACTTCAGAAAAAGTACTTTGAAACTGGTGAAATAATCTTCTGAATAAACCACCAGTGGGGAATTCCCACAGCCACTGAGGACAGCATGCTGTTCAGCGTATCAACAAAAATACATTTGGCCTGCGGCAATGCTGAGGGCAAACATATCCCAGATGGACTAGAGAGGCCCAAATACCTTCAGAGATGAAAATTTAATTAGAGGAAATGTCACTGCAGTGAACAAAAGGATTGCTTTAGTGATTTTTCATCATTGTTTACTACAAGTGAAGTATAGTTTTAAGTGTTAGGACAGGCTAAGTACAGGAATGTTCTTAAGCACTGGAATGGATATGAAAGGAATTGAATGGATGTTGAAGGTCAGAGAATCATCCGCACTTGAGGAGTGATCAAAAGGAGTTAAACCATCAAATATTGGCAGATAGCAATTAATTGCTTCAGTGATGGCAAAAGGTGGCAAAGGGGGTGTTTTCAAGCCACCAAGAAGGAAAAAAACTGACCTTATTTTGTTGACTGGGTGAGGGTTTTTGTTGCTTTGTTATCGTTGCTGTTGCAAGATCCCAAGGATGAGAAAAACCTTGGGTCTCTCTGAAACACACAGTCATGCCTGAAAGTGGAGATGGCTCACTGCCTCCTTACCTCTTTGTTAATCCACTGTATATTATTAATTCTGATTCCTGCACAAGTCGGGGGTGAAATTGCTGCAAAAGCAATATAGGGCTTGTTGCAGCACAATCACAAGGAATCACCCCCCTTAAATGAAAATACGGGAGGTCTTGCATGAGTTCTGAAAGCTGTTTGGGATAAATTTAGAGAAAATAAGACAGAGTGCATTATAATATATAATATAAGACATTATAAAAGTCTGTCAAACTATAGAATTTTCTGCATTTGGGTTTTACATCTTCAGAATGCAGTGTTGAGATTTTGGTGTGTGAATTTTCTGATCTTTTTTCCCTTTCAGCCTTCATTTTATATTTTCTAAGGAAATGTTACCCCTTTAGCAAAACAAAATAGTCAACTTAATTGAAAGAATGCACATCATGATTTTCCCATCATAGTATTAAAATAGTGCTACTATAGCACTCTTTTTATTACCTATTGTGTGATAGGAATTACTTACTATTATATGTTGTAAAAATAATAACAGAAATAGTATTTATTACCAAATATGTCTCACAGAGGTCATACCAATTTCAGTCAATTAATCTTCTTAAGAAGATCTCTACCTATAGACAACTGGAGGGGGGATTCATTAAAATGGGCCGCAATATAAGTAAAAAAATGAAGAAAACACAATAAAAGTATAGCTACATACAATTATGTATTGATCAGTATACTTATTTGGTTAATAAAGTCAATAAAGATGGTTAATAAAGTCAATAAAACTTATTTTTGAGATTAAAGCTTTGCTATTTTTTTTATTTTTGGTCTTTTCTAGATCACTCAGATTTTACTCATGCTGTTGTGAATTTGTTTTTCTGACTCAGATACAACTATACATAGATGCATTATTTTTGTGTAGCAGGCACTGTGAAACTTGAAGTCTGCTGAAGAACCTTCACACTGATTTTAGCAAAGTTTGGATCAAGCATCTGGAGTACCTTATTTACTTACTAAGTTTACTGAGTAACATGTGCCTTAATTTCAGGTGACTGATTTCAGTCTCTCTCTGTGCTATTGCTTATTATCACCTGTTACTCACACTTCTATATCCTAGCCCAAATAATCTCCCTAGATTTCCACTGACCAGAGTCACTATGCTTTTTCTGGCAGTCAGAACTGGCTTTGTGTTCTCCCATATTATCTTGTTAGTCCTTCCTCTTTTCCTCACCTGCTTCCTTGTTTTATTTCTTCCTTTCCCTTTCCCTTTCCCTTTCCCTTTCCCTTTCCCTTTCCCTTTCCCTTTCCCTTCCCCTTCCCCTTCCCCTTTCTCTTTCCCTTTCTTTTTAGCAGATGCAGCTCTACACAAAGTTTAATCATGTGCATAAATTTGTTAGATTGATGCCAAAAGACCTGCCCAAAGGCAGGCTCTAAACACATTATTGTTTGAAACCTGCAACGGAGAGTCCAACCAGCCTCTGATTAGGCAACGTGCCATACTAAGCAGATATTAATGAATCTTGGCATCCAAGTATGAGAAATCAGTTTGCTTGCCATCCTTTCCCTGTTACAGATGGTTATCTGGAAAACAGTCCAAACAACAGAAATATACCATATGTAAAAAAAAAAAGCCTCCCTTTTCATTTTCAGGTTCACAGACTATCAGCTTAAGATTTCACAGTATATATTATTTTTATAATTCAAGATGAGCAAGTACATCAATATCCAAATGCATCCAAATTGTGTGACACTGAAGAAACCAATACTTTGCTTTAAGGGACTGTGATTGTATTATTGATGTTACAGACTTCTGGATGATCAACACAGATTCCATCTACAAACTGAAAGGACAAATTTCTTCTGTATCCGTCTATCAACACCCATAAAGTGGAAGTACTGAGATCAATAATGCTGGGTGAAACAAATAAATAGATGCTTAAAGAAATATACCTCTGAGCTAGGTTAATACTGGATTACATTACAGAGAATCTGAAGAGGTATTAAAGGCACAGTAATGAAGCATAGACATCTATTTTACTATTCTAGTCTTACCAAAAGACTAGATAATAAATTGATCTTCAGCTGATCGGTTGATAGTAAGTCCATCTTCAACTAAAAGACAAACCTGAAGGGAAACTAAGTCTCAGTATGTAGCCTTCTTCCTCCACTGATTATCATCAGGGTAGATCATCCCCTAACTACACAGTGATTATAAACTGAAGTCAATGTAGTACCTGAGACAAGTTGTGAGACAAATAAACCTCCTTTATCAGATAAGTGACACTCTCTGCAGAGACACAGGAAATGTAAACATGGGTAGAAAATATCTGTGTGTATCCCATATGTAATCTCCTAATGCATTTCTTACTACTTATTTTTCTGCAGAAAACCTTTATGGAGTTATTTCCCAAACAACTGGACTAGAACAAAGAAAAATAAATGCCTGAGAGCAAAACAAAAATTCATAAAAAGGCAAAGGACGACTCCTTAGTAAGAAAAAGAATTCATAGCAAAATATGCAAAATATTTCTATGTTTTTTTACATAACTGTGGAGCTACTTGCATGATTTTTCAAAATATTCTGATGACTTATGTACCACGTGAACCATTTTGTGATGCTCCTACTCAGAGTGAGCAGCACCTCAGTTCAAAGTATTTGATCTGAATTCCTTAAGAGCACAAATGGTGGTAGGTAACTATCTAACAACAGGAAATCACTGCAAAATATCACTGAATGAGTGAAACTTCTCACATTATGTACAAAGCAGAAAGAGGTGAAAGCCTGGTGCAAGTTTGCGATGAAACATGAGCAAGAATTTTATAATCCTGCCATAAGGGCCATATCCTAAAAAACCTCCTGAGTGCTAAAACCAGGATGTATGAGAACTTTTGGCATGCGAGTCTTCACTCTGAATTAAACCCACTCACCATCTGCATAAGTCTGAAGGTAATAAAGTTCACTAGGTGCTCTCATCTAAATTTTTCACAGACCAAAGTCTATATTTTTTAAAAAAATAACATGACTGACATTCTCCCCTCTTATTCTTAGAGAGAAAGAATATAGTGAGTCCTAGAATGATCTGCAATGTGTTCTACCTGGTGTACATTTCCTTCAGCATTGTAGGAATTTTATTTTGTTCTTAATTCCTTTTCATTACAGGGTATGCCAACACAGTTATATTTTTACTATATTGACTTTATCACTTTTACATGGGAAAAAAACATTTAAAAGAACAATACACACACTCACCTGCAATGAATGTCTGCAATCTATTATTTTGGCTTTATGGACTTTCAAATGGACAATTTAAGCATTCAGAAAGTAAAAGCTTTTCATCTTGAGAAGATGCTCAAGAACAGGGCTACGGATTCAGGAAGGTTTCCTTGGTTTTTTATCTGCCAGTTCAGAGGAGCAGATCCTTGGGTAGGGATAGGGAGGAGGAAAACACTACATGCATCAGACAGTTTGCTCATTTGATATACACAGAATTCCACATTTCCTCTAACATCTTACTTGGTTTTTAGACTGGTTTCTAGATTATAACTGTGAGGTGAAGGTTTTTCTTTTATGTATTTACAGCTCAAATCTGTACATCCAGAGACCTTGGAAACCTCCAGGTTCTGGTACTGTTTCCTAGGGGTAAGAGCAAAACCATCTAATAAAGACAGTAGTGCTTAAATATGAATAGTGAATAAATCTGATCTTAAGAGAAAGCTTAACAAACCCTACTGGAATAATTTGCTCATAAATCCTTTAATATGAAATTCGCCTCAGCAGGTAACACAAGAACTGACACTGGTGTGAACTGGAGGAACATAAACCCAGCTATGCCAAATTAAACTGAAAACCAAATAACTTTTCACTGCCAAATCAGAGGACTGAGTTTTAGAAGCAGCTCTACTGTGGCTTTTCTATGTGTCTGCTTTAACCCACGTGCTACCTTAAATAATTATATTTTGCTATCAAAAAGAGATTTGGGAAGCTTAATATTTGTAAAGCAAGTTGACTAGCTCAAGCGGAACATACCACCAAAGAACAAAGTATTGTTTCATATCAAATAAACAGAGTTTGGCACAGATTAAATCAAAATGCAGTCCATAGTTTGAAAATGAACACTAACAGAAACCATTGGATAATTCTTCTTACACTGAAGGGAAGAAAAAGTTTGTTAAAAATGTCTTAGCAGAAATCATACTGGAGTCAAATCACCTACTCCAAAGAGTTGGACAGAAGAAATCAACATAACTGTGGGCTAGAGAAACTAGAGGCTGCTTTTCACTCTGACAAAAGATTAACCCAAACAGACTAGCAAAGCTATGTGTCCCCCCTAAATTCCTGTTATTTTCCTTTGCTGTAGAAAATGGCATGTATGTCATCACTGAAAGTTAGAAAACATATTCTCAATGAAACAGAGGGAGAGAGGGAGAGAAACTGTCAAAATATGAACAAGTTAGTAATGTTTGTATAGAAATTCCAGGCATCTAGGGAGCAAAATGATGAAACAGAATTAATGCTGAAATGCAGCACTCTGAAAGTAACAGAGTTACAGTGCCAGAGATATGTTGGAGGATGAGTTCTAACGAAGTGGAGTATTGAACTGCATGCCCTGAACAGAAAAATTAAGGCACAAAGTGTTGGTGCAGAATATATTGGAGGCATGAAAGACTGTAAGAGGCAAAGAGAGATAACGTATAAAACTGGACCTTCCACTGTCAGAATCTGTGCAGAGAGGTTTGTGTAGCCTTGAAATGAGTGAATAGATTGCCTCAGCTTGCAGTGGGGACAACTGAGCTAGAGAAGAGAGCATGAGACACACTGGGAACAAAGTTACAGAAAAGGAAATTATCATGATTAAAAGAATAATAAGGTAAGTAGTTGAATGTACTGAGGTAAAGGAATGGGAAAATCTCAAGCCAACAATTCTGAGATAACCGGTACATAGGATTGCAGGTCCAGCAATGAGTATCCCAAGCAAATCTATCAAGGCATTGAAGAATCTCAGCAGTACTGCCAGTGTTCAAAAAGAGGCCTGAAGATCATGGTATTACAGCCTGAAAGCTGAACATCCATTTAAAAAAATGTAAATCTTTAGAGGACATTGAGAACTAATTAGAGGTATGTTTGAAAAGAAAAGAAAAGAATAAAAAAAAAAAGGCAAGACCACAAAGAAACATGTAAGAATGTAGGAATTCTGCATTAACAGAACACAGAACCTAGCAAACATTTGGGTATTAGTGTCTAATCCAATAATATGTGACAAAAATTAATTAAAAAAAAGGATGAGATTTAGCTGAAGATAGCAACGTGAATGAGCTGCTGTTCGAATGGTAGCATATTAGTATATATTAGCACACATATTAGCATATTAGTATATATTATTAATTTACTGTCTATAGACCCAAAGTAAATGTAGTTACTTTTAATTAAGACTGTTTTATCCTATCTAAGGTAGCTAATACAGCTCTGAATTGCTTCTGGTTGCTGTAGCTCTCTGATTTCAACCTGTGGTGATCTCGGTTCTAACATTCTCCTTTC
Organism: Corvus moneduloides; assembly: GCF_009650955.1. Lineage (NCBI taxonomy): Eukaryota > Metazoa > Chordata > Aves > Passeriformes > Corvidae > Corvus > Corvus moneduloides. Next base: position 65,794,948 of record NC_045480.1, read on the forward strand.
CCAAACCTAACATTATTCTGCTCACTGCCTTTTCCACTAGTGCGACTAAAGCGAAACTGAATATAAACTATCATCAGTTCTTACTAAAGTTTTGCTATTTTGCTATATATATTCTTTTTGCAATACTATAAGTTTTCCTAGAAGAGGTAAAATTTAAGGTCTATACTATTCAGCTGAATATGTCAAGGAAAACACTTTTTCGTGGACTGTACACTCAAAACAAGTGTTCATTGCTGAATTTCAGTAGAGCCAGAAATAACCTTTCCACTCACTTAGGAAATACAACTAGTACCTTACTTGGACTTTTTGCCTTTCTCTGCTTTTAGCTTTTACTTTTGAGTGGAGATGGTTTAGTTTTACTGAAGATAGTTCTCTTCTACATTTTGAACAAATACCTTATAACAGTTTTTTTATTTTCATTTGCTTCACCAAATTCTTTCATCTCTCTGGCACTCTCTTTTTTTGTATGTCAGGATCTCAGGCTTTTTTTTTGTGTCAGTGACATCAAACATCCTTTTTCAGTCTCTGTTGTTGTCTTCTAATTTCTCTATTCAGCCCATCTGTTGTAGTCATTTGTGGCTGGTTAAGTTTTGGGTTGGGGAATGAAATAAATCGGCTCTTTTCACCTCGGCAGTGGATTGAAGGTCCCCCTGTATGTGTCGATTAACTGTAATTGCTAATTATGGTTAACAGTATGTGTCGATTCACACCATCTCCCATGTAGCATTTAGATCTTCCTTTTCCTACAGTATCAACAGAACTGAAATCAGCTATTCACATCAGAAATGTATAGCTCTTTCAGTAGGTTTATGTCAGAGTTTCTACATCTTCATTTTTGAGACCACAAGTCTGAAGCATTCAGTAACCTAAATCAGTGTAGGACTTGGATAAGTGTCCAGCACATCGTCAAACTGATTCCCAAAGAACCAGGATGCCCATGAGAGCATGCTCAGGAGAGACAGGCAGCATGCTCCCCATGGGCAACCCAGTTCTACTTTCAGCTTACTACCTTTCCCTCACTCTGAAGGAATGTGGCATTCTTTAATTTCTTTTTTTGAATTTCAATTTATTCATCCCTACTTTATGGTAAGTCATGAGAAATTAGAAGCCTTTTGTGAGAACCAGAGTATTTGACTAAGTAATCACTCATAAATATCTACACTTCCTCTTGCAAAATAAGAGTATAAATAACCACATCATTGTGCTTTTCATCACAATCTGAACACTGTTTCATGATAGCCTGCTGTGGAGTCATTCATAGCAAAGAGTTGTTTTAGTAGGTTTCTGACGCTGACAGTACCACTAGAGCACAGTAACTGCACTGCCAAAGGGCAAAAATGACCCTCAACAAAGCCCCTCCAGTCTGCTGTACCAAGCAGGCTGCTTCTTAGCCACTCTACCTAGTCTGTTTTTAATTATGGCTTTCTCAGCTTGTTTAGATGTCCCAGCTACCTTTTTCTTTTTCAGTGTTTAAAACCAGTAGTCAGGACAGAGCCTTAAAAATCACTCGTACTGAATGATTTTCTGGAAATATATTTCTTTGCTTCTCCAGTGATGCACACATTCTCAGCTAATTAATGTCAGAATTATATTTCTATTCATGCTGCTGCCAGTAAAAGGTGCAGAAAATATCCAAGGAACGTGGTGTACCGATAACAGCAAACTTAACATATCAAAGAAGCCAACTGAAACTGCACAAGAAGAACAGCAACCCAAAACCTCAATGGCAGAAGCACAGAGAAAAAAGGTGCAAGCTTAGGGATGTCAAATTAATACTTTCCATGAGTATCCCATGGTCTTTTAAAGAGAGTTAAAAGTTAGCTCCACCAGGTGAAAGACAGAAAGCATTTTCTCTGCAGAATATGACCCTTCTCTAGAGGAACTCATAAATAAGACACCCTATCCTATAAAACTTCCTAACTATTTGAGCACTGCCATTTGCTAATGAGTGATGGAGAAAACCTCAAACATGTTTCCTCTGCCAGAAACAAATTTACATTGACATTTTCTTTTGGTTTTAGAAAATAAAAATCACTCTGATCATATTACTTGGGTCCTAGAATATACAGCAAAGAATCTGAGGCCTTTGCTTTCCATTTACCTTGCTCTCAGGTATTTAAATTATTTTTTTCTTCATTTCTTTTTCCCCTCTTTCATTCTTACTTCACATTTATATAACTTTCCTTCAAAGCTCCCCAGTGTCTCCATATCCTCTCAGGTGTGTCTTGCCAGTTCCATCACATAAATTGCTTCCAAATTCCATTGCAAATCCTGCCCACCTAGTAACAAGAAATTCATTTTTGGTGCTTTTTCTAATTTTGGAGAAATTAAATGGAAATACATATTTCAAAGCATTCACGACAGGCAGACTATCAGTCTCTATATGCATTCCTTGCAACTTATTTTATGTTTTCAGTGCGTGCTTCCAACATCAGATCAAGCTTTGACAAATGTATCTTCAACAGTTTCCTTCTCCTAAAAAAAGACGATAGGAAAAAGTTGGTTTATTTTTTTAACAGAGTAGGGGCTATATACTGAAACCATATGTGGTGTTTCTACTTGGGAATATGCAAAGATTCCTTGGTTTTAACTGACATCACATACACAATAAAACATGACTTTTTCTCTGTGAATATTGACTTGAACTGGTTGCTTATAGAGATTCACTTTTATTTTTCATATTTTATTTGTGTTGCAAGGAAATCATTGAAAAGCAAACACACCTTGTCTGTGAGAATAAATCATTTTCCCCTTTGCCTCAAAACAAAAAGGTACTTTGAACAAATCTGCATTTTTCTGATTTTTAACATTTCCTCTGTTGAATATAAAAATTTTAAACATTCTTCACTTGGGTAGCCATGGGAGTTAGGGAAAACCAATGACATTTAACAACTAACCTGAAAGTTGTAATATTTATGTGACTGGATAAGAGGATGGGTGGCAAATCCAGCTGCTATGCCCTACACCAGTGAATGACAAAGTAGCCATTGGAGTTCATGCAGGATTATTAAAGGGATACTGAGAAAACTAAAGAGCTCTGACCTATTACATTTATGAGGCTGAGCTGCTCTTTTAGGTTGCTAAGATTCAATCAGCCATTAAAACTTTGGTTTTTACACCACAGGTGCAATCCCCAGACTCCATGACTCCTGTGGTTTGAGGCGCAGAGATGGTGGGAGTGGAGAATGCAAATGAGAACACTTACTGGAATTTCTCTGCTTTACAAGAATTTTGGTAAATATAGATCTGAACACTTATGCTCAGCACCAACTTTCATGGATTTGATCACTTCCTCTGGATTCAATGAGCTCTTCTCATGACTTATATTTTGGAAGTTAACTGCTAGAGGTCAGAACCTGAGGTAGTTCAAGGCTATCTGAAAGGTGTAAAATAGTCTTTGAATATGAACATTTTACCCTGAATCTCCCAGACTGTGAAATCCTCTTTTCTCAAGTAACATGAAAAAAGGCCTCCACTGATTCTCCATTCTTCCATGATGGAAGAGTGAATCATGTGACAAACAGAAACCAACAGAAAGCCCTGGGAAAATGAACAACTTTTCAAAACACTAATGATGACAGCTCCAATTTGAAGGCACTGAAAAAATAAACATTAAGTAGAGGAAACTAATCTCTATTCACAGCATTCTCACAAATTAAAGGTTAAAAACAGGCAGTGCAAACTTACTAGCAGTTGCCAGCTCATATTCAAAACCTTATCATATCAACTTATTCTTTTGAGATAAGTCACCACACTCACCCTATACACAAATCTTGCTTATTTTCCTTTGCTGTTTATTCACCTTTCTGGCAGTAATTAGCAAAGGCCTGTGACTGGCTCAGAGAAAACTGAAGACATAAAACAGGAGCATGAAGTGAAATGAAATTTCTATTGTTATATTTATACCTTCCTCTTACATTTCACTCTACAAATTGGAACCAGGAAAAAAAAAAAACGTAGAGCTTTTTTAGATTCTTAATAATCTTTTCCTTTTTGTTTTAATTTTGTATTTCACATTTGAAGTTTTTTCTGCATTTTGTCCTTTCTCCACTCAGTTGCCTCTGTTTACAGAAATTCTGTTCTGTCTAAATATTAGACTATGAGTTCCTAAAGGTAGCTAAAAATCTCTTAAACATCCCTTGAAGCCCCTTCTGCTGTGGATTTCTGCATCTATTAGTTGTCCTGATAGAACTATTTTTAAAGCATTAGTGAAAGGATCAAGCTCAGAAAAATAATTTCAAGAAAGGTCATAGTTACTTGTTTTGGTCCAGGTTTAGCCATATAAGCACAGCATAAGTAATTGATCCAGCATATTTTAGGAAGGCATTCAGGAGATCAAACAAGAAGGAACATGACATCAGAGATGGAATATGGCAATAACCTCCAAAACCAGCTTTATTCTCAGGGATTTTAACAGGGAATCTCACTTTCCAATTTAACTGCTTCGAGTACTTACCTCTCTCTTTTGTTGCTTTTCCTGCCATCCCTGGGGCGTCCATGAAACGAAGCATTAAAAAAACTCCAACAAACTATGCAATTTACAGGAAACAAATGACTTGTGATTCATAGCCTGGTATCTTGCTTCATACTTAATTGATTCCTGTTAGGCATAGCAGGACAGTAGTATTCTGCATTTTATGGCCTAACAGAAATGTCAGCCATCTGTTTGCACCTGCTGAAGTTGCTAGGGATAAGTACTACAAATCCTGGCAGCGTCTGGGCCTGGATTTCCAGAGCAAGAAAGCATTTTTTGTTGGTGACTGTCAGCATGAAGGCATTAATAACAAATGTTAGAGACATGTTTGAGAGGGAATGCTCCCTCCAATCCAAACAACATGATCATTCTCATCTAAACCTAACCTTCAGAAGGACTGAACAGATATTTATTTCTTGCAATTTTGCTGTTAAGCTATGGCAGATGAACTAAAGTGTAGAGTCGATATTACTTGGGACAGATGGGAAATTAGCATGTCATAAAATTAATAAAAAAGTGGTTGATGATGCTGTCTGCCTCAAGAAAATAATTACATAATGATTGTCTCCTTTGAGAATACCAACAAACTAGTTAGAGAGCAGCCAGTTCTCTGATTTACCTATTAGTAATATTTTTAGGTGTTTGATATCTTTCAGATAAGGTGTTTTGTACTGTTAATTTATTCCGTTAAGAGTTCCAACCCTTACCTTTAAATTTTTAGATGTCTTGTGTAATTGAGCCATAGTGAAACCCAACTTATGAACCTTGTTTCAGATATTTGCTCTAATTTGCTCTGATTATTTTCTTTCAATATTTCTTATAATGGTTAAAAAGTTGTACAAAAATATCTTTTCCTAATAGACCTAATTGTTTCCATACAGCCTAAAAAGTGATGGCATTCAGCAAATTCATAAATGTTTGCCTTTTTCTTTAGCAAGTGAGATACTGAGTGCTAAAAATAGGTGGTTAGAAAGTAACCAGTTATGTATTTTCTGGGCTAAATGAAAAAGACTGGTTAGGTAGAGGATCCTGAGTACAACAAATGTAAACAACCAAAGGCAACTGAAATTCTTGGAACACATTATTATTCCTAATAATTTTTAAAATGTACATTCAGAATGAAAATTTAAACATAATCCCTTTTGGAAGCTACATACAACAGCATTTTGGTTTACTTCCTGCTCCACTGCATGTCTCAGATTTTTAGAGGCATGTCTAAAATGAGGGACATGTAGCATGTCTGTGGAGCTGACACTGGAGTGTAAGGGCCCATGAACTTACTCATCCCCTGGAAGGGAGATCTTGGCACACTCCCGTGGGACAGTTTAGATCCAACCATTTTATTGAACTGGACTAATTCCAGAGGAGCTGTTCTTTCCCACCTGCCCACTTTTCACAGATGAGCTTTAAAGCTGTAGAGATGAAAGTACCTAATTTACTTCACTGCAAACTTTGTCAGGTTGGTTCAAATCAATCTCATCTGCAATTTAAACTAAAGAAGCTAGCTTTGCAATGAAATAAATGATCGATGTTTATGGAGTTCTGCCTGGGTTTGCTGTCTACCAGCTGTGGGAAACTATCCAGTACCTGAGGGATAGTATAAGCTGCTAAATTGAGACGTAGTGAATGAATCAGGATTTTTCTCTAGAATCCACAAGTGTTCTGTCCTTGTGCTAATGTTCAGATATTAAACTGAGGTCTAATAATCCTTTGATGTGCTCTGGAATTATAAATACGTTCAAATCTGAAGTTTAAGGACACTGGTGCATGTGAGGGTTGTCATTAATATATTATGCATTGTTAGCAATGGAAAAAAATTTTTTAATTACCTTTCTATTTCTTTTTCTGAGGACTCTTCTTCTGTCCTTGGGTAACAAAGATCACTATACCTTATGACCTATTCACAAAGCTAAATAACATAACACAGAAGAGACAATGCACTTGACATCTCCTTTGTGCAAGAAATTCAATGTTAAAAGCTGCAATGAATTAAGTAATTCTCTTGGGAGTGATAAACCACAATTACAGAGAAATGTTACTGCAAAATAAACCTGGAGAAAAAGATAATGTTTATAATATAAATTCTATTTATTTGCAGTTTTTAAGACTTTTATTTTTATTTGGGAAAAGAGGAAGTTTCCCTACAAATGTTCTCCTTTTGGAAGGAGGGAGCTCCTTCACCAGTTCTCAGAGAAGCCCTTGCAGTGGCTCCAGTGAAGCTTGCAGTAGGCTGTCCTTGGATGCTAACTGTGAAAGCAGTAACAAATATCTACCTGCTTCTCATCTGCCTACAACTATCCATCATTCTAACATAATATAATCAACTACTAGATGAACTCAAACAGCAACAAGTCATCAGAAAGGCAGGGGTAAGGAAAGCTGGCTAGCTCAGGTCAGATAGCACAGCTCAGGATTAAAGAGACAAAACAAGTTAATGTATGCAAGGAGGAAACAAAGTGTTTTGATCAGGTAAGCATTCCCTGCCACAATAGAGTGGGGGAGCCACTTGCCCTCTCCCTTCTCTGCTTCCTTTTACAGTCAGACCTTGAAAGCTGTCAGATGTACTGGGATAATCATGTGTTTCTGGAAAGGACCAAAATATCTTCTGTGCTCCCCTAACAGGACAAATAAATGAGGGTGATCTTTGGCAAAGTACAGGCCTACCCCCATGTCACAAGAGCAGAGTCTCTCAGAGGAGCCAGAGGACTGCTGACAGAAGCGAAACCAGGGGCTTTGCTCTGCGCTGGTTTCTACCATGTTCTGTTCAGTGTGCTCAGCTTACAACAGATCCTCTCCTGTAGCAGTGTCTATACCCCTTGTTGAAGCCCTGTGCTGAAACCCCCCTTGTCAGGGCCCATCACAGTCTCTCTGGTACTGCCTCTAGGCCGAACGGAGGAGGATACTTGCGGATACTTGCTATGATCAGCAGCATGATTGACACTTTTCTGTTTCAGGTTACATTCACCTGGGAAGTGGGGAGATTCTCAGTGGAAGTCTTCTCAGTGGAAAGAGTGTTTTCCTGAAAATCCTTTTCTCTTAAAGCTCTCTGAAATTTTCAGCTTCTGCAGGTATCTCTGATTCCCCTGTTTACTCAGGACACAGAGAGAAACTTTTTTCCCTAGGTATAGAAGGGGGACTAACAATGCTGTCACCTACAGCTGGGCCAAACCACTCCCCAGCTGGAAGTTATAAACCACAAAACTCAGCTGGCAAAGGCGAAAGTCAGAAGTGCTTTTCTGTACCAGTGGAGTCAAATTAAGTCAAAAAGGCGTAAAGAACATGAAGGTTTGGGCATTGGGCATTGCAGTTCATGAAGGCACACCCAGGTCACAATTTTACGGAAGCAAACAATTTCTACATGGGAGTAGTCTGTCTCAAGATACTTAAACTACTCCAGCTCTTTCCAAAAGGAACACGCGACTATTCCCTGAAATCTGATACTCATCGTAAGAATGAGGGGTCAGATTAATGATCCAAATGTAACGTCACTTAAGCTAAGGACTGTCCCAGCACAGTCACCTTAGACACACAGGTATATAAACACACACCCACTTCAAAGCTTTCCTGAAGATTGACAGATTCTGTCAACTTTGCATACACAGATGACATTCAATCCATTTTTCCAACCAGTTCCCAAAGGTCTCAGTCATTCAAGATTTATATCTTAGCTTGTTGATGGAATCCACTTTATTTCTGGCAAAGAAATACTGAACAAGGAAATTGGAGTTAAGCCGCTCACAGAAATATGAACCTAACTCTGAGGAAAAGATTTTGTGCCATACTTGAATTTATCTGACAAAGTTAAAGAAAAGCTATTTCTATACCCATTTACTGGTACAATCAATACAATGGGAGGCTGAAATAAGGAATACAGGATGTCTGTATGCACTTTTTTCCACATATCAAGGCAATGATTACTCGAAGACCATCCTCATATCACACATTTTCAACAATTAGTTTTTTCAGGAAAAGCAATTCACTATTCACGGAACTTGTTTGTGAGATATAACCATATATAGTTTTCTTGAGGAAAATTCTCACTGAGTCCTCTCAGCTCCAAAGAGTGAAACAGAAGATTTTCAGGACCCATGACTTTTAGAAGCTCAAATATTTTAATGTTCTTTATACACTGGAAGAGCATAAGATAAGTAAGCCAGACTTAATTATAGGTTATTGATGTCATTGTTACTGAGAAAGAACAAAGGGTTTTTTTATTATTTATATTTTAAAAATATTTCTTTGCCTCTTCTAGAAAGGCTTCAAAAACAAGACTGAAGTTCCTATGACTTCTCTTTTTTTAAAGCATTTTTTTTGACTTCTGTGCAGGATGATACCCTTGGCCTTTTTGTTTCCTGACAAGACTGTGCAGCGAGGTAATTTTTTTTCTGTGGGGAACATACAGATGTTCCACCTTGCATGGCATTACTAGTTAACCTCTTATCACATCAAGGTGCCAGCAAGCTGCTCCACTGCCAGTCTCTCTCTGAACATAACCCACAGCAACAGTGATGAACATCATGAGAAATGTACAACTTATTAAACTGGAAGTCAACAGAATCACTGATCCTTGTGAAGGGGAATAGATATCAGAAGTTTTGTGCTGGCTTTAATTCTCATCACAAATTCAGCTATTTCCCATTACTCTAGAGATATAAAGGGGAGAGTCTGAATAAAGTTTAGTCCTTTGTAGGACCCAACAGTAAAAACCTTCAGCTTATTAAAAAAATTAATTCAGTTTGGCATATTCTGTCTGTGTTTAACCCTTCTAAAGAATTCTGATGTAAAGGTCACTTTTAATTTCTTAACAATATCTCCCAGAACAGACTATTTAAGAATGACAGAATCTCCAATACTTAAAGCCAATGAATATATGCAATATATGCATGCCACTAAATTTAAGCATTTGTATTAGATTTAAAACAAACAGGCAGCTTACTAACCAGATCAGTACAAAAGCAGTTTCTGTAATCGAGTTGGCACCAGTTCACAGAAAATATAATTTGAAAAGGTTCACATTTAAATGAAACTTGCTTTTCATGCTCAAATGTCATTCCAAACTCCAAGGATGAGGTATTAACCCTTCATTCACTTTGATTTAATGAAACTCAGCACTTAGCTTGAATAACCTTGACTGCATTTACTCATCAAAATATAAAATTAAACAAAAGACCCTGTATTGCAATCACTTAATTCTAAGAAATACCAACCAAAAATATATGGATAAACCTACAGTTTGCAGTTAAACTTGTGCCCTCAGCCTTCTTCATGGGTGGGGCACCCTCATCCCTGACTTTATTAATTGTGTCTTCAAAAATGAGCCACTCACCCCTTTCCAGCAGTGTTTATCCCCACATTTGGGAAGCCAGACAGCCGGGGGATGTCTGTCTCCCCAAAAAAGGAGCCCCTGGGCAGTTAGGGCAGCTCCCCTTCTAGCTCCCCCCATCATGCATCTGAATGGAGGAGAGGATTAAGCTCTCTTCCATTCATTTAGAGCTCTGCTCCAGACAATGCTGACAAAACTATTCCAAATACAGAGCTTTTCTATCTCATTGCCATCCAGAGGGACTCGGCTAGTCCAAGGTAAAATGACCCCAATGGGAGTGCACAGGGTAATCATATGTTAATCCTCTTCCTACAATCAGTCAGACCACTAGAAAATATGCAAACATATACAGGCACATAAAATGTGTGTAGGTAAGTACAGACTGCGTACACACAGACATCTATCTACACACATTGGCATACATATATATAGATATAGATATAGATATAGATATAGATATATACAAACTCATGCACATTTGTGCCTATGTCTCCAAGCACAACCTGATTTGCCTCCAATTCTGTCTTTCTGTGAAAACTATAGAAGGAAATGGAAGGTGGCTTCTGGTGTATATATATTTATATGCATACATACATATGCTGTATATCAGCATATTCATGCTGGCAGGAATATTAGAAACCCAGAACAATTTGTGTCTTTACTTTCCACTTTGCCGCATAGCCACCTTGTTTTTTCATGAGCACTGAACCCAAAAACTGTCAGGAAGAGTGGTCTGATACCTGCCTGCTGCTCACAGTCAAAAGCAGCAGGTATTAAAGGACACAGAGGTTGATGTGTGCAAATTTGTTCGCAGTGTTAGAGGTAGATGGGTCTTCTGTGAGCTCTATCCATGATGATCCTATGTAACTTCCAACAACGGAGCTGAAGAGCTCTAACAGTTTCCTCAACACTAAGATTTCTTTTATGAGATGTAGAGCTTAAATTGGCATTTCTAAAACCACCACCAAATACTCTTACTGGGTACTGTCCCAGTGGCAGAGTGGTCACGCTGACCTGCCGAGAGCCACTTCGGCAGCACCTGGTGCTCTTTGCTTCCATGGGCTCTCTTCATTCTTCAGAACTGTCTGCCTGAAAATTTTTTTAACAGGATGGTACTTCTCATTAATGGAGCTTTTGAATTACTGAAAGGCTGTGTAACATTTAATTAGTCTTTATCTTTACAAGTAATAAAATGAGTACCTTTAGGTAAAAGAAGGCAGTCTCTGGCATGCTGCTGGATAACAGCAAGTTTTTGATTTTCTATTCAAACAGCTATCAAACAGATTATAATTTTAGCTTCATTATTTGGCTAATTCACATTTCCTTAGAAGACATATGAGAGCAGGTTTATAAATATTGCAACAAAGAAATTTGGAGTCAACAGCCAACAGGTTTTGAAGGTGACAGATCAGAACAATACTTGTAAAAATACAGTTTGTATTACCTGTAAACTGTTTGGTGTTAGCTAGTTTCATTTAAATAGAAATATTCAAGGACTTCTGGTATTTTTGTAATTTATCTGTTGATTATTGACACACCACATCTTTGTTTTGAATCATCTTCAGTATGACCATATAAGTTTCAAATGTTAGAGGTCTCCTTTCAAAATTTATCAAAGTTTTTACTTTTTCAACCAACCTGACTGCAAAACAAAACAAAAACCCCACAACAATAACATAAATTTTAGAATTTCAAATTTAGTTCAAATACAGTATCAAGACTGGCTTCTCCCAAAGGCATATTGCTATTTCTCAAACCATCACTGTAAAATTTTCTCTCTGAAAATCTATCTCAAATGTCATATAAACTAGAGTGAAGCCTTTTACCACATGAAAGATATTTGCTTACTGATTTACATCAGTAAATTTACATCAGTAAGCAAATGGCCAGGAGTAGCTTCTTGTTTAGTACCTGTATAGAAGTAGTGAAGTAGCACTGTGCTACTTGGCAGGTTTGGGTCCTTTTAGGGAGAGACACCCACAGCGGCCATCCTGATGCACTTGCTGGAGGTTCTGAGTTAATAACAGAGAAGAATTTCATGGGACAAAATGTAACCAACTGTGTGAATTGACACAGGCAGGTGACTGGGACAACTGTAAAACCGGGGCTGAAATGCAAAGAGCAGATTTATTTCATGACCTCGCAAACTGGAGGATCCTGAAGCAACACCCAGACGGTGACACAGGAGTGGGAACACCATCTGTGATTTCCTCTGTGTGTTCTGTGACCTCTGAGCTTTCATCTCTCTCCCGAAACAGGGAGCTCAGGTGTGTCCGTGAGAGTGCCTCCAAATCCCTCCAAACACTGATGTTGTCTTTACACAGAGATTTTACTTCTCAACACAGAGAGAGGACAAACAGCAGTAGGCGTAAAGGTGTGGGGTTTCCTACACTGATATTTTTCAGGCCTTGGTATTCCCAGCTGCAAGGTCACTTGAGGAAATCTACACCCTCCTCAACAATCTTCTTCTTTTAACCCTTTCCTCCCAACACCAATCTATGTGTTGCTTGAGTTTAAAACTGTGACATATGCAAACTGTACATAATGTAAGGTATCTTACATTATGTAAGGGTAATCTCCCTTTTTGTGAAATTTCCCTAGAGGCACGCCACAGGTCACATACACAAAATCCAAAAGTACATGTCAAGACATAGATAAATACACATATTACTATGTCCTTTGGACTCAGCCACACTAATTCATAATTCTGACTAGGATTCTCCAGTCTTTTAATGATCAGACTGAATAAATGCAATTAACATCCACTTTATGCGACAGAATTAATTTGATCTTGTCTAATTCAACTATTCAATCTATACACTGTTTATCAAACTGCAAGTTTGTCTCAATGCACTACTTGGTGCAGAATAAATACTACTTTTTAAAGTAATATGATGTGAATATTTTGTAACAATAACAAAGTGTGGCTAAAGCAATAACAGAACACTTGTATTTTCAATATACTAAGACACCACATGGAAAACAAAAGGATTTCCAGAAACCATTTCTGGTGACATATTGAGGTCACTGTGAATCTGTTTCTGGCAGCATGAGGATAACATTTGCAAATTCCTAACTTATGGGTGTTGTGAAGAAAAAAAGTGACTGATCATATTAAATAATTCTTGTGGCTAGCCAAGCTCATCTAAGTACTCCTAGTAATGCACAGCACTGCTTCTGCTTGTCATTGCTGCTCATTTTGGACTGCTTATATGATAAACACTCCCTCCACCCTCCTGCTCACTGAAGAGCAGGTAATCTGTTTGAGTTCCATCTCTAGTATCAGTTTTGGGTTTTAAAAATTACATTCCGTTTCCTTTTTTACCCCCCTTTTGATCTGTCCACTTCACTGTTCCCCTCACCTTTCAGTGTAGTCCTTAAGGTTAATATTCCTCAGGATAGTAAAAGCAGTGTATTGCTTCAGTTTCTTCAGGAAAAAGAAAAATTAGAACTACAAGCATAGAAAACTTTATTATGTTGCTTTCTGTTTGACATTGGACAGCTTGCGCATGCACACAGAAAATATCTCCAGCCTCAACACCATTTCAAAGATATTAAATGGGAATAATTCCCTGATCTCAATATTTGTAAAAATTTAAAACATGAAAGACAACTCTGTAGTGCAGAACAGGATTTAAATCAGTATTTTGTGTAAAAAGAAATTATGTTAGCCTGATATGTAGTAAATAAAATATATACTAGGTAAAAAATGCAACTTAGCAGTATGGTATTTCTTGACCTAAATATAGCAATCTTATAAATGATAAAATTTAATTTCATTTCTAAAAATCTCTAATTGCTATAGTCCAAAATGGAGGGACTTGTGTAAGCAAAACAATAATGGTAATGGCAGGTGACAAGACACAAATTATGCTACAGTGTTGACAGCAATCTCTCCACCTTTGGTTTTAATTTGTTTTAAAACAATGAGTTTACATTTTAAATGAAAGCTCTTTTTTTTTTTTCTGAGTGTGGAGTGACTCTTAAAATGCAACAACGTATGGCAAGAAAGAAGCCATCAGGATGAAAAGGAATTAATTTTCCCTGTCTTACTGTATTCACTGGAGCAGCCTCAACAATTTATTCTGTTCGGTTTTTTCCCTTCTCTGGGTTTTACATTCACATATCAGTTCAGCATCTTTCTAGCTAATGAAAAAAGAATGTATAAAGGGAACACTTTATTTCTGTTTGAACATGAAAGATCTGTGATACACGGCTGCTTTTTCCAGCATTTGGTCAATATCTGCAATAAACAACACCTGGCAGTTTTTTGAGAGAGTCCAGTGGGCTCAGTGTAACCAGGATTTGCTAGACAACTTTTGCCTTAAACTTACGCCTGTGATAAATTATTTTTTAATCAATAGACACAGCCAGTAGACTTGTTTTTTTTTTTTTTTCCTAGGCAGCCAAGAGATAGGAGGGAATATTTTAATATTAATAACATTCAATATATATAAATACAATTTGACCTAGGTAAAGGCCAAAAGAAATTTGAAAGCAAAAGCAAGATACAACTTTTATAAACATATATTGCAGCCAAAATTGTATCAACATTTTTAGTGTGTCATAAACTACTCTTTTTCTGAGAGCTATAGGCACAGAGGGAGAAAATGGTCAGTTATTCCTGACTTGGTCAAGGTTTGTTACTTTCCCAGTGTCCTTGTTCTCATAATTGTTTAAAGCTTTTAAAAACAAGGGAATTATTTTAAATTTTATATTGCATAAAGCAGTATAACATGGAAAAGTCTAAGGAAAATGGAAATTGTTAAAGCAATTTACTACTGTAAAAGGTGAGAGGATATTGGCTTCAGACTTGTTGAACAAGTATTAACCACAAGAATCTCAAGAAATCTGCCATTTTAGCAGAAAACTGCCTTTTTAGTTTAAATATGGCTCAGTGTAGTGCAGAAGATGAGAGAAAAGTTCTCATGAACAGAGAAGGCACAACATAACTTTACAACTAATTATTAAAAAGAAGACACAGTTAGAAATACAATTATTTGCTACCTTCACCTTAGGATCATTACTGCCAAGGTAGACTAATAACACAATTACTTTCATAAGAAGTTTTTATTTTGCTGAATTAACAGAAACTGGTAGATGTACAATTTAATATGCAAATTAAAAAAGAGAGTTGTAGAATCCTGGCAAGAATTCCCCTTTTATTTGTGTGTGCTCATTATTTTGAAAGGAATCTAGATACATATCTTGAACTTAACTAACTATTCTTTCTTTCTATCAGGTAATGGCTTCTCATCATAATTGTTACAAATTGAGATTTCCAAAATTGCTGAAGGGAGTTAAGTGTTCAATTCACTGTGAAAGCCAGAGGGAGGAAAGTGTGTTACACTGAGTTTGAAATTCAAATGTTCACCCTCACACTGTGAAACAAATGCCACCTGGATTTTAATTAACCCTTTATATTAAAGGACTTGAAAGCATTTATGAAATCTTTCATATTAAAAAAACCCACATCCTTTGGATTTTTTGGTAAAAAGACATTGCCATCTAAGAGGTTCAGATTCTTTTGGTAGTTCTTATACCTTAATCTGTCAGTTGAAGACTTTCAATATTACAACAGTACTTCAGAATGTTTAAAAATATATATATTAAAAACAACGGAGGCATGGCATATTCTTTTTAATGTTATAGGACTCTAGAACCATATTGTGTTTCAAAACAGATTTCAAGTTCAACTGTAAGATACTTCTTCCCTTTAGAAGGTTTTTAATGTGTATTTTTACTGTGTATTAGTGAAAAAACAAAGCATATGAAATAGTTTCACAGATGTGTAATTGTGCTGAAGGACAATTTTGGATATGGGAGGATCAAGTGTTACTTGAAGCTTAGAGGATAAATTGTTACCTGAAATATGGCAGTCAGAATCTAGTCCTTGCTTGCCCGATTGGACATTTTTCATTTCAGCATTTAATTGAATTTTGTTCATTTAAAATTGGAGCACATGCTGAAAGCTGATTTTCCTACATTCCAGCTTGAATTATTAAGCACCCAAGCATAAGTAGTAATTTTTTTTTCCCATTAGGAGAATACCTAAATTTGACCTGAAGACCAGACTTGAGGTCTGCAATGTCCGAAGCTTCATTTTTTTGTTATCTGCTGACTCAACAAAATACCAAAACCTCTCTGAGTGTCAAGGTTCTTAATGCAATGTTTGGAGATTGTTTTAAATGGCCTGCTATTTTTACTGTCCATCTTCCCACAGGAAATGCTCTTGGAAAACATTGCTTCATTTCTGTTGGGGTCCCTCCCCTGCCATGGAGCCCTGGGAGAGGGGCCCTGAGGGGAGACACGGGGTTCCCCTGCCCCTGGTCACCTTTGTTTCCCATTGGTTGGTTTGGGTTCCACAGGGTGGCCAAGGACCCTCGGGTCCCGTGACTGCGGAGCTCCTGAGCTGAGCCCCGGCCATGCGTCTGGAGAAATAAACATCTCTGAAACATCTACCATGAATCTGTCCATATATACTTCGTTTCCACAGGACTCCTGGTTTGAAATATGCTTGTTGCAGTAATCCCCGCTGCAATAAACTGGTGGAGGAATGCGAGCAAGATACCGATCCTTGAAGAAGATTCGTGAGTAACATAATCACTCTAGACCTCTCTCTTCTCATTTTGGTTTGGATATTCTCTCTGGACTATGGAGGAATCGTGGGAAATGGGGCTCTCTGAGCCACAGAGAAAAATGTATCTAGAAGTTAAAGGAATCCTTGAACAACAAAACAAAAAAGTAATGCAACCGGGAGATCTAGAACACTTTTTCATCTGGCTTTTCGAAAGGTTCTCCTGTATTTCTCGAGACTTACTTTTTAATATCGAACCTCCTGTGTCTTGTGAGGGGTGTTTCTGGGACGAGATCTGGGATAAAGTATGGGATCAAAGAGAAGCTTTCCGTGCATACCTTATAATCAGGGAAGCTCTTGAGGAGCATTTGTACGGTCCCATTACCCCTAAAGCAGAGAATCCTACTTATCCCGTGGCCGAGCCCGCGCGGCCGCCATCCCGGGAGCACATGACCGCAGCCGTGCCGGCGGAGGTGCCTGCGCTGGATGCGCCTGCGCTGGATGCGCCCGGCCCCCTCGGGAGTGCGCGCCTTATCGCAGACCCCATCCCTGTCTCGGGGTCCCCGGCCACGCGGCCGCGAGTGAGGGAGCGATGCCGCAGGCGCCGTGGGTGCCGTGGGCCACGAGCAGCCAGGAACCGGGCATCGGCGTGGCAGGCCGCTCTGAGCACACAGCTCAGAGAGCCCTGCGGAGGGAGAAGCGGCGGTTTCCACAGCAGCACGAGAAGCCACGCAGCGCAGCGCCGAGCCAGAACGGGGCCGCACTCAAAGCAGCGTGGAGTTGGCGGAGCGGAACCACTCACAGGGCACGGGGCCAGCGGCGATGGCAAC
Organism: Corvus moneduloides; assembly: GCF_009650955.1. Classification (NCBI taxonomy): domain Eukaryota; kingdom Metazoa; phylum Chordata; class Aves; order Passeriformes; family Corvidae; genus Corvus; species Corvus moneduloides. The sequence goes on from NC_045480.1 coordinate 65,812,152, forward strand.
GCGGGGCCGCGCAGCGCCCAGACACGCGCCGGAGCAGCGCCGCTCGGAGGGCGCAGAGCAGCCGCAACTCGGGGGCCCGGCCGAGACGTCGGAGTCGGCGAGATGGTGGCCACGCGGGACCAGCAGCCACGACAAACACGCAAGCATGGGGTAGGAGGAGTTGTAGCCACAAAAGTCACAGGAACTGTGAAATGGTACAATGTAAAAAACAATTATGGATTTATAACACGAGATGATACAGGGGGAGATCTATTCATCCAAAGAACTGCCATTAAAAGGAATAACCCTAAAAATTACCGGCAAAGTGTAGGAGATGGGGAAGTTGTACAATTTGATATAGTGCAAGGAAAGAAGGGTTTACAAGCAGTGAATGTTACTGGGCCTGGAGGTATTCCAGTCAAAGGCAGCCGTTATGCACAAAATTATAAACAATATCCATCCCTGCAATTTCCCTACCCACAGCCTACTTCCCCCTCTTACCCTATACCCAATATGAACCCCTTCCTAAGTTTACTCCATCCCCAGTTTATTCCTAATCCGTTTTTCACCCCATGGCTTCCCTATACAATTCCATTTCCCTACAATTCCTCTCCGCTACCGAGGGGGAGATGAAAAGCGGGAGGGAAGAAATTAAACCCTCTCCTGCCTCAGTTTCCCCACAAAGCATGCCCGGAGAGTTCTGTCTCCCTTGTGTCAGCCCTAAGATGTTCCACAGAATCTGTTTGGACATTTAAAGACTCAGGAGGGTGGCTTGTTTTGTCTTGAAACAGTTCTTGTTATGTTTATCCAGTTGTTTTCATTCTCCTTTTATTAAAATAAAACGGGTGAGATGTTGGGGTCCCTCCCCTGCCATGGAGCCCTGGGAGAGGAGCCCTGAGGGGAGACATGGGGTTTCCCTGCCCCTGGTCACCTTTGTTTCCCATTGGTTGGTTTGGGTTCCCTGGTGCGGCCAAGGACCCTCGGGTCCCATGACTGCGGAGTTCCTGAGCTGAGCCCCGGCCATGTGGCTGGAGAAATAAACATCTCTGAAACATCTACCACGAATCTGTCCATATATACTTCGTTTCCACGGGACTCCTGGTTTGAAATATGCTTGTTGCAGTAATCCCCGCTGCAACACATTTCATACTCTCTCCTTAAGACTCACGCGTCCATTCCGGGTTACTGAGAGAGGATTCCCCTGGAAAACTCTACTGGAGGTAGGAAGGGACTTGTTTTATCTCCTTAAGATACATGATATAGATTTCTTATAAAACAAACTTGAAGGAAGAAGTCTGCTCTATTTTCTTCTATTTTTCTAGACAAGGCCCAAGACTGAGTTGAAGCTGGTATTTAGGCATCCTGAGAGGTTTTTTTTAGTCACCATCATTTTAAGACCATGCCTGCACAAATATGTGGAAGCACATACAGCAGACTTGATGTTCTGGTTCTTCCTTACATCCTTACATGAAAATAGTTACTATTACTGCATTTGTGGTGAAGCTCAGCCTTGGATAAGGCGTCTTTAAATCTGTAAATCTGCTCAGTCTTCTACAAAGTTTTAATTAGATATGCTAAAAAGTCAATTTATCAATACCTGGGGATTCTTCTGATTAAAAAGGAGGCATCTAAGGAGGTCAGGTGTGTCCAGAATTAGGCAGTAGCTGAGGTGGATTCCAGGATTACAGTTAGGTGTCTGAGATTGGTCTTCAAGCGTCAAGTTGCTTCTTTTGAAAAATGACTATATGGACAAAGTGACCCTACTTATACCGACAGAAAGAATTTTGTGGAATATGTCCTCAGCAATGTAATGAAATTTATGAATTTCCCCAACTGGCATTGGTAAAGGTTAGAACCATTTCAATCAAATGGGATAAATATTGGATCTTATTCTGCCAGGTAAAAGTGTGCATCACTGTGATTTGTGCTTTCAAAACCTTGAAGAAGTACTTCACTTATGAAAAGTGTAGCACTGCAGCTTCCCCATCCCTGTCTCCAGGTGTGGGACATATTCTACTGCCTTTCTTCAGACTCATCATCAGGCACTTAATAGAAAGGTGATGAAGTGATGAGAATTAAAGAATGAAAGTGCTAATAATCCTAGATATCCACAGAGTCCTAATAGTGCTTAGCAACATCATATATTTCATGATATTAGGAAAACCAGTGGATGGCAAATTTAAGATTTACTACCTGTTGTGAAAAAATTCCCCAGGTTTTCAGCTTTTCAGTAGCTACTATGCTCAGATATTTTTCCTTTTTCTTATTTCTGGTATATATTTTACTTCTTCACTTCCCTATGCCCTGATCCTGCTGGATACTGTTAGAATTTTCACAGCTATAGGATATTTTCAGGCCAAAATGACAATAGGTGCAAAACTCCTCTTTAATTTTCTCCTAGTGTTTTCAGTTGTCATGGGATCAGGTCTTGGGAGATGAATATTATTGGATCACATATTCTTAGGTGCCAAAGGCCTAGATCCTGGAAAAACAGATCTCATTAATTAAGAGCAAAAATCTGAATTTCTGAAAATAATTCATGTTGCTGTAACTTTCAGCAGGTTAACAGATATGGCTACAAGGATACCTACAAAGAGGCCTTATCTCCCTCTCTGACCATTTTTCATGCAATTGACCATAAAATAGCTCAAAATTGGAAGTTATGGGGCTTCATTAGTGGTCATAGGACTGTATTAATGCACCACTTTTCTTCAAGCTAATTAGCCCTGCTAAACACTTTGAGTACTGTCCAGGCATAAATTACTGCAAATACTTATTCCGTATGAAAATATTAGTAAGTACAATGAAAAAAAAGAATCACTTCAACATGCCCTAGAGCCTTTCTTTTATATAAAATTCTGTGTCATCATCGAGTTCAGGCTACTGTTGCCGAGATCATATCTGTTACTTAAGTATAACCAGGGAGTGCCAGCTACCTCATGTATTACCAGCAATCTGAGAAGTAATGTTCTTGTCAGGAGGAACAGCTGCTCAATTCATCTTACTATGCCCAATCACAACCTTGTATAATAATGCTGTGCTCCTCCAGAGAGGAACAGAATGTTTCCTTTTGTCTTCATTTAGTGTTTGCCATTTCCCCTTCATAAATAATATGCTGCAGTTAGGAACCCTCATGCTGGTAAAATTAAAAAATTGTTTTCCCTTTGGCATCCAAGGACCTGCAAGACAACATGAAGAACTGGAGCATGTGACCCTTTTCAACAAGAAAAAGCTGACAGGCTGCAGTTTAGGCTTGGCTCCTAATTTGCCTTTTAATGAATGGTGCATTTGTCTTCTAGCACATACACACTATTCCTTGCTCTGGTGGTGTCCCTGCAATACCTGTGGGGAACCTACAGCCAGGGAAGAGCGGTCTTTGCAATGATATATCTTACTCTGAGTATGCAGAGCTGCACAGGAGGCTGCTACAACCCTGGCAGCCTCCAAGGAAATATTATTCATTATGTATTTACAGTTATTGGATTAAAACTCTGTAATGTGCTCTGTTCAATTAATAATAATACAGAGCGGAATGAGCTATGAAATGCATTGTGCCTTTTAAAAGATCTAATATAAGAAAAGACAAGCAGTTTGTCCTAATGAATGCATCTAATTGGTGCACTTTATTATAAAACACTGGAACAGCATTTTTCACGAGGCAGTTCTATTTGTAACAGGCTGTCTTCAGCACGTCAGGGTGTAATAAATGTGCTACAGACTAGAACTGCTGATTAGTATTTCTGGAAACCCAGGAAGTTAGTAGAGATTGTTTGCCACGGCAGAAAGACCTTCCAAATCCTCGCGGAGGGACCCGCAGCACTGCAATCCATTAGGGATATGCTGATGTGATTGTCCTTCTGGAGGCAGCCCGCTGGATATGCGTGTGAAGCCCTGGTACCTGAACAGCCAAAACAACAAATAATTGCTGGTACTTTGTTGTACCCCTGGTGACTTCCACAGTACTGATATATAAAAGGGGCTTTCACTAAATACTGCCTTCAACACAGCTTTCGCAGCAATAGCTTGAGACAGAGGTATGGTTTATGTATGACTGTAACTCACTGTCCACATCATCCTTTGTTCATTTTTGATGAATGTAAAGAGGAAGAAAGAAAGGATGCACATGCAAGATTTCTTTTGAGGTATAAGAAACAAAAAGCCCTAGAGGCACTTCTAAAAACACACCTGAAAGCCTTAGAGGAAAACAGGCAACAGTGAATATTCCTTTGGCAGGATCAGTATACAGAATGACATGACAGCATTCAAGCAAAATAGTTTAGATAATACCAAATCTATGCAGAAATCAAGTCTGTGCTGAAGAAATAAAAGACTATGAAAGGAGTGAGCTTTGACCCAGAGTTCTTTTGTTTTCCTCTCAATAACTAACAAGATTTTCAGGCCTTTAAATCCCAGAAAACTGAACCAATAAATGCAGTTAATTTTATTTTCATGTTTTTTGAAATAAAGGATACCCAAAAAAGCTTCCATTGTAAAGATAAACATGCTTTCAGGTGCAGGAGACACTTCTGTCTTTATGGGATGCCTTTTGGTCTCATCAGTAGCTTCATTTCCCTTGGTATTCACAGCTGAAAGGCATATCCCGCACTTCTCACTGGGGCTGGCAGTCTGTTAGCCTGAACCTGGGAATGTCTCCCAGCTTTATGGTGTTATTCAGCCTAACAGCATTAATCTGCCTTAATACAGTTTCCTATAATAAGATGGATCCACCCCATTACTTTTACTAATTTATCTGAAAGAACAGAGGCTTCCACACTGGTTGCTTGGGCATTGTCCTGGTATATATAGTGTTCAAATCCTGCTGATTCCGTGTAATGTAAAAGAATAAATTATGCAGCCATACAGGGAGAGTAGGACTGTGTATTTACCTTCATTAATACTCCTGTCCCTGAGAGAGGCAACTTTATGATGAGGGAGTAGTACAAATGAGGTCATGGGTTATAAGCAAACACACTTTTCATGTGTATTTCTCTTAGGAGTCTGAGACAGAAATATTCAAGTAAGGTAAAAGAAGAAAGTAGGTGCAAGGCTATTGCATCCCTTTTCCTGTCACACAATGCACAAACTGGTTGGCCTCAGTTATCCTATTCCATTTCCACACCAACCAATGCTGAGAGACTAAGCTACAGGGAAGCAGAGTTCTGGATGGCATGCACACCCCAGGACCAGGCTGTGCTGGCACTGCCAGTGGTGCTGAGGCACATGTGTATGATGTACAAAGTGGTCCACAGTGTGACTGTTTACTTGTCTCCAGTTCAGATTTTGGCTACGCTGGCTCATGCTGACAGCAGCAGCATTAGGTCAAGGTGAGAGCACCAGGTAGGCAGAACAGGTGGCCAGAAAGAGCTGAAAAGCCACTATTCAGCCATCATGGCCTGCAAATTGCTGCCTCCAGCAGCCCCTATATTTTGTCTGGCAGTGTCCCCAGAATCCACTAACTTACAGAAACGGGATAGACTAAGCCTCCAAGCCTGAGAGTATAACACATCTGTCTGAAGATGTCCCTGCTCATTACAGAGGGTTGGACTGTAAAGGTCTCCTTCAACCCAAACCATTCTATGGATCTACGATCTTACCCAAAAAGCTTTTGAAATAGATCCAGCTGCAGCTGGACTGCTGAGGTTTTCCTGCTTCCTGGTGTGATACAGGGGATGCAGGGGATGCCTGCACTGTGATGGAAGAGGAAAGGTCAGCACTTTCTCTGTTGGCTAGGTAACCAATTCTTTCCTTTTTCTCATAGGCATATGATATCAAGAGTAATATCAAGCAACAAAATCTTGTGAAAACTTCACTGGAATGGTGAATAAGTTGATTAACGTGATAGACTAGCTTGGGTAAAAGATGATGGAGCCTTGGTTTGTCATGTTTATTATATTGTTTAAGAAGCTAAGGAAATAAAGTTGAAATCGCGGAGTGTATTGTTTCGTAAATTTGAAAGATCTGAAAGGACCTTGACACAGGAAAAGCTGCATGCAAATCCTGCTTTGGTGTCACTCAGTCCTGGCTGCCCATTCTGGTCTCAGGATAAATCAAAGCATAATTCATGATATTGACAGGAAAATGGCAAAACCATACATATTTCACAGCATATTTGCTGTACTCCTGCTACACCTTTCTGCCCAAGGGTGGGTGTTGTGGGAATAATTATGTTGATTAAAGAGGTCCCAAGTAACCCTGCAGCAGTGAGCTGTGCTGTCTTTGAGCCACTCTGTCCATCATCTGGACAACTATGATTTTCTGTATCTTTATTTAATTATCCATTACCTACTTTTCAGTCTATTACCCTCTGATACTGATTCTGATCTGTACATACTGTGTCCCCAGGTGCCTATGGCCTTCTGTTCTTCCACCTCAATCCCTGTTTAGGGGCAGCAGCCAGGACATGTTATGCGAGAAGGGTGAATGGGAATGAGTTTGGAAGGCTTTATCTTCATGCCATTGTCTCTTCATGAGGCCCTGGCGCATACATTAAAAGTCCCAAACATAATTTAATGCTGTGCCTCCCATGCTCAGAGTAAGACAACAGCCCTTGCAGATGATATGGCATCACAGGTCCCTCAGGAATCCTGATTTCATGGAGGAAATAAGTACTGCAAGAAATAAACTCCTCAGGAGAATTCTGAAATTCTTTGGGGACTTCAAAGACATGACGGTTCAATAGCAGGTGTATGGCCTCTTGACATTCAACAGACACCAAGGAGAAAAGCAAACCAAACCCAACAAAAACAAGAACAAAAGCCTTCTCCTTTGTGCCTTTGATGACAGGATATAAAAGAAATTGTGAGTTTCCTTTTTAAAAACAGTGGTCTTAATTAGGTTTTCTTGCATGCTGGAAACAAACTCCTTAATATGTCGTAAATAAATTATAGATATTCTACGTACACAGTCAAAATACAAACTTGAATTAGCTCAGCGTGATGGAAAATATCTGTGTATCTTGTAAATCAAACTCTGTCATCTAAAGGCATATTTTGCCCTGCATTTTCAAGTGATTGAGCCTGAACTTAAATGTTCTCTTTTGGGTCAGAGGCTGGGATTGGCCTTTTGACTTGCCTTGCAAGAGCTTCCAGGCCTGAACTTTCTCAAGCATAAATGTCAATACAGTAGTCAAAGTGTTTGGTTGATTCCAGTTAAGACATATATGTATTTCCATATATGGGAAAAGATACATTTTAAAAAAAGAATCTCCAAGTTGCGTCTATTATTAGAATATATGCCAACATACAAAACAAACTAAAACATAAGGGGGAGATTCCTCTACATGTTATCTCTGGAATACACACTGTACTGCAATTTCTGGAACAAGTGCATAATGCATAAATATTTGTGACGGTAGCTTATGAAAAGGACACACATGGTATATGATTATTACAAACTATTTCTTCTGTCTCTGAAAGGTTCATGATAATCTTTTTTTCCTCAGTGTTCCTGAAGAAAAGTACAGGATGCAAAAACAGATCTGAAATACAAGCAGATAGGTCACAATAAAATGGAAAATTATACATCAAAAATAGCTGAGAATTTTTTAGTAAAGGAACTATTATTTACATTTCAAATATTTTATTATCCCTTTGGTTTGAGCTAAAATTCAGGTTGTTTTTGCAGCAGAAGGGCTTTCAGAGCCTGCACAAATCTTCTCTAACTGAACAGAGGAAGAAATGAGTAAGAGAGGTGAGTGTGTGCTCAAATTTCCAGGTCTCTTGCAAAAATCAATTTATCCCAAAACAACCTAGTGAACCAACTATACTCTTAAATTACTGCTCCTTAAGCCAGCACTGTGAGTTTATAATGTACCAACTACTGTAAACCAAACTGCTAAAATAACCACTTTGACTAATTTCCCTTTCCCTTAGTAAAAGACACAGGTCCCTTGTGTTTTGGGAAGTGACTTCTCCATATCCCAAGTTTATTGTTTACTGAAACTGAGTAAATACATTTTAAAAGGATTGAAAGGTCTATTTCCTGGTAGATTACAGGGCTTGATTATTTGAAACTTCATGGGTCTTAATGTTCATTTTTCATAACTTCGTCCTAATTAGGATTTCTTCCCCCATGATGGTCCCTTTTTTCTGCGTAAGTGAATGAAAATGAACTTTTTTATTACAGAATTTAAGCATTTAAATACAGTAGTACAAATATGGTCTCCTGACAGGAGTAGTGAAAATGCCAAATATTAAATATACTTCACAACTAATGTATTTTGCTTTCAAAAAGTGAAAGCTTCATGACTATATCATCACACTATGTGGATTATTAATAGGATTTTACAATTTTGGGCTGGCTGGAGTGCAGGGCTAAGGGAGCTTCCCTGTGTTCAGACTACTAGATAAAATTAAGTCCCATGTGACCCACAGCACACTTTTTCCAATATACTTTACATAATTAATTTCCATATAAGTTATTGTTCATAAATACTGTGCATAAAAATTGAATTCTAAACTTACCTATTAATTTTGGTACAATTTGAAGAGACAGAAGACATTCGCTTGAAATTATGTGACCGTGGATGCAGGGAGATTAATGTCTTTGAATCTGTGAAGAAAATAAGGATTTCTTAGAATTTAAGGGTGTTTAACAAATATGTGTCTAACACCATCCCAGAAAAAGTCAAGCTTCTCACTACTGTTTTCATTAGGTGTGCTAAACGGTTGTTCATCTTACAGCATTTCTCCTTTCTGATTGTCAACTGTTGCTATAAAAACCCAAGCCCAAATTCCAAGTGTTCAAATGGGGAATAACAGCTTATTTTCGTCACACATAGTTTAGTTTGGAAAATAGATTCCTCAGAAGAGTATCAATGTCCAAACAGTTGAGTAGTGGGGAAGTGAGTGAGTGAGGAGAGAAAACAGCCAGTATTGGTTCGTGCTGCCAGCTGTTCATACAGCATAATGGAACCCAAAAGTAAAGACATGCCCCTAAATGCTGGCTCGGCGCTGATCGGTACCATTGGGGTCACATTTGCCCATAAAGAAGCCTGTATTGGTGTTACTGAGCAGATGAAGGTCACCCTAGTGGAGCCAACCTTCGTGCTAGGCTTCCAAGTACACTACTGCACCTGTCTGAGGCACAATACAGAATGAAGGATCAAGTTTCCCAGGCCTTAGTGGTAAAGGTCTATATACACACAACGTGAAAATATAGACGTCTATAAATAGACATAAAAGTACATCTCTGCCTTTCCTATATATCTATTCATGAATTCTAAGAAGGTGGTGCCATAGGTATGCATGCTTCTTAATACAACAGGTTCACTCTCGCACCAGTCAAGCCCATATGCTTCTGAGCCAAAAAACAGATGCCTGAGCCTGCTTTGAAGCCCATGACCCTTTAGAACTCAGACACTTTCAAAAAGAAACCTCTCCAACACCATATCTACATCCATATTAATGCATACGTACAGAGAAAGGCTGTGTGTGGCAGCCAGGCTCTTCTCAGTGGTGCCCAGCAACAGAACAAGAGGCAAAGTGGAGAAACTGGTGCACAGCAAATTCCACCCAAATATGAAAAAGAACAGCTTTACTGTGGAGTGAAGAAGAACAACTTTACTGTGCAGTGACTGCACATTAGAACAGATTGCCCAGAGGGGGTGTAGAGTCTCCCTCACCGGGGATATTCCAGAATCATCTGGACAAAATCCAGCGCCATGTGCTCTGGGAAGGCCCTGCTTAAGCAGGGAGGTGGTACCAGATGAGGCATGTAGTCCATTCCAACCTGACCCATTCTTTGGATCTTTGATCAAACCATAAAGTTCCTAGATCTCAAGGGGGGGCCCTATAGGGTGTAAAACACTGCGGGTGTCGCCTTGCTTACGCCATAACTCCCAGTGGGGTTGTGACGGCTGCAACCACCTTGCTCTGGACTTTGGGGGATGGATGGCAACAGAGTAGTCAAGGGCTGTCTGGAATGGTGGCCAGACATCTTGCTGCTATGCAAATATAGGTAAAAGTCAATTATCTTACTCCATAAATAGTGGACAGCTCCAGGCCTGCTGAGCTCTACTGCACAGCGGCAGGCTGCATGCCAGGATCTCCCTTCCAGCAGGAATGCCTCCCAAGGTTAGTCCTTGAGGCTGAGAGATTTTTTGCCACACTAGAGTCTCTGCAAGTGATTAATAGCCTGCTAAGCTTTGAAATCTTACCTAAGTGATATAAAGTATTGATTGTGCATATATAATCCTTTAGACATAAACCACGGACCATGTCTGGGACTAAGAGTGGATCTATCTGCACCCAGACTCCCCTCTGAGAAGGAATTTGGAAAACAAGGCCATCTTTTCTGAGCCTCATGACTCAAAGTAGGGTCTCCTAGACAGTTTTGTCTGAGCTTGTCTTAAATGCTGTAAATAACCAAGCATACCTTGCCACTAAATCTTCTCAAACCACTATCACATTTACCTCTGAACTTGCTTAACTCCCTCCTTTGTATCAAGAAAGTGTACTGTGTCTTCTTTGTTATGAGTGAAGTGCATGACTCTATCTGTGACACAGTCTCACATTGTTTCACAGGAGTTCAGAAACTGAAATAACCAGGCTGTGTCTTCTTCAATTATTTATTTCTCATCTACAATCACTTCATCTCCAAGGATATGAATGTGATATTACTCAGCTGTTTATTCCTCGTAAACCATTTTACTACACTTAGGTATGTCAAATCAACATAGAAATCTGTTATAGGCTTATTAAAACAGGTCATTACAGTCATCTTATTGCTCAAGACTGATAACAGGACTGAAAGATAATAAAACATGATGTTTCAAAAGCAAGCAATAAAAAAGTCACAAAAGAACAGAATAAAAATTTTATTATGCAGTGTCAGGAATGTAAATAGTTTCAACAGTGATATTGTCAAGCCTTTTGGGACCCATCTCTTGGGGCAGTCTCTTCTCAAAAAAAGACAAAATAGAAATAACTTCACAGTGTAGACTGATAGTTAATAAAATAAGTGCAGACAATATTCTGCTCAATAATCTATATTGAATTGCATCAGCTTAAATATTGGACAGCAATTCTGAAAACATACTACAGAACCAAAATTGGTTCTACCACAGGAATATATAAAATTTGTTACTTTGGCAAGTAACATCCTGACACAGCTAAAATTATTAGTACATCCATCTATACTCTGAAAAGCTCTTTGTTTTCTTGTTTGGGTTGGTTGTCAACACTTTGGAAACACTCCTTATCTATAAAAGAAACATACCTCTTTCTAATTGCATGATTATGTTTCCAAGCTTTATTTATGGAAAAGTCTTCCCAGCACAAATATTTATGCACAAGATGATGACATTCTGTTTCAAGAATATTCAAGAATATGTTCACAGGGGGGGTTGGAAATGCACTTCCTGGGAATATTTTGAAGAATTGAATGCAGTTACTTAAGTGCTGCAGGTCTGTGACCTTCCTGGTATCTGCATATGTGTTCCAGCTAAAGTGAATCTGGAACTGAATGAAAATTCCTGTGGAAAGGATCTTTTGTGTCCTTTTTTTTCTTCTAGTGTCGTGTCTAAATTCCCCTTGTGTTGTATTTCAGTCACATGAGAAAGTCCCTTACCAAAATCTGGCCATTATGTAACAGTCAAGGCTGCCACTTTATTTCTAATATTTTCCATTTTTTTTTCACACTCAGTGATATGCAACAAATAAGAAAGTGAATTAGGTTTGGGGTTTAACACATATCTTCTACATTATCATTATTAACAGAGCTATTGAACTACTGTTTTCTTTTGGCTGCTGAGCTGAATAACTCAGTTTTGAAAATTTCTGCTTAAAAAATTAATTTTTAGGGAAAAGGCAGTTTAATTTAGACAACATATAATTTCTTGAGGCAAAATAAAAGCAATTTTGACATTTGAAATTGTGCCAAGGTTTCTGAAGAAAAATTTGAATTCTTTTGCAAAAGAATAATATTGCAATGAATGCTTTTTTTAATGTTTATCTTGCCATCTTGCTTTCCTGACTGTACGTAAGTTTTACTGGAGCCAGAATGGTTGCTCAGCTTTTCCACCATAACAATTCCTACAAATGCTAAGCAATTTGAAAGCTTTTGTTTCATAACCTCCGTAAGTAAGACACTAAATTTTTTCCTCCTTTGTTTTTAAAGATTAAATGTCATCATTTCATAAATTGAAACAGGGAGAAAATCATTCAGCTTCTCAAAACTAAATGTGATAGAGTACTAAATACATCCCAAAAAGTGAGCAGAGCTCCAATCTGATGCTGAGTGAGTTGCTTTAAAACAAGTTTTGTTTCACTGGTCTTTGGTTTATGATATCTGGTTGAAAGATGACATATTGTTGGAAGTAGTGATGCATAAGCTCCACATATGCACCAGGAAGCAATAATGATTGTGGAAAGTGGAGATTGAGTGATGAGACCTTGGCCTAAGACAGTAAGTTTTTGATTAATTAAAAAGGATAAAAATATATTCTGTTGCACACTGGGAATTTAGGGTGCATTTTATCACTCAGAGGAGCCAACACTTTGCAGGATTAGGCAAATACCAATTCTGCAGCTGTTATTCATCAATTTTTGCAGATACTAGATAAAGCTAAAGCAGAGTCCCACCATCTTAATTTTTTTCCTCACTCCTAGGCCTTCCATTTTTCATCTTGACAGTGTTTCTTTAGAGAAATGATACAGTATAAACACACCTTCTGAAGGAATTAAGAGAGACAAATACTGAGAAGTACCGCAGAATTCCTTCATTCTTGCCTGAACAGAGCACATCCCACAAATAAAAGGAGAGGGCAGCTTGCTGCTCTTGGATTTTCCACGTATCCCTGCTCTGAGAAGCAAAGGAGCTGACAGCAGGAGCAGTGGAGGTGAGCAAGTCACTGTCAATTAAAATAAAAGGGAAATGGACGCACATCAAAAATTTTTCAACAGATACTAGAATCATTTTCCTATGTTGTCTGACTATAATTCTGGCATGCCTGATGTTTTACCAGAATATAGGATCCTTTATCTGATCATTTCAGTGTGCTTTACACATTAAAAGTGCAATTAATAGAATATGTACCAAGCAATTAGATGGCCTGTTGTGACCTTTCAATTTACACTGTGACAAAGACACACACTTGGAATTCAGTAGTAGACCATTTTCTGGCATTCACGCAGCCAGTTTAATGGAGCTTGGCAATATTTAAATCAAAAGGGGAAAGATGAAAACTAATTAAGGCCAATATACTAATGCTCAAATAATTTGTATTAATAGAAGTTAAAAAGAAAGGGGCAAAAAGAATCCAGTATTACAGGGAGTGAACATATTTTTTCTCTGCTAATTTAAATACCACTGTGGGATAATTTCAGTGTTGGCTTGTGTTCATATTCCATGACTTTTATTAACATGAATAGAGAGTACTGAATTTTTCTAGAGTAGACTGGAAAAAAGTACCACATTACTTTTGATCACAAATGAAAACAACACAGGTTCTTTCTTCATGTTTAAGTATCTCAACCACACGGTAAAAACCCTCCCAAATCTTTGCATGGCTCCCTGGTGTGCTAAATACTGTATTTGGGGTTAAAAGTGTCCTCAGCTAAGGAGAAAATGGTCATTTTCAGAGGAAGGCACTCCTTGCACAAAAGTCCTCCCTTTCCTAAACTTCATCAGCACTGCACTCCCGCAGGCACAGCGAATGCAGGACTGATGTGCAAGGGCTGTGGTCGCAGCCCCTGGGTGCCCTGGGGCTGCCAACAGGCTGAGCACTCATCCTGCACCAGGAGCACTTTGGTCCTCTGCCCATCACTGGACAGGCCGGGGACCTTACTCTGTACTTCTCCTTTTCACCCCCATCAAAATGAGGGAGAATTTCAAGATAGTCAGTTTGTCCCTGTGGCTCATCTTACCAGGAAATGGCAAGAAATGAGCAGTTTTGGTTTGCTAGAGAATGGTACTCTTTTTCAAAATTCTTATATCTGCTTAATAGTTGGTTTAATGAACACATTATGAAGTTTAAAATACGTACTGAGGTATGTTGAAAACATCTGTGCAGTATCCCAGGTTCTGATGAAGATACAAAGAAATATTTATAATTCTGTTAATTTTGTTTGCAGTCAGATGTTCTTAACTCATTTGAAATATGAATTATTATGATGAAAGTAGTAGTAGTAGTAGTAGTAGAATGAAGCAATGTGCCAATTATCAGTTTCCTCCAGACAAGCCTCCATGTTGCCAAATACAGATGAAAATCATGAGTAACTGAAAAACTGAGATAAATTTCCAAAATAATTTACATTGAGAATTTACCATCTAATGTTCAGTCTCAGAGATTCAATAACATTTTCTTCTCTTCTTGTAGTCTCTACACAAATCAGACTACCTCTAAGGACATACACTTTGCTGAAAAGACATCTTCTTTCTTCCAACAAGTATCAATTACAAATGAATATGGTTCATTATTTGTAAAGAAACTTGGTAAAAAAAGTCACTGTGTTATTCCACAAGCCAAGTTTTCAGTGATAATCTTCTTTAGCCAAAATCATGATTTGAAGACAGATTTACTACCATGTACAATTTATTAGGGACAGGAGAGTCTTACTTAGAAAACCAGCACTGAACCATGTAGTGAAATGAAGAAATGTTTCCTTTTCACCCATTCTGTCTCTCTTGAGTTCACTTAGGGCTCGATTATGCAAGTCAGTGAAAAGCTGGCCCTTGACTCTTGTGTGACAAAATCCAGCCTTATTGAATTTCCTGTTTATATTTCTAACCTAGTTGGTATTCCTGACATGCACCCACAAGCGCTTCCAGGACTGCCTGCATGCTTTCAAAAAGAAGGTCGTAGTTCTTTCAGGATCATCAAACGATCATGAGTGAATCATGAATCAAGATGGAAAACATGAGGGGAATGTTCTCTTGAAAGATAAGAAAACATATAACTTCTGCAGTGCAAGTCAAATGACTCAACCCAAAAAGGAGAATCATTTTTCTAACCCTGGAATGGCAGCCTGCAGATTTCCATGTGGCAGTTCTGGTTCTCACTGAACTTTGATTAACTCAGGACAGCATGAAGTGCTTTTCTTTTATGGCCAAGGTCAGGCCAAATATTTCTTGTCATGCGCTTAAATAAAAAGATCTCCTTCCAGACAGATCATCTGTCTTTCCAGAGCACATTGCAAAAGCTGATCCAGTCTGAATTTCACTGAATTATACTCTGATATTTTTCTGGATCTGTTTAACAGTGTGTTTTGGAAGGTAAAACTCATATGCTGAAAAATTAGGAAAAAGGTAGGATAGGGAGAAATCAAGGAACCAGTGATTACTATTTTCTCCTGGAATCTATATTTTCCATCTATGTCTTGAGAAGTTTCATACAGGGTTATCTAATTGTACTGTTTGAAATATAGTTTGTTCTTTATTAATCTGGCTTCGTTTCCTATGGAATATTTAAACTCAAGTTGTTCAAATAATTAATCTGGTAGTAAGCTGCCAAAAATTTTTAAATGTTGTATACACTGCAGTCCTACAGTATTGCATACCCACCCCTGGGGAAAAAAGAAATTTGTCCCATCTTGATGAAATATATTATTTTGATTGCACATAAACCCTTTAAATGCTTTAAAAATAGGTTTATCCTTTCAATTCTCAAAGCAAAATCTAACATTAGATTAAGAATACTAGCATCGAAAATTTCACAGGTAAAGATAGGATTTGATAATTTTCATCTTCCTTTTGAATAATATACAGTGGACTCCTAAAAGAATCTAAAACCACAGAAAAAAAAAAAGAAACTCTGAAAAGCCATAAGAAAAAGTAAAAACTAAAAGGATTTTATTTGCTTGGTCAACATAACAGTCTGCAGCTATTTAAAGCTTTCAGAGAGGGTGGTGCTTATTTACAATGCAGAGGAGAATCTGCTGTCTGAAAGCAACGAATACAATGAGTTTGAACAGCAACAATAGCTGAGCTAGACATTTCAGAAACATCTCCCTAATAAGACATAGTAAGATACTACAGTGGATTCCAGGGGACTTATTCCTGGGGCATTTTGGAATCCCTGATACTGGACATTCATAAAAGGAAGTTAGACAAACATCTTCCAGTAGTCTGTCTCTTCAGGTAATCATAGAATTATTAGAAGTAGAATGGGTTGGAAGGGACCTCGAAGATCTTCGTTTCAACCTTCCTGTTAGGGGCAGGGACACCTTCCAATAGACCAGGTTGCTGAGACCCCCATCCAGCCTGGCCTTGAACAATTCCAGGGATGAAGCATCCATAATGTCTCTTGGGCAACCTGTTCTAGTATCTCACCAGCAGCACAGTAAAGAACTTCCTAACATCTAACCTAAACCCACTCTGTTTCAGTTTGAAGCCATTCCCCCTTGTCCTGATACTACACACTCCCTTCAGGTACCAGAAGGCCACAATTAGGTCACCTCAAAGCCTTCTTTTTTTCAGGCTGAAATAACTGAATTCTCTCAGTCTTTCCTTGTAGGAGAAGTGCTCCATCATTAACCCTCTGGATTAATTAACCCCATGGCAGTCCTGCAGCTCTGTCTTGCACTAAGATTTTTATGGAGCAGAAAGAGTCATCACTAGCCAAAATGGGTTATTATCTAAAAATATTTCCAGATCTCTAGAAATGCTTTAAACTTCTTTTTTAGAGCATCTAGAAATGTTTTGAGGGTTTTAGAAATACAAAGTCAGGCTTATTCTTCTCATTTTAATAATTGTTCATAAGCTTTTGAAGGTAAGTGGGAAGATCAGTAGTTACTCTGGATGGTTTTTTTCATCTGTTGCTTCTCTGCTGTTTCAAGTTTTTCATTCCTCTTGTACTTTGCTGTTAAGTATCCTTTTTATTTAATACTCTGCTCTGCAGTTAATTGTATTTCCAGAAGTTGAAGTCCTCTCAGACATTTAAATGAACTTTTAAAATTAATTTTAAAAAATCTCTAAAACAATAAAAAAATCTCCTTCATTTATTAGGCTCACTCATGTTTTCTCTAGTTTAACATAGGGTTAAGGACATCTTTTTATCTGTTCTTAAACTGTGTCATTGATGCTTGAAATGTGCTCAGCACAGGTCTCCCACCTGGCTTTTAAAACAGTATTTTTAAAAAAATGCATTCAATGTACATTTCTGTTCTTTGATGGGAAACATTTTTTATGACATTTACAAGAGACTCCTGATGTAAGTCATATGTGTAATAGGAATTATCAAGCATTTTTTGTGGTTCTGTAAATTCTTAATATTTTGTGTTTGTTTATTGTTTGGGCAAGGTAACAAAGTATCTGGAGTGAGAAATAAAGCCCTTCCTAAGGGTACTGGTGTACACCACTAGTGTGGCTCACAGATGACACACAGGTGCCCAGCACGAGGAAGACGACACAGACAGGCAGAACACAGGCTGCCAGCAGCTCCTTGCTGTTCACATCCCAAACACCTCTGGGAAGAGAATGGGAACGAGCAGTGTGTGGTGTTAGCTCATCATGGAGGGAACTGCGCCTCTCCTGCAGAGTGAGTTAGCCACTTCACCTCTCCTGCTTCCCACGGGCGTTCTCCCACCTGTGAAGTGTCTGAAGAGCATCCCCAGAGCACTGCAAAGCTGCCAAACCGCTTTGAGCCAGAACACTTTATCCATCCACGTCCTACTCCACAGCCCCTGCGCAGCTGGACCGTTTCCAGCTGATCCGCTGGTGCCGCTAAAGCAGCAGTGGGTGCAGTCAGGGGGGGAAGAGTTCGTGGGGTGCAGGGGGAGCAGAGGTGCCCCACAAAGGCCAGAAGTGCAGGGATGTGCCACAGCAGCCCAGCCAAGCATGAGGCTCACCACGTTCCTGTGCAGCAGTACTCCTGAAAACCTCAGGCTGAGTGCGTCAACACACGTGCAAATCATCACAGAAAGAAGTAAGGACCAATTTTGTCTTTGTTTTCTTTTTTTTTTTTTGACTAGCCAGGTGGCAACCTTATTGTTATGCCAATTTACAAAGCTGGATTGAGGAACCAGCTGAGATCTCTCAGCCAGAAAGCCCCATTGGCAGCTTTCGGCACTTGCTCCTGGCCAACTGCTGGCACAGGGGGCACTCTTGAACATGTGAGAGAGTGGCCTGATTACAGCAAGCAGCTCTGCAAAAATGCCACAGTGCATCAAGTGGTGTCTGGTCCTAGAAGCCCTCAAGGTCAGCTGAGGGGAAAAGATCACTATCTTTTTCTCTCTGCAGGTTTAAATGTTCGTGTTCTTCTTCTCCAGAGAAAAAAACAATCCAATGTTAAACTATTCATATTTATTTATTATGATTTCTACTGTTCTTCCTTCATTTCTGAATGCACACATACATGGCACCTGGCTGTGTATCCAGCAGCTCTAAGTTTGACTTTAACCAACCTGCTGACATGTGAATGTTGTTATAAGTGGCATCCCTTGGAAGTCACTGTTTGTACAGTCACCTTTCTAAAACACTGGTCATAATGATAGAATTTACCTAGAGGAGAGCAGCAATACTGCAAGATAAATGGATGTCCTGGTTTTATATCTGGATGAGAATAAAATTAACATTTAATGATAATTATTACTCATTTCCATCTCCTGTCACAGGAAGATCCTGCTGTTTTGTCTTTTGCAGTTCCATACGCTCTCCTACTGATGCTATACACAACAAAGCATTTTACCATTAATTCCATTTCTCTCTCAATTCCTAAATGCTAGTAGCTTTAATTTAACCAAAGTTTTGTATTATTTGATTTTCTCAGTTCAGTAGTTTACTGTAGTTATCCCATTTAGATCAGAAGTGCTAATATTGTTGGGTTGAAAGCTGCCAATGGCATGTCTGTTTGATGTATAAGATTTCAAAGCCTCCTCAAGGAAACTGTGCAGTCTTTTAGTTCTGAAAATTAAATCTGTAAGGGCCAGGACAAATTTGATATACCAGTGGAAGGCATTATCTAAGGTAGGGCTGAGATTTAGATTTATGTCTATACTGATTAAAGTTTTGATATTCCTACTAGTCTTTATGTCTTCAAATTATTCATATGTATATTTATTAGATGCACAGAATGATCTCCTTTGTTTTGAACATGTTCAGAAGGCTGTACACAACTATGCATTTCTATTTAGATGAAAAGTCACCACCTTACGAAAGAATTGGCCTCTCTTCTCTCTTCTCCTTTTCCCCAAAGTGCCTAACCTATAAGGGCTCATATTCTTATACTTACTCCTTACAAATATTTTGGTTTGGGGTCTGTAAAATTTGTGTCTGTTTATCTCAAGAAGAAGCAAAATCAGGTCTGTTTACTCATCCTCATGGCTTGCACTTCTTTTACCCATCTGTTAGGTGGTTTGTAAGAGACCTCCACCTACCAACCACTGCTTGTGGCAAGCTACATTTCCCCGGTTTACTCTTTCTGATTCTGTGGTTTATTAAAAGCCTTGCACTGCCCAGGGATAGTAACATCAGTGGCTCAGATTAATTCTTTTTGGTCTTTAGCCAATCAACCAGCTAATTTTGTCACTTGGCTAATTTAGTGATGTGCCAGCAAAATCCATAATTACAGCTAAAAGTATTTGTATTTCTGTTGCTTGCTGAGCTAAGGTGACTCCATGAATACCATGTACTCCTTCTGCCCTTCGTTCCAGAAGAACACATTTAATAAAAAGCGTGGAAGTGCAATCTATCATCTATTCATTTAAAAATTTCAATGCTTTTGTTTTTTTTCTTTTTAGCAGGACACCAGGCCATATCCTACTCTGAGTTACACAGGAGATACTTAAGGAAAGGGTTTTTTTTCCCCCTGGTTAGGAAATACAGCTTGCAAGCAGACTGTTTTAGACAGAATTCAAAGTCCAGCTGAGTTAAATCTCTGTTAAATGCAGGGAGAACATGTCCTTACATATGGTGGCCTTACTGAGACATGAAATTTTGTGATTTAGATGTTCTTCACAGGACAAAGTATGATTTAAGGGACACTTTACTCAGCTTTTTCCTATTTTTAAACGAGTAAAAATTTCCAATAAAATCTTCCATCAAAACAAAGAAATGTCATTTCCATAAGAACGTTTTTTGGAAGACAGGATTTAACAGGCCACAGCCCAACTATGAAACTCTAATGAGTGTCTGTTTCACATCAGATTCACCACCCTTCCCATCCCACCTCTATCATCACCAAAAATGGTTGCATGTAGGGCAGAGATATTTCCCCAATCATTATTGCAAGCTTTCCAGTTGAAAATGTTTGATACAAACTTAGCAGTCAGTAAATTAAGAGCCTGGCTGTTTGTTAAAATGCTCCATGAATTTCTTAAGACTTGATAGAACTGCTCAGCACTTTGAGTTGGCACCTGCCGACTTCTAGTAATCAAAACCAAACCTCCAAAAACATTCAACTGCTTGAAACAGAGAAAACGTGCCAATATCTGGTGGCTTTTTTCTTTTCTTTGCTGCTCTGTGGATGATAATTCCTCTTTGCCCTTCTTAGTAAGTGCAAGCCTAAAAGAGAGAGGCAGGCAAAAAAAGAAGTGTGTCTGGGGAGGAAGGACTGGCAGGGAAGATCCCGCAGCACGAGCCAGGAAAGCACAGTTCCTCGGGCTGAAGCCAGAAGCAGCAGGTTTGGTACAGAATTAATCCCTGAGTACCTTCTGCTGCCACTGGAAGTATTATGAAAGTGCTAAGGGCTGCACATGTTCACAGGCTGCTTCCCCAGCTGCTTTGGGATTAAAACCTAGCTCCAAAACACACGGGATGCTGAAGCGTGCTATGTCCACATCTGCAAAGAGCACTGGGGGCTTGTGCTGATCTTCCTGGGGGGCTGGAAAACATTGCTCCTTAGCCAGCATCTGGGGGAGTGGAGCAGAGAGAGCTTTTGACTTGTCAGGAGTTTGGCACCCTGTCATGGGGAGGGAGAGGAGGGGTGAGAAAGGACCCACAAAGAGGGAAATAAGGACCAACAGAGGACTATAGAGGAGGGCAGAAAAGCACCTAGAGTCTGCAAAGGAAGAGCTCCAACTTGTTTGCATTGCTGACTGACTCGATTTGGAAGCTTAGCTGTCATTATGAGAATTGGATCAGAAACAATTCTGGAAGATGATGATATTTACTTGCCAAGCCAATCCCTATCACTTACTCTCAGTGCCAGCTCCCTCAGCTCTCAGAAATAGCCTTCTCTAATTTTCTTTAGGCTGGAAGCAAATACCAATTCAATAGGAGTCATGGGTTCTCAGCACTTTTCAGGAGTAAGTATTAGACACATGCTGAACTTAAAAACTGACACATAAGTCAAGATGGTTTGTTTCAGTATTCTGCCTTCTCTGGAGAACAAACACTTGTAATACAAAACTGTGCATCTCACTTTGATAGTTTATTTTATTCACCCATGCTGATGCTCCAGGTAGTTCTAATAGGCAGAATTTGACACAGGTTTTTATGGCACATCATTTCTGGCGGAGCTGTGATTGAAGTGACACAGCAGGCTTCCAAAGTCCTCACTGAGGTACACAGACTTCACACAAACTGATTGTGAGCACAGGTATGGAGAGATTTTCAGTGGCACCAGAAGCATTCATCCTCTTTTAGCCAAGCCTTGTGAATTTCCCCTTTGTGATTCTGCCAATTAGAGGTGCTGTCTGTGTGCCTGTGTATGCTCATCACTAGAGATTCAGATTTTCATCACAATGACAGTGGTGCTAATGTCAAGTAAGTACATAAATAAAGAAATCCAGTGAAGCCTTTATGGGTATGGTTTATACTGCAAACAAACCCACTGTTACTCACTAAATGTTTTCCATGTAGAAAGCTTTATATTATTCATATAACATGTTCATCACTGCAGCATGTGACTGTATCTACAGATGATCGTAACTCTGCCTGTGGCCGGTGGAATGTACAGGATTTTACTGGTATGGAATCAGCACAAGATCTTATCAGAGAGTGTTGACAGATTTACTATGGCAGAACCCCCACGCCTTACAAGTCTCTAAAAGCAGAGGGATATATACAATACTATCAGGATCTTAGTATATTGACTAAAGAATGTAGTTAGCCCTAACACATATTTCAGTCTTTAGTCTTAAGTACATGTTTTAGTGCTTAGCCCTACTGTCTTCCATAGCTCTGAGTCATGTGTTTAAGCAAATACCTTGATTAGTACAGCCCTATGCTACGTCAGGCATTTGAACTAATCACAGTTACTCCAACTGAATTAATGCACTAGGTAAATGGCACTTACCTTTATGAACATAATGAATACACTGAGCAATACATACTGGAAATAGTAACTGGCTAGCAAACAGTCTGTGGGACAACTTGTGAATGAAATCTCACATTTCTGTAATATACACACCGTTGTTTTTTGTTTTATTCATGTTCTTCAAAGTACTTTATGTACTAGGTAGGATAAATATACATCTGGAAATGGCGTTTGTCAAGTCAGAAAGGAAAATAAGAAAAAAAGGGGGGGAGGGGAGGAGAAAGTTCTATTGCCAGTGCAATAGTTCATGTAATAACTGTAAACAAACCTAAATCACAGACAGGGTGTAGCAAAAAACAAGGGAGCGAATGAACTGTACACTATCCATTTCTTCAAGGAAGAGCAATGTTTTTATCTCTTTCCCCACCTTTTTCACACTGACATCACCATACCATTTTCCAGATATGGATGATTTTCTTTTTCTACATTCAAAAGTTTCACTGGATTTACATATTTGATATAATTTATGCAAATAACACTTCTCCAATAGTCAATAAATTTTACCACTTGGATAAGGAAACCATCTAAACCAAAGTATTTCAACTAAAATATAATCAATGAATATTCAGGCACAATATTTTAAGGAGTCTAATTAGGGATTTCTAATCATACTTTATTGTTACCAGCCAAGCCTTGCCAAGTAGCATTAATGAAACTCAGACTTCAGATGCTTTACTACCAACACTGGTGTATGCAGGAATTAATTGCCACAAGTAGCCTACCCACACAAGTGTCCTGAAATGCATCAATAAACTTCTAGCCCAGCAGGATTCTCTATTTCCACTGTGCCAGTGGAGTCAATGGAAAGTAGTCTTCAGGATGTTTATCTTAATTTTATCCACCTTCCCTATTTTTTTTGGTGAATTTTAACTTTATGTTTCCTTTTCCTCTGCTATATTAATTTGTATTCTATGACATCTGTTCGCCTATCTATTTCCTTCCTAGGTCAGTATCCTGATGCTGCAGTAATACCTCATGAAACCTGACATAAACCAAGAGAACTTCATAAAAACCAAAAGACAAACATTTATGGTTCCAGTTTGGGGTTTGGGCTGATAATACCAGTTGTACTTCAGGATTTTCTTTTTCAACTTCCTTAATCTCTCACTTTCTTTCCCTCCCCTCCCCCCCTTCTCCTGTTCTTTCTCAGTCTTTTTATTCTGTCTTCCAGCTTCTTGATTATTTTACTTTCCTTTTTATTTCCTCCCTCTGCTCCAATGCCTTTCATCTCTCCTCAGCCATCTTGCAGTTCCCCAGTCCAATTCTACCCCTCACTGTTCTAACCCTACTCCGTCACTCTCCTTTTCCCTCATCTTGCTTTCAAAATCTCTTTGACTCTATCTATGCACGTAGAATATTTTCTTGCCATCACTCTGTCAGTCTCCAGGCAGTATGTACCTCTTGGCATACAGCTTAGCAGATAGCACCTTAGGTGGCTAATTTTGCAAAAGAGGATATATTTCCTACTCATAATCAAAAACCCAGTAACTGGGATGTTTTCTACTGCAAAAGTCACAATAGAGGCTCCGTTAGAGACAGTGGAATAATTTAGTGGTTTGTTTGGTTTCCTGGACAAAACAATCTCATTTAATAGTTCTAATAAATCATACAAAGATAAAACATGTAAGTACTTTATGGCAATCAAAGACTTTACTTGCAGGTAAAAGCCAGAGATGTGTACAGCTGTGACCTCCTTTTACATAAATTTTAGCCTTTTTCTACTGTAATAATGAACCAGTATGAAACCATATTCCACTGGAAAAGTTGTGGAAAGAAAAGAGAGAAGAAAAAAAGAAGAGGATATAAATATAAAATCAGTGAAACAATAAAATAATTTAAAAATATCTGTTGCTTGTATGCAAAAGGATCCTCTATATAGGAATGTAGTAAAAGAGAACTATAGTGGCTCTCCAAAGGGGAACATAAGGAAAAAGCTGAGCAAAGACAAAATAAAGGTTCTGTTCCTGCAGGAAGGGAAGTGGAACAGCACCCTTCCAGTAACTGAAGGTTCACCTAATCAATTACCTGTAGCTGGAAGAGGCCAAGACCTGAGGCTAAATTAACCTATCCAGCCCCTAGATGGGGCCTGTAACACCACCTGTAACTGCTGGTGTGTCCAGAGAGACCAAAGCTATCCAAGGCAGATAGTAGTTCAATTTCTTCTGTCTCTTCAAGTGGCCATGGTATTCTTTATTTTCTGTCTTAAACTGTTGGGTAGCAGGTGGTATGTACTGTTAAGCTGTTGTCACATCTCATCCCAAAGCCACTGGTATTTCACTGACTGATAAAGTGTGACCCTTTAATTCAAAACTTCAGGGACAAGTATTGATAGCACTTTATCCTATTAGGCAATCTACCACTCAGAAGAAGATACTATTCATTATAAATGAGGTTATCAGAATCTAACCCACAGAGTAGTGAGGTAAAACACATTAGTATACTAAAAGTGTTAGTTTTATTATCAGTTTTGCTATGCAGTTATTGACAGGTTGCTGTGATAACACAAGAAGTCCAGTGCTTGAGAAGAGCAAAGAAGAATTACAGAGTAGGTGCATACTGCTATTACAGGGGTGAAGGGAACAAGGCTGCAAAGAGTTCAGGTAGAATCTTTATGTTGTTGGAAGAGATAAAGTCTTCAAAATGACAGAAAATAATTGCCTAATAAAGAGTTATAGTACTGCCCTAAGCTGCAGAATGAAACAATTATTTTTATGTAGCTCCTCATCTTTAGAACCTTAAATCCTCTGTTGTTCTCTCATCTTTCCCTTGATCTTTGAAGATGTTTCCCTGTACATTTAACAAGTATTTTTTGTTTGTTTTCTCTCCATCCAGTGCTTTCTCTATGCCTCTGTGTGACTTGCTTCTGCAGTGTTGCTACCTTTCTGGCTGTAGCATCGCATCATGGGCCAGATCATTGCAGGCATCTGTTATCCAGCACAGCTGACACATTAACCTACAAATGCCCCCGCGCTCTCCATTATTCTCACAGGTCAGCACAGTTCATTGGTGTCCCGTGATAGATGATGCAAAAGGAGAGGAGATTAGAGCATCAGGAGACAGGAGAATGACTCTGAATCTGATTAGTTTAGGCAGAAGGGATTTCATGTGATCCTAAGATGCAGCTGCAGTATAAAACAAGAGATACTTCTTTGTGTCTGTCATAGTGACTGCAAAATCCCAAATGAGCAGAGACACTGTGGGCAGCTGCTCATTTAATTAACCTGCCCTGACTATCAGGTTCCAGGGTCTAATGTCATTTGATAGAGTTTTCACTTTGCTTCTTAGATGAGATCACCCATGGAGACAGTGTGTAGGCTGGATCTAAACTGTATTTCACGTGCGAGCCCAAACGCAGCTCACCCCCAAAATAGCCTGCATGTCTCTGTTAATCCAGAGTGCAGCAATGGAGAAGTGAAAGCTCAAGCTTTTTCTGTCTGTTGTTCAGTGTCGTGGCTGTATCCCCGGTAAACCTCTATTCTTCAATATGACAAATATTACCAGGCGTGCCCTAACAGGTGCCTCAAGCACACAGTGGTGAGCACAGGGGCTGGACAGGTAGTGAAGCACTAGAGACACAGCCACTAGTCTTATAGCCTAAGTTTTATGTTGGAGGATAATTGCAGGTTCAAATTCCTAACCTTTTTTCCTAAGGATTTTTAAAATACCATGCCTTATAAAATTTTAAGACTCACACACATATATCCCTACCCGTAACTATAAAATGGGAAGTTTCATATTCTGGCATGTTAACAAACTATGTCTTGAAACTCCCTGGCATTGGGAAATAAAGAATAGCCAGTTCAGTCCCCTCCTGCTGCTGAAAAACATAAGCACTTTTGAGTGGATGCAGCAGCACAGAGTATTTCCTAAACCTACACACCTGTGGAAATTGTAACATTTCCAATGCATATTGTGTTCATATCGTGTCTTTTAAAATGAAGAACACTGCAAGTAACACATCTGCAGTATAGCTGTCACTTGCCTTATCTCAATGAGAGACTTTTTTTCTCTATTTTTCTTATTAGAAAAAAAGAAAACAATTCAGCTGAATGAAGAATAAAAAATAGACAATTTAGACTACAAATTTTATCCTAACTTATTCAATGTCTATTTTCTGCTTTTAGAATACTGATAAGAAGATAAGGATTTCCCGAGTATATTCATTATGACCTCTCTGGGTCATTTCCTAGAGTATTTAAAATTCACTATTCACTCTGTACAGTTTGCCCCTGGTCAGTCAGTCAAAGCACCTTGTCTGTTCTCTGACTAATAGATGAATAAAAAGAAAAAAGTGTGCAGACATTTCAAAAAATTTCTTTCTGTACATGGTAATGCCCACTTGGTAAATTCTTTCTATAGCTACTTGTGAAAGTAACATTTCTGTTACAAACATAGTTGACAAGAAGAGAGCCTAATAATGGGAACCAAAATGCATTAGTTTTTGCAGAAATACTCTCTGAAACTGAAATTCAATATTGCCCCAAATTAAGAAAACAAATTATCCATGATATTCAAGGAAGAGGTCTGGCTCTGGCTAACAACATTCTGTGATAAAGGCAATCTCTGTAGCTGATTGCCAATCAAGTACTAAATTCTCCCAATGATTGGTTAGTGAACTAAATACAGATTACTGACTATTCAGGAGGTTTGAGGTAGGTTTTGTTGCCACAAAAAAAACCCCCAAAAAACCCGAAACATTACAAAGATTACAATAGGCATTGGAAACTTTCCAGTCAGGCTTTTTGTGTCCGGCAGTGTTTTGTTAGGGATTGATACTTTAACCCTTGCAAAGAAAAGACAAAATGCCATGTTATATGAACACAGAAGCACAGTAAGAAATAAGAAGGTCATAGATTCATAAAGGCTACTGAGAAAATCTTTAAAATCTGAATAATACAGTTCTAGGCTCATTGATTCTAACGGACTTTGGGTCAGGCCATTATTTCTGCTGTGATGACAATATCTGTATAATATATTCATTTTTACAATCATGACAATGAGTTGCTGTTTGATAAGTGCTTCTAATTTTAAAGGAAAAAAAATATGTCAGTAATTAAAGATTATCCCTTGGCATTAATTTTATAAGTTGTGCCATAAAACTCTTCTTCAAACAAAAAAAAGAAAATCTAGGCCAACAGAGTGCCGATGAAGAATTTGATATAGGTTAACAACCCTGCCGAAAGACAAGGAGGAGGCAGCTCAACTCCCTATTTAGTTTTGACTCCATACTGATCAACCTTTTCTTAATGGTGCCATCTCAAAATACATCATCCAAAAATATATTTCAGCTTCACTGCAATCCAGATTTCTGGCTCTAACAAATAATTTTTCTATGCCAGGCTGATAGTGCAAAGGACTAGTACAAAACCATTTACCTCTTTGTTAGCCACTTTTGGCTGACAACAATTGAAAGACATGTTTCTTGGGTTTTTAAAAATTTTTATCTTGTAATCTGAATTTATAATGGCTAGAATTTCAGCTACCTGATTTATTTTTGGGGAGCAGGACAAAAACATGACTCTCATTCCGTAACTTCTCTAACCAAATAGGTGTGCCTCTTTTCCATACCTGAGAACCACAAAGTGAAATGTTTAATGCAAGCCAAAACTGCAAAAAACAACCAAAAAGGAAATTTTTTAATAAAAGAACAAAGAACCTGAAGATCTTTGCTCTTAGAACTATTAATGTCAGAGAAAAAAGCAGAAAAATTTGAAGGCAACTTTAGAACTGTTGTTAGTCTTGTTATATCCATTTGGCAGAAGGAGAAAAGATAAGGACACAGATGATTCACTGGACCACAACCTTTCTGTGACAGCATCACTTAAAGGCAGGATTCAGGTTAATGGCCTCCAAATCCATTGATCCTAGTTATGAAATTGTATGAAGAAGGATTAGCAAGTTGCAATTTCAGATGGGATTTAAAATTTATGATGTCTTGCAAATTTCTCTGGAATTTTCATTTTGCCCTGTTTCCCAGTGCAAAACTCAGCCAAGGCATGGAGAAGCCACTAGCCTGGTTTGCTACACCTAGGGGATATTGGCTGGAGGGAACAGGGAGTAGGAAGCTCAATGGTCTTTCCTGATTAATTTAAAGACTAAGAAACCTTCTGAGGAGGGAATCAAATATGAATAAATCCCAAACGCTTAATCTAGCTTATAGAAGCAAGCACAGGGCCCAAAATCCAGATGTTTTCCATTAATGCAACCAAAGAACTTCATCTGCCAGCTGGATCACAGAGAAAAATGCCTATGGGTATAAGTAATAGGAAGTTAATTGTGTTTATTTAAGTAATATGAAGTGTTGATTTAAGTAATAGGATGATATAATCATTTGTGCTTTTTTAAAGGATGATTGCAAAGAAGCAGGTACACAAGAAAGCACCCTGTTATATTGGATCTGATGATCTTTCAACTGAGGTGGTAAAGGCAACTGCCATGCTTACCACACTGTTACAATTCCCCAGAGTATGGAAGGGTACACCTTGTTCTTTCTGAGCTGCGCTGTCTGTTTGAAAGAACAGAGAACATAATGAAATGTGGAACTACTACCTTTCTGTCACCAAAATAAAAATCCACGGCAGCAGAAAGAGAAACCAAACTCTAGAGATTTTAAGGGGCTCTTAACCAGCTTAATGAAAACAAAGCAAAACAACAACAACAAAAAAATCGAACAAGAAACAGAGAAAAACACTCTCTTTGTGTGGAGACTGACACCTTCTGGGAGAGTTACTGAGAGTGCCAACACATTTCTTAGCTGTACAGAGAAGTAACCTAAATGTATATCAGAATCTGTATGTTCACACACATAATTTAGCCACAAATGTGAGGGATTTTGCTACTACCTCTTGTGAACATGAACAAAGATGCATATATGCAATATATTTTTCTACATAAACTCTTAATGTCAAGGATGGAGAACAAAATTTGTGTGTAGGCTGTAAATCAATGGCCATTTTCCATTCTTTTAGTCTTGAGCAACTATGCATGGATTTAATCACTGCTAACTTCAATACCTACAACATACCGTGAAAGTTATTAATTTTCTCTTATTCAGACCACAGAAATGAAGATTTCCACATCTTTTGTTTATGTCTATGGTGATTTATGTAGAAATTACAGAGTCAAAAGACAAAAAAATATATTCAAAAAAAGCACATACAGTTTAAAACACATAGGATATCTTCTCTAGCCTAAAGAGAAATGGCGATTTTCCACCAGAACTAGTGAAGTAGAAATTCTGATTTATTGATCTTTGAGGTCAGATGTAAATATTTTCAGTTGGCTTGTTGATTTTTGTTGTGCTTGTTTTGTTTTCCGTTGCCCTTTTGAATTTATGGAAGGTAAGGTCAAAGTGTTAATGCATTAATTCAGTCAGTATTAAAGAACCCATTTTACATCTTTCTGAGCATCCTTCGAAGCTGCCATTCTGTTTAACATCTGTATCAGTCATCTCTGGAAAACAATGTCATGGTGAAACTTTAAAGTGCCATATGATAGCAGACAGTTGTGGTCCTGTTTTTTACTTTAGCAGTTTCACTAGGAAAGGATGAGAGGAGAAAACCCTAAAGGGGAAAGAGATAAGTTTGCTTTCTTGAAAAAATGTCCTTCATTAAAGACTCAAGCTTCAACAAATCTGATGGAATTAAACTTGAGCAGTGTGAACACCACTATGTTTTATGGCTTGCAGCAATTTCCAACTGAAAGGCAGGTAACTAGTATAATAGGCTTATATCTGATATTCTGGCTTTTTGCACACCAAGGACTTAATTATCAGAGGGCATGTAATTTTGAGGGCCATTTTCCTGAAATTTTAGTCTTTTCATGCCCAAATCACTGTTTCTTTTCAGAATAGTTGCATGACATTACTGTATTGTAATCCTTAGGTACCATGTTAAACAAAATCAACATTATTACTGGTTTACAGTTGGTAAAGCAAAACTGTGCCCATGTTTCCAAGCTGTTTGTTTCTCTCAAGTGCTTGGATGAGCAAAATTTTCCACAAAAAGAAGAAAAAGCAACTGTAATCTCCCTCTTGAGACAAGATCGTTACTTCAGTAAAACCTTACTAAATACATTTTAATGTTCATATTTTGTGTTTGTCTATATACATATATATTTGCTTATATTTCTATTTATGTAAGCCCTATACACACAGTTTTATAAATCAACAGTACTTTGACTCTATTGTGCTTCTCAGACCATTGATTCAGATTGAAAAATACTACTTGATATTTCTTAGAGTGAAATTCATCATTATGGGATGGTCTACAAACTACTTGAGGCTCCCTTATTTCAGGGTTTAAGTAGCACTTCGGTGATGCATTGCCTTGTACAGATAGAATTTTACCTTTAAGGAACATTCCACGTCTTTTCCTGTGATAGTTTAGCTGTGCAGGAGGACTGTAAGTGTTTTGTGAGATAATACTGTAAAATTTGATGTTTCCCTCCTTTTCAGTTATATATATTTTTATTCTGAGTGGACTCTTTTCCTATTTGAAAGAAGAAAAAGGAGGAGGATTTTCAAGAAAAACATAGTCATTTTTTCTTTATATTACCAGCAGCGCTGATAATACAAATCTCATGAGAAGAAGTGAGGTGCAATTTGATCTGTAAAGAAGAGAATCAACCACATTTTTCCCTAATTATGCTATTGTGCGTTCCTGATAGTAGAAATATCATGTCATTTTTCAGGAAACAAAATACAGGAACATTCTGAAAGGTGGGTGGTGCACACAAGTTTATTATCACCACAGCTGGGCATAGCACTAGGTTTTCTTTTTTCCTCAGAAAAACAAACCAGCTTTTATCAGCTTCAAAAAATACTGAATAGATCCTGCAATTCCCAGGGTATAGGAAGATGAAATAAGATTAAGATTAGAGAAAAGTGTGTGAAAAGGCACTAATTGAAGAACAGGAGCAGTGAGGAGAAAGGATTAAATAGATTAGAAATCCAATGTATAGGGAATTGCTTCATGCATGACCGTGAGTTATACAAAATGAAATGCTGTGTTGTGCAGGGGCTTCTGTGATGACTCAAAAACTCTCAAGACAAATCAAGAAAGCTTTTTTCCAGATTTTTTGGTCCTGAATGTATCCAAGCATTGTGCTCCTAACTGATGACATAAGAGGAAGCTGGGTGAAGTGAATTTTAGGTATCGTGTCAGAATTTTTTTCCATAAACATAAGGCAAATACTTTCAAGTCCAGATGAGTAGTTTCATTACCTATATAGCTTTCTGTCTAATGATCTGTAAAGTTCTATAGTTTTTCTACCCTGCAAACATTTAGATATCAATAAAAGATCTTGTACCAGTCCCAAGAATACTAATGGACATATTAATAATTATCAGCACAAGATCTTGATGAAAATACGTTTCAGAATTTGACAGCTAGGGGTGCTTCTGAGAAACTGTTCAGGACATCTTTAAAACTTAAGACATTTCCTGCAGGAAGCAAATTTCATGAAAGTCTAGATGAGAACTATCCTAAAAATATCAACTGCCAAAAATAAATAAATTACCTGGCAAACGGTGAAATATAAATATTATGTGGCTATACACACCTGCAGAGTAGATAAGCAATATTTATTCTCACTCATATATAAATTTTAGATAAACTAGAATAAACATCCCATGTCAATTACAGATTTACAGATAGTGCACTTCTTTCTTTTAAAAGATGATTTTTTGCAAATCATGCAGAATGAGAACACAGAATCATGCTCACAGAGAAAGCAGTAGCAGAAAATACCCACCACATAATTTATTTCAGCCTATTTCATATAAGCCAGAAGGTAAAGTAAGTTCATTTACTCTTATGACTACAGTGTTGCTGCTGGTATCAGACTATCAGACAGAGTAATAAAAAGTCAGATCCTGATAATACACCCAAATCACCCTTGGCATACCAATAATTTCCATACTGGGTACTAATAAACAGATTTTTATACTCTATGACTTTCAGTTATTTATTGTTTTTGCTTTACAATAATTCCTTGATTCGGGCAAGCATGCAAAGAGAATACAATCAAGAAACATAAGGAGCAGGTATTCAGACTCTGGCTCAGGTTAAGGACACTGTGGTGGATAATGATGGTTCACATGTTATGAAAGACTAGAATAATTAATTAAACCATTAGAAAACAGATTCATGAACATACCATCTGGAAGTGTTATTACATTGTGCGTCTAAATTATTCCCCTACAAATCTCTAAGAGTGGCAATTTAATTATGGAGAGGGTAAAAATTAAATTCCACAAACGATTGGAAGGCCTCCTCTCCAGTACTGCACTGACATATCTTAGTAGAATGATGATAGTTGATGAGTCTATTTCTTATGCCATAAAGAAGAAAGTGAGCAATGCCCCTAAGCAGCATTCACTATGCTGCTTTCCTGTGAAAGCTGCCTGATGAAAAAGACCTGAGGGTGCTGAATCTACTTCAATATATTGAATGAATTAATATTTCTACCATAGTACTACTAAAAGTGCAGTGGTTGCTAAGTGAGGCTGGAGAGGGTAAGGAAGAAGTACATGTCAAAACCTGCTGCTTCACAATTTTCATGCCTGCCCTC
This sequence comes from Corvus moneduloides, assembly GCF_009650955.1. Taxonomy (NCBI): domain Eukaryota; kingdom Metazoa; phylum Chordata; class Aves; order Passeriformes; family Corvidae; genus Corvus; species Corvus moneduloides. The sequence goes on from NC_045480.1 coordinate 65,844,898, forward strand.
CAGAAGAGTTAGGAAAGTCAGCCCACTCTCCACACTACAAAACGGATGAATAGGCACCTCAACAATAAAAGTCATCTCAGACTACTACCAGACTTCAAAACAACTTTGAACTTGAACTTGCTTGGTGTTCAAAGTGCTGCTGTTCCTGCTTTGGTTTTTTTGTTTGTTTGGTTGGTTGGTTGGTTTTTTTGTATTTCAATATGTCTGTGTCTTTGCCCTTTCTGTTAGAAGTCAAAATGAGAAGCAGAAATAAAACAATAGGGTGAGAAAAGTCAGTCTGTTGACAGTTTCGACCTGATTTTCAGATCAGAGATGCCAGGGAGGAATAAGCATTGGGTAAGTACCAGAGTGTGTTCCAGAACTTTTCAGGTTTCTTTATCAAAATCTGCAAAATGGAAGAAACCAAAGACTAAAGCTGTTAAAATAAGAACAGGAACCCTCACATGCATGCGTCTGTTGCTCTTGTAACAGGACTGTGATTTGGGTCTTGTTTTCATATGTGAGTCTCATTTCAGGGGTGATGACTTGAACAACAAAAAGAAAACCATCATCACCAAATGTGGTTCCCAAATGGCATTCTCTAGATACAGCTTTGTCTTGTTGGGCTGAGGTTCTAGGTGGCACTTAAAGCCCATCCTGTCTTTACTAGAAGGTGCATTTGTTTACTAGGGAACAATGGAGAAACTTGGTTTGATAGTACCCTTGCTTGTAAATATACTTCACTGTATTCCTGTATTATTTGTTGTTTCTAAAGATTCTGAAGAACTAATTCAATGCTATAAATCACCCAGGAATATGGAAGGAATTTCAGCAGTAGTGTAAAATTTTAAATATTTTGGACTTAGCTTTTGCAGGTCCACATATTTCTCTTACACATATTATTAGTCATTTCAGATTAAGTGTAAACTAAAAATATTTTGGTTGAGTGAAAAGGTATTGCACTACCTGTTTTAAAATTCAACCCACCAATTGACTTAAATAAATTATAAAAAATTAATTGTGTGAGCCACAAACTTTTTTTTGGGAAAACTTTTCAAATTTTATGTAAACAACACAAGTGTCAAGCAAGCATTCTGCAGAAATAACAATTTTTTTTTTTTAAATAAAAGTGAGGGGTTTAGCTTGATTCTCTAAATAATCACAGTCCAACAAGTTCTCTAAAAAAAATCTACAATATAAAAGTGTTGAGTGAAGAAATGGAAGAGTGCAGGAGAGCAGTGTATATGGAGACAGAGAAATGTTAGCCTCCACACACTTTACTGAACAGATTTTAGTAACCTTAAAGGTCTGATTTAATTCATGGTATGCAAAAGCAGAACAGAACAAAGACCGTCTTTCACAGACATGAGTTTGTATAATTGCACCTTATAATGGCTCCCCCGCAACTGCCCCTTGGAGTTGGGTCTGTTTGTTTATGTATGCTGGTTGTTTTTCAGAAGGAGCTGTAAAAGGCATAATCACAGCAGCAACACTAACCAATGCTATTAACTCTGCTTTGTAAACCCTTGATGTAGCTCTGACACTCCGTCTTACTAACTACATAGTAGAATTTAAGCTGGATCATTTAAATAATGATAAAGCTGTCAAGACTGATGTGATTTTCTTCTTGAGCAATTCACCTTCTATTACGGGTTTTATTGTACTTTATAGTGGGCATCTGTAAATCTGAGGATCAGCTTAGCTCCCTAATTTACACCCATTGCACGTACTACATGGTTTTAACTGACTTACTTTAGAAGGATTCACAGTAGTTGCTAGGAAACCTTTCTGTGTTCTTTTCACTTCTTATATAGCATTAGCTTTTCAATTGATAAGGCTGTACCTTTAGGTACAGAGGGATTTAAGCAGAATCAAACAATGACAGTAGGACTGCAGCATAGATAAGCAAAAAAAAAAGGCGGGGAGGGGGTGTGCAAATCCTTGTTCTTTGTACAGGTAATACAGAGGATTAGAGAAAAAGAAAGGACATTGCACATTTCCATGAATATTTTTAAAAGATATTCTGCATCATATTAAGAAAAGCCTGAAAACAAAACTTCTTAACTATAGTTTAAAGTTTATAAATTTGTAAATGACTGTAGCAGAGAAACCATTTCATTGTGCTACATTTGTTACATGGCATGTCTTCCCGGGGTTAATTTCCAATGGTAATACTGTAAAGCATTTTTCTGTATGAGGGAAGGATAACTCCTATGCAGCTTTAAGGACGTAAATGTTCTTGCCAGAAGTCTCTCTCTTGCAAACACATTTCCACTAAGATAGCACAGTTAAGTCATACTTTTTCCTGCTGAAATAGTCTGATAGATGTCCTCAGGTTAGCAGACATACAAGTCTGTGTGAGAACAACATAGAGACAGGTAGAGACTGGAGAGATAAAAGAAAACTTTACCCTTATCTTCTGTAAACTGCATTATCTTACTGCTTCTCATCTCTACTGGGATAAAATAGCCTCTTTTTCATTAGAAACCTTTTCCCAATGAATTCAAGTGTGCAAATGTGTATCTGATGCACAGCAGTAATTATATTACTTTCAGATGCAGATTTTCCACTATGCCATGTTTTTCTTCCCCAAAGAATCCCATCTCCTTTCAAAAGTTTCAGATGTTTGAGTAGACAAACTGTGAAGAGCCCACAACACTCCTCCATCTGCATACCTTTCTGTTCCCACCACATCCAGGTGCCTCATTGCCTGATGGTGGCTATCAGCCAGGATCCTAGTACACTCAGTAGTCTGAACAGCACCACAACCATCTTTAAGAGGCCTTATAGTAAGCACATAAATAGTGGAAGATATCTTTTTTTCCTTCGCAATTGAAAGGGGAAACATAATTTAAAATGTCTTTTCTGTGCCTTTTTAATCTGGAACACCTGTAAGACTGTAAGTGTAGGTGTTTCTACAGATACCTGCTTTTTTTATTCCCTAGGTTTCTGAAAACCAAATCCAAAACATATTTTTCTCTTTTTCTTTTTTTTTTTTTTTTTTTTTTTTTTTTTTTTTTTTGTCCTATACTGTCCCATAGAGGTTAGAGAGTTTCATAAGATGACAGACTCACTTCAGAAAAGAATCTAACTTACTTCTTCCAATAGCCTTACTCAAGTCTCTTGGGTTAGCAAGTCTGGGTTTGCATTAGCACTGTCTCGGGTAGAGTGAGTTTTTTAAACACCTACTTTCTACCAGTCAATATGAAAAAAGGAGAGGAAAGTATTCCCCAGCATCTTGCTTTCAAAACAGCCAAATCAGAGGACATAAAATCATGTGAAATACGGCCATCATATCTTCATTCCTAATATAGCCTGAAAAAATAAATGTTTCAAACAATAAGATAAAATCACAAATAATATTTCGTAAGTGAATCTAAAGTTCATGAAGTTTAAAGGCAAGAAGGACAGTGAAAGAAATAGGGCCACACTCCAAAGATCATTAACATCAACCAGTAATGCCTGTGCCAAATCCATATCAGCCTTCTTGAAAGGTGCATTTCAAATGCAAACATCATCTCAGAGGAATTTTAAAACACCTTCAGATAAAAGAGAACCTGCCACCTCCAATCATAAAGACTATCCTTTGCATTTAAAACATTCCTCAATTCTAATTGTAAGTTGTGTGGTTTAATGTTTTAGTCCTTCTCTTATTACCCCTTTTTGCACTACTGCTGAAGAGTCATTAAAAAGCCTTTAGAACTCAACAGTGTCTTAGCATCAAAACATTCATTTATATACTGCAATTACGTAATCTCTCAATGTTTTTTGAGTCAGTGAAAGGGATGGACTTTTAAAAATCTTTTATTGAAAGACACTTGATACAATATTTCCTCTTTTTTTGTAACTATTTTCTATAATCCATCCAATCTTTTAACAATCCTTAAAATAGGGACAATAGTTTTATATGCAAAATGGTAGTATCAATCTCTGAGTAATGCAAGTTAAAGTCTCCACCCCATTTCCAAGACAAACTCCTCATTTAAGCAACACAGTGCTGCATAAGCTCCTTTAGCCACAAGATGAGACAGAAACCTTCCTATTGCTATTGTAAGAGGAAGGCTAAGTTTAAAAAGAGCTTTTAGAAGTCGAGTTATGTAAGACATCTTTCATTGCTGTATGGCCAAGTATTCAAAGGCCTTACACTGGATATTACTTCTCGCTGAGGTGTCTCTTTCTCCTTGAAACAGCAGAACCAACTGAAAAGATAAAAAAGTAGCAAAAGAACCTCCAAACCAAACAAAACACAACAATACAAACCTCAGATCTTAAAAGAACAACAGAGTATCTCTCCATGCAGGTACGCCCTTATTAATTCTCCTAAGGGCCATTCTGAAAGTGGCAGAAGAAACAGAACAGCACAGGGGCTGAGCTCCTCCTGTATCATCACAACGGACTTTGCATTGGATGTTTTCTGTTATTCTTCTGTGTATTTCCAAAATGTCATATGAATTAACTTACATATCACTGACTGATGCTGCTAACAATACAAGACAGAGAAATGAGGAGGAAGAGGAGAAGCAGAACATAATTTTAAAGACTCAAAATAACTCTTCGCTTGAAAAGGAATTCTTATCATCAACAGATGTAAATTTAGAAAACAAAATTCCCTGGAATACCTACTAAAAGCTACTTTCATCTTTTGGTTAAATGATTTGAATCACATTTACCTGAAGAGATCTCTGATAAAATATATACATGAATCTACATTTAAAATGCAGAGAGACAGCAAAAATCCCCACCAAAACTGATGCAAAACAATACAGAAAATCCAAATTATAGAAAAATGAGTTTTACATTGAGAAGTAGAAACTAATATACCAAGAGTAAAATTAGCCTGTTTCTCTTTCTAAAACAGACAGAAATTGTATTAGTTAAAAGTATACAGAAAAAACTGCTTTCACTCAGAACTGTGTTTGCAAGGCACTCTGAAAATACACAGAACTAGACTAAACTAGATCTTATCTACTTTATTCCCATCTTCCTTAGAAGGAGATATACAAGGCTATGAAGTACCATATTCTTCCAAGACAAAATGCCTGAGGAATGTTGCTGTACATCTTAAACCAGCAATGATAGACTAAGTACTTAGATTTTGTATGGAACTAGCTTTTGTTATGCAGATAAGTACAAGAAGAATCCAGCAACCTTGCTGTACAGCTGATTGTTATTTGGTCTACTAAGTGTAAGTAAGTTTGGGTTAAAAGATCAGTGGTGAAGAAGGAGTCTTCTATTTAATTTCTGCTTACCAAAACCACATCACACATTCCATACTTTGCTGCTTTTTTTTTTTTTTTTAATGCTGTGTAGAAAAGAATTGTTTAATTAAGTTTTAAAATTGCACTTGAGGAGAATATGACTACTAGACTAGTCTCAGTTCCACATTCTTTACTTCACTTACTACATTAAACACACCAAACAGTGAAAACAAGAGAGAAATCATATTCTATGTATGATGACAAGTCTCACTTAAAGGCTTTACTAAGAGCTCTCATTCAGCCATTCACGCTATTTCTATCAATACAAAGACATTTTGGTGCATTAACTCTGCACAAGATACATCTGAAATGCCCAGAGATCTGCAATCCCTTCAACATTACAACCTACATGCTAGCTGACTTCACTAACCCATTAGCGGGACTCCTTTACTTCCAAATGCCTTTTTGGTCTCTTAGAAGCAAAATTTATGATTTTTCTTTTATTATGATTAATTCTCCTTTTTAAGATTACAGAAAATTGGGGAAGAGCATAACTTTGATATCATAATGCTTACTTTTTCCTTTTGTAGTTTTAAAATATCTAGCAGCTGCTCAGCAGATTTCCCATCTTTCACAACTTCTTGAACAACCAGAGATTAAAAGCACATAGGAATAGACTGTTGGCATGTATAAACTATGCTTACACTGCAAGGGCAGTGGCCCTCGTGTGCCTCAGTTCCCTCCATTGCTGTCTCCCCAGTGCTGCTACACTTTACTGCCCATTTGACTTGTAAATCTCTCTAGCACCAGTCACCTCATGACTATAGTGCAACACCTTGTATTCAATCACAGGTCCAAATCAAGGCCGAACAAAGGCCTTCTTACCTACTGAGAGGGCTGACAGACACTGAAAAAAAGAAATCCAATTCTCATATCCTAACTCCCATTTATGATCAAAGTGCCCTTCTGCTTGTAAGCATTTCTTGTCAATCCCTTCAACAGAGAAATATCCTCATTGTCAAGTGATACAAGGACCTCATGAGTTTACATTTCATCTCCCAACTACTGCTGCCTCATCCATCATACTTTCATGATGTCTTTGTAACTATACCAAGCTGAAGGTTTTCTCAACAGAGAAACAAGTCCAAAGACAGTTTCTACACTATCTTGGCTTTTGTAACTAAAAGAGGATTCCAAAACTAATTGTAAATTCACTTCCATGTCTTCTTTCCTCCTTTTTCCCTCTCCTCTCTTCAATGATGAGCTTGCTCAAGAAATTCTTTCCAAAAAGGCCCTCATAGTATGTATTCCACTCTCCAACCCTGTGAAGGTTGGCAAAGCCTCCACAGCAAGTCAGAAGCAATCCACCAGCACTGTTCTATAAATTAAGAAACCTCTGTGGCCTTTAATTTTATAACAGCTGAAAAGACACTGCTGTAAAAGTGTTGATGGCTCTTTCCTCTTTAGACTGCTGAGCCAGACAGGGTACCGGTGGAAATGCTTGTGTACTCAGAAAGGTAACTTCTAAATACATGAAGGGTTGTTGAGAGGGGAAAATATCCTACAAAAATCTGTTGATGCACTTCTCCAGATAGTATCCCTTTCATCGATCTCAAACATTATATCAGGCTGTGGTGACATACATGGTGAGCATTTGAAAACTGATGATTAAACAAGTTTGTTTTCCTATGCCAAATGTAGGCTTGAGAAGGAAACAGCTTACATGGGTAATAAGGTTTGTTTTGGATCGATACGCAGTAAATTGCCCAGTGCTGATTATTTTGAACAAATGTGCAGTTCTACCCCATATAATAAAAATCTGCTGCCTTTTGTTACTCATGAAACTCATAAAGGTTAAACCTTTAGCCTGAAGGAAAAAAGATCCTTTTCATCCAATGAAAATTAATAGGACTGAGCATCCCTCCCCTTGCAGGCAGCTGTAATTTTTCAGCTAAGAGGCAGAGAGGTCCAAGAAGAATTGATGATGGAAAGTTTTTGTCACCACCATAAACACATTTTAAAAGCAGCTAGCAGTAGGCTCACTCTGAGAATTGCATGTCTGAGGCGATGCCAGTGGTACTTAGCACAGCTGCTCGTGGCTGTGCGCCTAATTCAGTGTTGTTTGTCTCAAGATTTTCCAGTGGACCATTTCAAGTGGCAGCACACAGCTGATGGGCCATATTAGCATTAACACCTCACCTGCAAAATACATAATTACATTCAAATCTGCTGATTAGAGTCAAAATACAAACGCATACTAATGGTTGCATTTCAGTGGTAACCATGCCCAGTGAAGAAAAGGAGTGGATTGTTACCTAGAAATAGTGACACATTCTGCCAGTAAAAAAAAGATTATTGGTAGCTTGTGTAGGAATTAAAATTTCATAACCTTTTTTGGATGATGGTTCTTTAAGGCTGGGTAAATCTAATTCTGTTTGTTTTCCACACATTTATTTTGCATCTTAAGATTTTTAAAACATGTTTCTGTGATGCTAAGAAAAGGAAATCTTCTGATGAATTACTTCCTATATATATACATATATATACACACACACATATATATATATAGAGAGAGAGAGAGCCGACAAATTGTGTGATTAGAGGATGTTAATCTAATACCTTTTAGCATAGCTGCTACTCTCATGCCAATCTTCTCTACTGGAGCATGTTAGTTTCAGATTTATTTATTTTTAATAACTAGTGTTCACTTCAGAGTGAAGTTTATGTTTGTATTAAACTAATTTACATTCATTTGAAAGTGTTAAATCCAAGCCATTCCCTTTTTTCCGCTGGGAATACAGTCAAGCACAGTCGCTGCCAAATAACTATTTGGAAAATATGTTTTTATTATTGTTGTGTCTTTAGGTGATTATATGCAGTGGCTGATCTGAGAGCTCACTGCAGCCATTGTTAATGCAGTGAACTGAGCTTTGTTCTACCAGAGCAGGTAACAGCTGAAAAGCTCCAAACAAAAACTAAGCTTTGAATTTAGGAATAATTTCTTACTTAAAACACAGCATCATGGAATAGGTAAGTTTGGAAGAGACCACTGAAGGTCATCTAGTCCAACCTCCCTGCTTAAGCAGGGTCCTTTACAGCACGTTACTCAGGATTGTGTCCAGACAGCTTTAGGAAATCTCCAGTGAGGGAGACTCCGCGCCTTCTCTGGGTAATCTTTTCCTTGCATGACCCTGTGCCCAGTAAAGAAGTTCTTACTCGTATTCAGGTGGAACTTCATCATTGTGCCTCACTTTCTGGCCATTGCCTCTTGTCCTACTGCTCAACAGCACAGAACAGAGCCTGGCTCCATCCCCTTGACACCCTCCCTGCAGGTCCTGATAGACATTGCTAAGATAATTTGATAAGTAAATATACACCATACTTATATGTCACACTATACATCAAATAGAAATATTTGATGAATCAATAGACATTGATAAGGATTCACTCAAAAAATAATGCATTTATGAAGCATAATCCATCAAATTCCCATCCACAATGGCACATGAAACATAGTTTTGTGTTTTTTACCTTAAAAATACAAATAGATAGTCTAGTGGTATGTAGTCTTGCTAAAGTCCATGTGTTTTGAGGTTATCTTCTTGAAAATAATGAATTCTTACACTGAAAAAACTATCATTGCTTCAGATATGCTACCCCAAAAAAGAAGCAACCAACATTGAAAACACATATTTTATTAAAATGATATCTACTGAACAAACCCAATCTCTTTAAAGAGATTTAGGACAAAGGTAAAGCTTATAAACATATTTATAGAGATGGTGAGAACTTATCTATGTCCCTTGTGTCTTCACACTCTTTCTAGGAAGGAGAATCCCTCTGAGGAAATGGTGATCTCAGTGTCTAATGACGTCTGTATGTGTTCTATAAAATGGTAAAAATTAAGCTTGCATAGGCAGTCATAAGGCTGATGCTTCCCAACTTTACAGACTACACAATTTATTTCTACTCTAAAATCCACACAGACTCCTAAGCATGAGATTCTTGCCAAGGGAAAGATAGGAATAGGCTTTGTTACCTATCTGCATCCCATAATAAATCAGATGAAATGTTTGAACGTTTTTCCTTCAGTCACTTTAAAACCAGCTGCTGTTACTGCACTTTCCTGGCCAGCTGTGCTTGGGGAACAGCTGCTGCTGCTGGCAAGACCTCAGAGGGGTTGGTAGTTGCTTCTACTATCCTGCTTCTCCACTGATGTCATCCCTGAGCCACAGATTTTGGAGCTGGCCATGTATTCTGCAGCTGGGATACTGCAAAAGGACATTGAAAAGTTTTCGAGATGTGCAAGATTTGGAAATAAAAGCCAGTTCATTTCTCTGCTTTTTCTCTTTCATATGTCCTATCCCCAAAGCCCTAGTAACTTCTTGGTGACCCCACTGCAAGGAGGAAGCTGCCATCAGTGCTTTGAGGTATGTTCTCTACTCCACAAGCATGGGCTTATTAACTTCCTTTTTAATTTTTACAACATTAATAGATCTCTTAGAGGTTTTTCACACTTAAATCTCTTACTTTGTCAAACTAATTAGTAGTGTTTTAATCATTTTCACATCTCTGGGCATCCAGATTCTTCTAGGTTGCTTAACAGAGAAGTATAAAAGAATGGCTCCTTCCCTGACGAGCCTGAAGTTCAAGAAAGCATCTACTTTACAAACTGTACTATAAGAACTTGTAAGTGACACATACTGAATTGGTAACCCTTACATTGCACCCATATCATTTTTACATCAGATCTTTCTTTGATAAACTGATCAACAATTCCTTTTTAATAAACTCTCTTCTTGAGAATGTCTCTTACCTTGATCAAATAATTGACAGCTCTTTTACACAATTTGTGTATTTCTGCAAAGTATTGTATCACAAGGAAAAAGAGAGTATCTTAAAGCAACTTAGGTAAAAAAACAAGAGAAACAACTTCTCCAAGGAACTGACTTTACCAAGAACATCCTTTTGTAAGGACACTAGATTTCACCAAGATTAAAGTGAAATAAGGCACTATGATACACACTGATAACATGCAGTGTTAAAGCCTTAGAGAACAAATTACTGAGTTAACATATTACTGTAAAAAGATGAATTAAAGGGGTATTTTAAATTTCTTATCTAGAAATGAATTTTAAGAGAGAATCTGACCAAGAATTATGACTCAAACCTTTGGGAGAGCCCTGTATTTAATCTCCTGAGAGAATTTGAAATCATGATTTATTGTCTGTCACACAAATTCTGTTAGCAAAGTAAATAAACTGCTTATTTTTAAAAAATCTCATCTATTATTCTCAACTCTCAAATGTCTTTTTAATTTTAAAATTAAATATTCAGGAATTGCAAAATACTGCCTTTAAAAATGCATTTCAATGTACTAATAAGATAAGCTACTGATTACACTAGTCCAGGTGTTCAGAACTGCCTAGACTTCTCCATGGAGCATGGCTCTGTGCTGTATCATCATATTCTCTCTTTTTTCAGGCTCATTTTGTTTAACAGAACATTTCAATAACGTAAAATAAAAAAAAAAAAACCAAAAAACCAAAAAAAAAGCTTTTATACTTCACTTTATTTCATTCATTGCTGTTCTTATCCACACCAGAATTACAGTTTTTATCTGAAGGTGTTACGTGGGAGGTGATGAAGGGCCCAATGAACCTGCTTTATTCCCTTTCTTCCCACTTGTGGTAACAGGTCATGTTGGGGTTTAGCTAGAGGGAGAATCTGAGCAGCCTCACTTTAAAAGGGTAATTACAGTGCCATAGCCATGCTGATATAACTCCCCCATGTGGATACTCTGTTCTAAGGATAAAAAATATTTTATTCCAGTATAATTGCTTTGCTTTTTAATTCTGTCTGAACAAATCCCTCCGAAGGGAAGCATATCAAGATATCTACAAGGCTTCGTTTCTTCTTGCGGTCCAACCCTCTCAGGGGAGGATGAGATGCTAGGACAGCACCAACTCCAACTCACCCAATCTCCCCTGTACTTCAGTCAAAGGAAGAGCATCGTCTGCCATCTAGCCTAGACAAAGAGCCCTCTCTACAGAGAAGAAGGGGATTGAAAATGGGATACCATGAAATATGTCAGGAGTACCGGGTATGTAGAAAACACAGACAGATCTGTCTGTACATGTTTCCCAGTGCAGAATTTCTGGACTAGCAAACCATTTCTATAATTTCACTTTATGTATCAAAAAGACTTCATGCATTAAAAAATGACTAAAAAGGGTAATTAATAAAAGCAAAAGGAAATAGGAATGTTCTATTACTTTTTCAAGCCTTTCTTTTCTCTCTTAGAAGGAGTGAAACTCTTCAGTGGTGTTACATAAAAAAAATCCCTCTAATTGATCTAGAAATAGCATAAAACATTTCCTATTGCTGCCATGATAAATAATAATAGTGTGGATAATCTGGAACTGCCTGATCACATGCCATTCACTGATCAAGAATACATTTTGCACCATCAGCATGTAAAGAAATTCTCATTGTTAATAGAAGAATGCCTACCACAGCCTGAATACAAGCAGTTAAGTCCACAGCACCTGAACTTTCCAAATTGCCAAGACAGAATGATTTTTTAGCTATAAAGCTATTTTGTAGCATTTGATTTTTCTTAGGAGTGCAATTTTTAAAAAGAAAGTGCCTTGGTTACTGCTTTGCAGCTTTACACTTCAGTTAGTGAAGTGTCACAGGTTTTAAAGACCATCTGAACTTCCCCTTGAAAGGTATGAAAATACCCCTGGATGACTTCTAAACAATCGACTTAAGGGCAGACACTTAGCTTGTGTAAATCAGTATCACACCATTTAAGATAATGGAACTATGCCAAAATACCAACTTTCATCTGGCATGGTCTATTTTTTGCTTCCAACTATTCTTTCATGGAGTTAGAGAACTAAAGGGTTTCACAAGACATCTTTCTGGGTACGGTCTGACCTCCTTGAGCTTGACTGATGCTTTAAAATAGAACTTTAGCTGATGAACCAAACACTGCATCACATTTCCTCCCACAACAACAATCTGAAATAATGATCTATAGGCACTTACTGCTGCCAGCACTTTTTAAATGTTTCCCCTGGTGCCTCAACAGTTGAAATTCCAGGAAGTTAAATTAGCTTGAAAATTTGACTGAATCAACACCTGCTCATTCAAAACATATTTTAACTACAGGAAGGAATTCTTCACTCTTATTTGGAGCAGCAAAAAAATCCCATCCAAGAACACAGAAATTGTGGCCAATTTCAAGGCTCTGCTGGAATAGAGAACTAAGCCAATAGCAAGTTGTTGCTCTTCCATCCTGTTTTGTGTGGTTCCAGTACACAGGCAAATACACGCTAATAGTAAATTTATTATTTGCCATGTTTGTCCTGAAAAATAGCTAGCCAAATATCTTCTCTCAGGCAATGTGAAACTGAGAAATGGAAATTAAAATCACAGTATCATTTATAGTTTCTGCTTCACTTTTGTTTTCTTACACGCCTTTTCATTAATACACATAATAGCATGATATGATGAATGCAAAGCAGTGAGAGACATTCAGATTTACAGAACTATTGAGAAGCTGATGCTGTGCCTCTCTACACGTACTCAGCTGGGGTTTTTACACAAGAACAGTCCCTGATAAACCACAAGACCATGGCTGCAATCAAGGAGGGTAGGAAAAAGCACTATCTCCTATGTACCAAGGAAGTGCCATAGCAAATGGGACTGTGACAGTTTTAATATCAATCTCACCCTCATGAATATGTATTTTTAGCTGTAAACATCTAAAGAAGAGATAAAAACTGAATTTCCAGCTAAAATGTTCAGAAAGCAGATTTGTTTGCCAGGCAGCCCTAGCTGCCATCATTTCAGATGATACTTGGCAGCTGTTTTGAAACGCCAGAGTAAACACCAGGGAAGAGACCACATATGCAAAAAAAAAGCCAGGTACAAGAGTTTTAAATGCACTATGTGTTCATTTGTCATGCTTAAGTGTCAAAGTGTTCTCATTACTAAAGAAACTGCATGACATGCCTTAAACACACACTTAGATGAGGGCAGGGGTGCCCTGACATACCTAGCAATCATTCTGTCACTGTTGAGTCTCAGTAACACAGACTAGAGGAACACAACACTGGACCCCTCACAACTACCAACACATTCCTGACTGGGTTCACAGAAGCACCTTATCTTGAAAATAGTCCCTTGATTTTAAAGTGATTCACTGTTGTGAACACTGTTAATAGTCTTTATCAGCACATCACCATCCCTCACCTTGCAGTAGGGAAGTCATCCTCCCTAGAAATGAATGACAGGAAAGAATGAAACTCATTTACACACGGAGAAACCAAAAAATAAAGAGAGGACAAAAAAAAGGATAAAGGGATCTTAACTGAAGATAACTTTTTTAGTTATTGGTAATAAATATCTCAAGCTTCTTTCATCAGGAGAGTGACACATTCATAATTATGCTACAAAGATATTCCATCTATATGAATAGATTATGCAATATTTTTACTGGAAATTTCACTGCTGCTTTAATTTTGTGCCATCTCTTTATGGAGCCCTGTTCTAACTCCTGTCAAGGGAACTGTTTGTATTCAGTTCCATGTAGAGGGGGGTGAGGATTACACTAAGACTTTAAAAAGAGGGGAGTTAACAAAGAAAAAAGGCAATAAAGAAGAGACATTGGAAAAAATAGAACATCGATAATCTTGTAGTTCTCAACCTTTTAAATCAGTCAAATAAGGATGAACAGCAATTTAATATTCTAAGACCAAAAAAAATTGAATTTTGGAAGACTGCACCTTACAGAACTAGAACAGTCACTTATTGTGAAAGCTTTTATAGTCCACATCAAGTTTCTGAAACAATTTAAAAAACAGTAAACAAAAGTTCAGTGTTTCTGAGTTTTGGACTGTGTCATAGCAGGTAACACTGTGATGCTTGGGAAGTACAGTCACAGGGCTGGTATAAAATCTCACTATGAAGGGAACAATAGCAAATAGGCTTATGCTGATGATGCATTATGTCAAGAATCACTAGCTAAACAGCAACTGCTGATCAAATATCATAACAGTAACAGAAATAAATAAGAGGGCCTTTGTTTTTTCAGGCCACAACTGCAGCACAGCATCACACTGTCCCATCACACTGCTAACTGCAGCATTACATAGGCACACCACAGACACTGAACCTCTCCATCATATCAGAAATAATGTTTAACCCTCCACAACAAAACATACTTTTTTCCCTGATAGGTTTTTGAATACATCAAAACCTCAAAACACTTAAAAACCCCAAGTAATCTATTATTTAAGTCAAGACCAGAGAACAGTGCAAATCTCTTTCTAGTCAGAGGAACTGATCAGATGATGCTACAAAGGATCCTGTTGCCCACCAAAAACCACTTGGCCAATGATGCACACTGACTCGAGCGATTCAGGGAGGGCACTGAACCTGCCCAGGTTTCTTGGACAATAAAACCTTGCTGGGTTTACTGCGCCAGCACAACAGATTTAGTAAGGAGTCACAGTGCCTCTGTTGTCTGCTGCCGGTTTTCAGTCCCAGAATGTAACAACTTCCTCTGAAACACATGAAATTTGAAAGCTGTGGGAGACAAAGAATGTGCAGTGTAGCGATGCCAAACAGTGCCAGGGGTGAGAGGGATCTCCTAGATACTCCTAGGACAATTACAGGGGGTGCAAGTTGCCATTAGACCCACAGTGCTTGAGACACTAAACCCCAAATAACATTTCCAGTCATGGAAGGTAAAGACGGAGTTAGACAGAGAACAGTGACATGATGGAGTGACAACTTGCTCTGCAAAGAGGGAAGAGAGTGTCAAAACTGACACAGGAGCTGTAAGCCTGAATGACAGGGAAGATGCTGAAACTGCTGATGGACAAGTAACAGTAGATGTCAGGAAAATGAGGTGCCCCTGTGAAGAAGAGTTAGATCTAAGCCAGCGTATAGAATGCAGCTCAAACAGAACAAGGGCACGAGAAAAGTAAGACCATGTTAAGACCCAAGGTGGGAAGGCCTTCTCCAGGGACCAAGGGCAAGAGGAACAGAAATAGAAGTAGGAGGAAAATTTTGATATCTGTTCGGAGAAGTGCTAAAAGCAGAACTTATATTTTTCTGTCCTGAATTGTTAAATCCATTTTAGATAACCTTATTTAAAGAATGCAGTTTTGTCATGCACTGGATTCTTGTCAAAATTATTTTGGGACAGCCAGACACCAGGTAACCCACAGTGAAGTGCCATATAGAAATGTGCTTGACACATTGCAACATATCAGCACTGAGGAACTCTCTGGATGGTGATACGGGCACCCTGACCTTGGATGTCTTAGCTGATGCTCCAGAGGCATGTATAGTTAATTCTGAGTTTGCTCTTGTGAGGTCTAAACCCTACTGTGCTGGACATCTGGAACTAAAAAGGGAGGTGCTGAATCTACATCAGAGTTTGAAAAGTGACTGAAATGTAGATGGTAATAATGGAATTCTGTCAGCGTAGGGCTCAGTGCCCATGTCTCTCCTTGCAAATACAAACCTTGGGGATAGAGAATTGTTCAGCTGTGGGCTTAATGCTAGACAAACTATAGAAAAGGAGGAAGAATCCCAAGAAACATGAATGAGATAACACTGGGGGAGGAAGCTGTTAATGAAAATTTTCTTTTTGTGAAAGACTGGAAAGATTGATGTCTCGAGACATTTTGGGGTGCATGTGTGTGGGGGAAGGAACAGGTCAGGCCTTGCCCAGGTGAGGAAGTGCCCTGCCCTGTGCACCCCACCTCCAGAGCCTGTATCCCAGCCTGGCAGTGGCTGCCAATCCCTGGCACAGCAGAGGAAATGCTCCACACTCACCTCTGGAGCCCCTAACCCAGCTCCTGAGTAGCCAAATGACCAGAAGTCCCACCTGGGGAAGGCCTCAGGAAGGCCAAAGGGCATTTAGGGCTGAATATGAGGCAAGCACATATGTTGACCCTACCTCCACTTGCAATTTCTATCAGCTGAACACTGCTGGAAGCCAGGAGTTGGTAGCTATATGTGTCCTTTTCTGTATCTTTTCTGTCTTTCTCTCTTCTAATTCCCTCTTCTCAGAATTTTTGAGTAACTTAAAATCAAACGAGCTTAGAGTTCCCTAAGTTGAACAGTCCAAATTAATGCTTTCAGAAGTGTTTTGTGTTAACTATTTCACTAAATATTTTGCAGAAGTTCTTTGATTTTCTGAAGTTGCCAGTAGTCTTTTCGTTGTTTTCACCTCTTGAGGATATCCCATGCATCTAACTCAGAGCAGACGAACAACTGCAAAGCCCTTTTTAAAGCCTCATCGAGCAAGTTGTTTGGGGCCTTACATTGTTCCAGTATATTTATCTTTCAGTTGGAAAAAAAAATCCTTCCTAACTTGTATTCATTGCATGCCTGACATGTGTTTGGTTTTACTTTTTGCTTTGCTCTTTCTCAAGTGTTAAAAAGAAGAGTACTTGAAGTCCAGTGAACATAAACTGTGGTAGGCAAGTCTGAGACCTTAACTTCAAAGACTGACTACATAGACAACAAATACAGGTTGGCTGGAAAAGTGTTAAAGGAGTGAGGTAAGTGGGTGTTTGATGAGGAAGGCTCATCAAAACCTATCTTAAAGTTCAATTGGAAGTCTCTCTCTGCCATCACTAAATGACTGCTCCAGAATGTTGGACTGCTAGAAACCTCCTCTGAATCCCCACCCTGGAGTTCCTCAAGGCTGTTAAGATCCAAAGTCCTTATTAAGGTCTAACAGATGAAATACTGACGGTTCTCACTTAACCCCAACAGCTGCTAACCTCCATGCTGTAGCTGTCTTTGCTGGTTAGTTTATCTTTCCCTTTCAGGTATAACCCTAACAGTCTCTTTTAAGTTATTATTTATCTATGCAGCCTGAGGTTCATCCTCACAGCTTTTTTGCTTACATGGAAATAAATTCTAAATATACTAGAAATGAGTATGTTCAGTTTACTTCACCCAACTGATTTCCTAAATTTCTTTTTTTTCTTTCTTTTGCATGCCTTTAAATTGAAGCAATAGACTCATCTCTTAACCTCCAGTTTAACTGAATTATTAATCAGCCCATCAAAGTTGTTTACAGTTCTTTGTGTTTTGCATTTTTAATGGCTGATCTTCTACAACATGGTCATTACTTTCAAAAATTTTACTAGTAAGGAAATCCATGCAAAAATATGTCTGGGTCCCACCATTACTTGTAGTATTTTTCTTCCCATCAACACCTGGAAATTACATAACTCTTGAGAACATTTATTCTTGTAAAAACAACATAGAGACTACATATCCAAGCCTAACACTTGCCATATGGTGGCTGGCAAGGTGACATGAGGGGTTATTTTTTTTTTTGGTGGGTTTTTGGTTTTTTTTTTGGTTTTTTTTGTTGTTTTTTTTTTTTTTTTTTTAATAAAGATGAGAAGACATCTGAAGGTAAAAAAAGAAGAGAGGAAAAAAAGAAAGGCAAAGCAAGGACAATGTCAGAACTGCTGCTGAGAAAAACAGGCAGAGGAATCAGGGAGAAAGTAAAAAAACAGTGACAAAAGAACACATCAAGTAAGATTTCTAGCTGGTGTCTGTTTCAGGGCTGGAAAGAAGGGCGTTTCTCCTGTAATTCTCTGTAGATCAAAGCCTTTTAAAATCAATATACAGGGGAAGAGAAGACACCTCAGATGGTACAATACTTAGACAAAACATTCTACAAATTTTTGGCCCATTTTACAAATGCATACTAAGGCACTGACTTTGGGCAATCCTAAAAGTCAGGTTTACTCAACTCTGTAGTACCGGCCCAACCTACCGACACATCTGTAGGTTGGAAGAACACAGCCCTGCCTTATTGGCTGCTACTGAACATCCCACCTGCTCTTGAGGAGACTTTCCCAGAGGGTTTAGGCACCAACTGCTACATGGAAAGCAAGGATTTTTAGGCAGTGTGTGATTACTAAATACAGGGACACTTGCATTCTACCAGCCATATAGTTAAGTGGATCTAGACTGTGATGAGCTTTGGCTTTAGCCCATTACCTGGCTTACTCTCTAGTATAAACATAATCCTAGAGTGGAAGGTGAGAAAATCAAATGAGAGAAAATCTTAAACATTAGCGGTTGTATAAGTAGGACAAAAGACAGAGCTCAATAGGCAAAATGACAAAACAAGCTGATTATTTAAGAAATTTGCAGCTAGTAGACCATGAAGAAAAGAAGGCTTTTAAAAGTCCCACATCCTGAAAAGACTATAAGTGAAGGAACTGATCCAGAACTACAAATAAAATGAAAATGAGCAAGACAAGGTGCAAAGCTAAATAAAAGCTAAGTAACAAAAATTGAAGGGAAATGGCAAAGAACAGAGAGTTCCAGGAGTCAAACTCATTGAAGAAGAAAGACAGAAAAAGACAGCTGAAACTACAATAGGACTCTGAAATGTAAGGGAGCCATCATTATTTATCAGTGTCTGAGAAGGGATAGAAAAAGAAATGAAAATGATGCCAGACCTGCTATGAGAAACAGAGATCATATTAATTCTAAAATAAAGGAATTATCTGGCTGTAGCTAGACAGTGCACTAATAGGACTGGTACAATTCATCTTACATACCCATTACTATGGGTAGTACCTAAACACAGGTACTATTGTACCTATCTAGTGTAATAGCACCAGAAACTAATTTAACCACATAATTTAAGGTGAATGTGCTAAGACAATCTCAGATTCTTTTGAAGAAAAAGCAAACTGAGCTTGCAATACTCTGCTTTATATATCTCTCAGTAGAGACACCATTTAACCAGATTTGTCTCAAATATTAATTTCTATACAAATGAGTTTCATAAAAATACTTTTAAGTGGAATATATTTGAGACGGAAAAGGATGATTTCCTCCTTCTCCATCAGAAGGTAAAATATGTTTAGTTTTAGAAAAGATTAAAAAGTATATTCCAAGTATTGGGATCTGAAAGTGAAATAGACTGTAATTGACTATTCCCATTTCCAAATGAGAAAAGTAGGGGTATTTATAACAAAAAGAACAGCTTAACATTTTGTGTTTACTTTTCCAATTTAGATAATGTAATTTGTTAGTTCCAACACAGTCTAAGTAAAAGATACTTACATTAAAAATATGAAGCTAAATTGCTAGTATAGGCAGATACAAGTCCCACAAAGTCATGTAAATACAGATCTTTGCACACTCCCTGTGGAATATCTCAGCTGGATGTCACCTTTTTAAGTCAACACTCTGTGCACAGAACATGGCTGGATGTTCAGTCACTGGAACTTCTCAGCACAGGTGGAAAAGCCAGATTTTTTATTAGATTCCTTCATTATTTTTCTTAGCCCTTTCTTCTCCTAAGGTGTATTAAAAGACCTACACCTATCTCAGTATGTGACTAAAACATAAAACAAAATAAGGACGCTCATTTGTCAGATCAACCCTATCTTCCAAGCCAGATAGTTCACACCACAGGCTTGTGTTTCTACTTCTGAGCTGTCACCAGACAATTAAATGAGTCAAAATGTGAACCTACATGTCACTGCACACTACAAAATGACTGGTCTTCACTGCTTTTCATTTCTTACTTCTAAAGCACAGAACATAGACCAAACTCCAAGTCAAATTAAAACTTATGTGTTTTATCCTTTGTCTTTGCACAGAACTCTTCATATCACCTACTTGGTACACATACAATTCATGACAAACCATAGGCATTACATGTATATTGCTATGTCTCATATCAACTCCAAAAGCTTCATGGTTACTTTAACAAAAAAATTTTAAATAAGAGACAATAGATGTTTCTGAGTATACATGTTTTATGCAGAATTCAGGTGACAAAACTGTACTCCCTTTGCTCCAGGTTTTGTGATAGATGTGTATTTTATCTGTCTATTCTATGGTGCAACAGAATGATAATTCTTCATGTGGCTGTAAGAGCCCCAAGGAGTTACAAACACAGCCACGGTCAGAATGAGGTCAGGTTATTCCACATCCCTTTTCTCTGGTACAGCAGCAGGAGGAAAAACATATGGCATAACAGACATGAAGTCATATTGCTTGTTCTAAACATAGTTTTCTATTTCTGCCACATGTGGAAAGTTCCATGTGTAATAAATGTCAAGAGCCCTTGCATTGCCCCAAATTTTTGAAAATTCTTCCCATTGATCAGGCAGCTGAAGCAGGAGGGACACAGACCAGAGGCTGCACACCCCCACACAAAAACACCCAGAGACTTGTACTTTTCTTCAGGCTGCAAAAAAATGAATTTGCTCACTACAGCAAACCAGAGAAGAGAACTATAATCAGATGTGAAGTGCCTCCAGCTCTTTATTGACACCATTGATCACACAACAATAATAAGCAAAGATGGCCACATTTGGGCTCCTTTTCTCATTGCAGGTTATGCACTAACCCTGAAGTCACCCTGAAGATGACACTTGGTACCAGGAGTGACAGGAATGGTTAAGACAGGCTGAGGTGCAGTTGGTATTTCTGTGTTGTTCCCAGCTCAGCCCTCCTGAGCAGACCTGGCAAGGCAGCACAGTCCCAGGCACAGCCAGGTAACCCCACCACAAGCCCTGGACTTGGGCTCACAGGCTACATGGATGGGAAGCAGGCACTGTTCAGCAGGCAGAGATCCTTTTCACACACATGAACAGACACAGCTTAGAACTGAATTAGGGCAGGCACTACCTGGATTTGTAAGAGACAGAGTGTAAGAATCTCCTTCAGCATTCAAGTACTGAACTTAGAGTGCTTTAACTTGTACTAGAAACTGCTTATGGAGAGCTAGGATCACAAGCCCATATATCATTATACTGGCAAGTGCTCCCTTTGCATTCAAAAGGAATGGGGGGAATCTCACCAGAAAATGCGCTGTGCCTTCTGCAGTGTCCTCTGGGACAGCACGGCCCTTTACTCGTACTCAGAAAAATGCCTTAAACCCCTTTCATATTATATATGCTTCACTGGGAGCCTTGTACAGCCATGCAGGAGGAAAGAAAAATAATGGATCATTAAAAAGATAGTTATATATTTCTTTAAAAAGGGTTATATATATGCATATATAAATATGCAAGCATCTTTAGAGTACTTTTATTTGAAATACCATTAATAAAATCAAAACTTACTGATGAAACTCCACCCTCAGGTGAAGTTTTCTTTCACTTCAATGGTATATCTGCCTGAGCAAGGCTGTGGGATTTGGATTTGATACAAATAAAGCTATGAAATATTCCCTCACCAAAATAAAACAGTAAAAGAGCTGCTACTCTACCACCGTAACACTGTAATATTCAAAGTGTGTGCTATCGGACTGTAATTATGCCTGCACAGACAGTTGCAGGGGAAGCAGTGCACTATGTTCCCTTCTCCCAACGTAGATCTCTGCAGGTAATTTTAATGGGGCTGTTAATAACCTGGCAACCATCCCAGCCAGATGTAGCACATTTAAACGTTGTCCTTACAGCTTTGTCAGAACTGTTGACATGGCATGTCAGTAATGGAAAATTGCCACTGCACCCAGCAACCATCTTCATTATATGGAATCACATTGTTAATCTACAGCCAAATGCAACTTGAGGCGGAAAGAGAGTTTAGATTGCACCCATCTGTATACTATCACTCCAGGTGGCAGGTCGTTCCTCAGGATTAGAGATTGAATCAGTCTTTCCATCATCAATAAGCCCTGCTCCACAACAAGAACCTGTCAATCCAATATTTTACTTTCAGCACCGTGAGGACCACACAGCATGGTAATGAAATTTCCCTGTAAGTAGACCACAGGGATCTATACCAGAGAGATACATCTCTTTAAAAAGCTCAGGAAAATCAGACAGTGTGCTGCACAATCTGGACAGTAACTCGGTTTCCAGCGACACCCTAACTGTTTTATATGTTTAGGGGTGAGACCTACCAGATAAACCAGCATTTTAATGCTGGGTTATTTCTTATTATTTTGGTAGTAATTAGTATTGGGTAATTATTTCTCATTTGGAAATGTTTGAGAGCCTCAGAAAAGACATTCATTTCTGAAACAAAACAAGCTTGTTGATATACAGCCGCTACATTAAATACTTCTCATCACATATTACAATTGACCCAGGCTAAAATAATTGTTTCAAACTGCCCCATATTAAGACTTACTAGATATTATATATTATCTTTTCAAGATGCAGCTTAGCATCCTCCAGAACCAACTGGAATTTCTTCAAAGCCCACTTGTTACTTGCAGTAGGCATTTTGTTGCACTGAGAAGTCTTCTGCCCCCTTAAATTATCCATCTCCTCTTATATATTATATGCCTCCAACAACGTCACCTAATCACCATCTCCAGGACTTTCCTGAATCAGAAGTTTATTTCAGCACTTCAGGCATTTGGGCTGTCTGATGATAGGTTTATTTAAAAAATATATACTATGAAAATATATACATGCATTTTAGCTGCAACACATATACTTCGCTATTACAAATGAAACTACTTTCATAACAAAAATATAATGAGTGTGAAATTCTCATATTTTAACAAGCATCTAGCTTCTTAAAAGTATATTAATATTATATTACTGCATTCATTCCCACTTGGTTATATTACAGGTCATAAATTCAGCTCCCACACCTTTTTATTTCAGTGTTCATGTTTTATCTGATAATGGTTAGTTACAGCATGTGTTTTCAAAGCAGATGGAAATAGGAATAAGTTCATTTTCTTAGTTTTTCACAATCTATTATTGATTTTTGTACGTTTGTTAAACACCTAACAAGTTCAAGCTAACAATTATGATCATTAAACAGAAATGACTATGTGACACGGTCACAGAAACAGCTGAAAAGAGGAAAGCAAAAGACATTACAGGAAAGCAGAAGACATTACAACTATGGAGATACAGAAACAGAAGACAGACTAAACCCCTATTTTCTGAAGCAGTAGGACTGGTAGAATATGCCTTTTACCTCAGTACATCATTTGGTTTTGGTTTATCACATCTGCAAATACAGAAAACACATTTGTTTACAAATATAGTTTCTTAGAAAACAGATAATTTGATTATTATCAGCATATTAATGTTGTGTTTACCCAGGAAGAAAAAAGAACACATCAGCTTTTTTTCCTGACCTCTCCTTTTTATTCTACTGACAGTGGGTTTGGATTGATTATGCTATTTGCTTTCTAACTACAAGGACTACAGTCCAGTATGTATGGAGGGGGCTCTGCCCACAGGACTACAGGGCAGTAAGTTAGAAATCCCTGCTTCAGCTAGACTCAATTTTGTGGCTCATGGAAAAGAATATTAGTAAATATTCCATATGTGGCACCTGTTAAACCCACCCAGCACTGAGAGGAATGCAATGATTCATTTCTTCATTCTGTGACCACTTAATGAGAAATATCAGATTCAATAAATTATTGGTATGGACTTCAATTTAATCTGAAGGATAAGGATGGAAATATGGAACTTCACTCCCACATTCCTCAGTCACTTTATCATTTATAAAATAAGGCCACAACCTTTGCTGTATCCTGTTACTTTTTCTTGGAGGCTAACTAACTTGATGCCATGAAAGGAAACTTCATATGAAAAGAAACACCTCTACCTCAGAAAAAAGTTTATGTCTAGAACTCAAACTCCTCTATTTCTTGTCAGCCCCCAATCAGCCCTTTTTGGTGACCTTGGCCTTGCTTGGCAACACTTATAAGAAGATAAAGGTTACATTTACACTACAAGAAACATTCTCTGTATCAGGCCACCTGGTACAGTGCACTTGCATCTACACTTCCTTCGGGTTCAGTTTCATCAATAAAGGATTAACTCTGCCCAAAGCGTACTGCAGACCACACTGTTCAGTGTTTGGCTTTAGTCCCTTTGGCCCCATTTGCTGTTTTGTTACCCATCCTGAAAAAGGGGGTTGTTTTTTTCCTGTTCAAAGCATGCAAACCTGGCACAATCTGCTGGAAAGGTATTTTTTAAACATGATACTGAGTCTATATTGTGTGCCGTGGGTATAGCATGTGACATATGAAGATATTTTAGGGTGCAAGTTTTGCCAAGACAGTGAGGGAAGATCATGTAAACAAAGATAAAAAAGCTTTACACAAACTTGAGTTGTCCCTGGAGTGAGTTGACTGCAAACCCTCATCCAGGTTTGATTTGAAAAGGAACTGACTGGTGTACTCCAAAAGAAAAGTAGGCACTGTGTATGTTAGTCAAGCAGGCTCCCAAGGGTCTACTGAGTCTTTGGGAAGTCAGGACATGACTCTGCTTCCAAGCACAAAGATCCCCCTTTTCTCAATTCCACTGCATTTTTACCTACTAGTGTCTCCTTGCCTGACTTGTCTACATGCTTACACACAACTATAGAAAGAGTTGGAAAAATTTAGGGTACCACTTTTCCCCAGTTGCTTGTTACCACCCAGTATTAGCAAGAAGCAGCACAGACCAACCTAGGTAGTCACTGCTATCCTCTGGCTGAACTTCTCTGTTTGATTTATCTCCCCATTTCTAGTGATAATCCCATGATAGACAAAGACTAGTGCTGCAGAACCAATATTCCTTCTATCCCTTTCCAGTGGCCTGTGAACTGGTTCACTGCACATCCCATCTCATCAGTGTGTGGTAAAATAAAACTGATCAACGTTTGAAGGACCTTTTTATGTCTTTTGATGGACACTGATTTTAATGCCATTCTTTGTGCAAATGAAACATCCAATGCAGACAAAGAAACAGCAGACGGAACAAAACTCAAAGGACATGAAATTGAAATGAACAGGCCATGTGTCATACCCCAAGGGATTTTGGCTCAGTGCTACAAGCATCTTCCAAGAAGATTAAGCATCAAGCATTAAATCTGGCCTCCCACTCCGTCACACTCAAACTCAAAGTATGAATTTTGTTACTGAGTTTCCAGGGGGGGAAATGTACTACCAAACTTTCAGAATCACCTTTGTATTTCTTGTATTTTCAGGTTGCCTGGGAACCTGTTGAACTTCTGGCATCAATTAGAGAAAGCTTAAAGCTACTCTTCTGGCTGCAAGTATCCCTCATGAGCCATCCACCTGTCCAGAAGAGCCAGATAATGGACCACTCTGGGCCTGCCTGTAACCCCAGAACACCTCCCAAGTAAGGAGTATTTCTAAAGCTGTTACCCTTTTATGACCCCTTTATATTGCCAAAGTGATGTAATTTGGATGAGCCCAATGGAGACTTAACTCTTTCATGTGCATTTTAAGCTGGTGAATGCAGAAATGCACCCCACCACAGTCCATGCTGAATTTATCTGTCACTCAGGCCTAATGAATTTCTCCTCTCACTAAGCAGCATTGCACTGAAAGTTTCTAGCTATATAACGAATGAGACTTTACAATGTATGTGCCCAGTTACAGAAATTCAGTGAACATACCTGTTTACATGAAGATAGAGGAAAGGTGGGTGATTTGTGAAGAAAGTAGCATCATCCGAGAAATCTCTTTAAAAGGATGATTACAGTCATGATGTGTGTGGAGGCATAGTGAAAGAAACTGACTTATATGGCCAGTTATAATATATTTCACATAATGGAGGAAAAGCTGAGTCAATGAACAATTTTGTATCACCATTATTGCTAAATGAATACAGCCCCCTTTATCACAGCTGTACAATATGCTGACTGAACAGGAAAACATGCAGTACACACAGCGCAGTGATTTCCACCACCGTATAAGTAAATGTCAGGCTTGTTTCATCTATTCAGTGATTTTCTTAATGAAAACGTCAGCATAATGCTGGCATTTTCCTCCTTTCATTTAATTCCTGCTCTCCTCTTTCATCCACTATTTGACCTTTGCATGCACTTGGTAGCTTGCCCAAGGTGCTGTCACACCTTCTTTGCTCCTCTCTAATGATGGTCTTTCACTGACAGATTCAAACAAGATACTTGGGAAGGAATTGCTGTTCCCAGTACGATGACGAAAATCTGAATGCTTCACTACTTTAGTAGTAGGTGACTTTTCACTTCTTCTCTGAAAAGAATAACCAATGATTGTTTACCAACATTAACGTGTTCAAATAGCATCCTGTTATGGTAGTCTAGGACTCAAGAGAAGCAGGAGCAGCTATTGCACCAGCAGCACAGCAGTACTAAGGACTAGTAACTGCTGAATGAGTCAGATGATTAGTGGAATATGTTTTCTCAGCACAAAAGGAAAGTGATGACACACAATTAGAATGAGGGGAGCTTTACACAAGACAATGACAAATAGGAGTAATGTGAGTTCTATAAAATAGGGAAAATTATATGCCATATTGACCAGTTTTGGTCACCACAATACAAGAAAGATATTAAGCTGATAGAGAGCATTGAAAGGAGAGCAGCAAAGATGATGAAGGGCCTTGAGGTGAAGCTGTATGAGGAGTGGCTGAGTGGACTTGGTCTGTTCAGCCTGGAGGAGACTGAGGGGAGATCTCATCACAGTTACAACCTCCTTGTGAGGCGAAGAGGGGGGCAGGCACTGATCTGTTCTCTGTGGTGACAGTGACAGGACCCAAGGAATGGCCCGAAGTTGTGTCAGGGGAGGGTTAGGTTGGTTATCAGGAATAGGTTCTTCACCCAGAGGCTGGTTGGGCACTGGAACAGGCTCCCCAGGGAATGGTCACAGAACCATACTGACAGAGTTCAAGAAGCATTTGGACAATGCTCTCAGGCACATAGTGTGACTCTTCGGGATGGTCCTTTGCAGGACCAGGGGTTGGACTCAATAATCCTTGCGTGTCCCTTCAAAATCAGCATATTCTGTGATTCTGTGAAAATCAGGCCCCAATTATAGTACCATGTTGCACAGAAAACACTTAATAATACTCTTGAGCTGGTAGTTGCCCTGAAAGATCAACACTTCATCTGGATACATATTATTTCCAATAGAAATACAAATGAATCATGATTCAAGCAGCTGAAATAGGAAGAAAGATAAAAATTTTTTGTTTTTTACACATCCTGATTGTGCACCATTTTTCCTGATATCTGAGGAGATCTGTCTCCACTCTACTGTGTTTAACAGCCTCTTGCATGTGTTAGCCAACAACTGACCTCACAGCAGAGCCAGCAAGGAAGGACAAGGTGTACAGAAAATTCTGGAGTGACTTGAAGAAGGAATTAGTAAAAGTTGACCAAATCCAAAGCTTCCTTCCTCAGCAGTGCTTTCTTCAGCGGTGCCATTCTGAGGGTTTGTTCTTTCCTTCCAGGGTCTCTATATACTCAAAGACCAACTTTCCACCACAGAAGCTCCTTCTCCTGCCTCCTGGAATGAATAGAACAGACACAATTACCTTTTCTACATAATTCTCCCATTTCTTTATGATATTCTTTTACGTTGCCTGTGGGTTAAGAAAGGAATGGGCTAACTGCAAGGACAAATAGTTCATGGCTAGTGGGTTTCACAAGGTTCAACAAGAGACAGACACAGCTGTCTGGGCTACACAAGTACCTTTGCCGATATTGTGCTATGTCAATATGGTAGTTTATCTACACACAGAAACACAAGGAATTCCTATCTCGGGTATAAAGCAGTTACTAGCAGCAGTTAAGTCTAAACCAAAGCTAACCTGTTTGGGGAGTGGAATTATCAGCTATTTAAATCCCTACCTACATGGCATAACAAAACATTTCACACAAAAACAACTAGGCTATGAATTTGACAGGTTTCTTCTGTGCCACAAGTCTCTTACTGTTAGTCAGGTCTCTACCTGTAATACCTATAATCAGTTTTTCCTCATAAAAATGTGGATAAAAAGAAGTTAAAATAAGGCATACAGCAAGGTTTTGAACATAATAAGCAGGCTAAAATAGTCAAAGCTTTAGCTAAGTATTTTTCTCTTTTATCAGTTCACTGCATGCTGAGAAAAATAACATACAAAAGAAGGAAAAGTATTTCACATGCCATAGGAAAATATTCACAGTCTGAAAGAAAGAGAGAGCAAAAGGATCAGAAGTCAGCAAATGACTGCCGTAGGCCCCTCTCTGCCATGGTTAATAGCAGACAGGCACATCAGCACCAGATCAGCATCTCTGAAGTTTGGAACACCGACAACTTCTTTAACCAACTTCAGACACCTGTGATTGAGACTTTTGGCCATGTGCTCTGTACAAAAGCATAATCGAATGACAAAGTTCTGCTGTAATAAATGACTCCATGTAATGGTGAGTGCTACAGAGCAGATTGCTTATTTCTATGAGTGAAAGATACAGTACTTGTTCAAGGATAATCTGATAATAGATCACAAGGAATTCCAATGCCACAAAAGACTAAGCAGAGCCTTGGGATTTCACCAAGAAGAGGGACGTAACTAACCTAACACAATCTAATGATGGAGGAGATTCACTGCAAGCTGATATACTGCTCTACAACTGTCTCTTGTCTCGCCTCATCTTAAGGAACTGAAATGTTTTCCATAATGGGTCATAAAGCCTGTGTTTTCCCCCGCAGCAGAAGCCAACAGGTTTTACTTTGTAGGAAGGAAATCTGCACAAGCAGTCTCAAACTATAGAAATAGACCACTTCTTTCAGCTAAACAAATTCAGTGCAGTAATACAAATTTCCTATGTCCTACATGAGAAAACATTCTTTATCAGACTCTGCTAAAACAACACGAAAAAGATTATCTGATTGTAGCACATCCTTCAAAACTATCAGTTTTACACCAGCTACTATTTTGTCAGATAGCATTTGTTTGTTTGGACGGGAAGGCTGCACTGTTGTGGTAGTGAATTTTACACACTGGGAAGTTTTTTATATGAAATATTGCCTCTTTTTGTATTGGTAAAACTGAGTTAATGGCAACCAAGACATGACTTGGCTAAACAACACATGAAGAAAGGCAAAAAGTGCAAGTCTTAGAGTCACTGGAAAGACAGAATTAGAGCAAGCTTTCTGTATCATCCAGAAGACGAAAATGCATAAAACATTGATTTTAAATAGGAGACAAAATAAGGAGAATAAAGCCCTTGAAGATATAGAGAAAAGCTGAATTTTTTTCACGAAAAGAGTTGAACACACACCTTTCCCTTTCCCTTCAGAGTTTGGGACCATTATTCCATAATGCTCAAGGGAAAAGTAGAAAGCTCAAATAATTATAAGACCATAAGCATCACCATTCAGGACTGAATGGCCATTTTTATTTGCCAGGAGATGTGTTGTCATTAGATTTAATCTATGTCCTATTTCATTCAAAATAAACAAGTTTGCTTTCTACTTTCAGCCATTATTTTTTCTCATTTGCACATTTACCAAGGTTGATAACCTTTAATGGATGATCTTTTTAAAGCTGAATACTTGACATTGCCAGCTACATAACGCATAAGTGACAGAGTTTTTCAGGATCGAGTTAAATATTTTCCAACCCGTACAGGCAGAGAGTTTTTAGTGTGTTGTTACCCAGGAGGCTTCTCTAACAGTCACTCCCATCTCTGCCCTGGAAAGTAAATAACTATTGGGTTATATTTTCAATTCAAACTTTCTCCTTCCCATCTGTTTTTCATCCCGCAACATAGTTGATCAAGACTAGCTGTATGTCTTTTGCTGTGGAAAAATAAAAAAAACCCAAAAAACTGTATATTATTTTTTTCTTTTTCATCCAGTTCAAGATACAAATAGCTCAGTTTTACATGCTTCCCCTCCTCTCTTTCCTGATCCCGTATAACTTTACATAGTTTTATAGACTGAGAGAAAGGGTAAAATTTAAGGAGTTGTAATGACTGAGAAATTTTGAAAATAGCTGTTTCTGCTGCAACACATTACTGAAGTTTCCCAATGATATTTTTTCACTACACTAATTGTTAATCTGACTAAAAGTTGCTTGTTAATTTAAGCGGTTTTATTCTGTTTTGTTGCTTAGAGCCCCAAGTTCTCTTTTAAGATGTTCTTCTAGAAATACCTATGAGCCATCCTGTAAAGTTTCAAATATAAAGCTTGTTACCATTTAAAGTAGATAACATTAGGTAGTTAGAAGAAGTGATTCCATGACATAAGTCAAATAATTATAGCAGAAATTAAGGAAACATAATTTTTGAAGTACCATAATTCTCACAAAAATTCCCCATGTTTGAAAGAGTTTGACCAAGATATGCATTTCACACGTTCCTGTTGCTTAAGAAGTTGTGTTTTATTCATTTATAATAATAGGCTACTTTATAGAGTATTATTATTCTCAGTGAATCATTTTGAAGGAGAGCATAGTAATGACCTAACAAACCATTATTTCAGAATTTGAAAATCAAACAGGAAAATTTATTTGATTATATTTCTTAACCAAGAGAAAAGTCTTAAGTAGTATTTGAGAACTTTCTTGATTACCATGATCTCAGCTTCATGGCTGATTCTAAGCCCAAACAGCCCAACTGACAACTCATGTGCTTAATGTTAAAATAGCACTGAAGTGCTTTAAACCAGGAATTAAATATTTCATACAGATATGATCAGAAGCATGTATTCATCTTGGACAGGGAATCACATTCCATTTACATACCTCCTTGTCTTTGAGTATATGGTCTGAAGTTCAGAGCCTTAAAAATACATTTATTTCAAAGGGTGCTGGATCTGGCATTAATGAATAACTCTAGCTGCAGTAATATGCTATCTGAAAATATTTAATTGAGCTCTGAAAAACTCCATGGAATACCAAAGCAATTTTTAGTACAGTTTGACTAAATTCAATGGCCAAAACTTTGTAACACTTCTGGGTCAAGCCCTAGAAGAGCTGAAACTAGAAGACTTGATGGCATAACCCTGATTGCAAGAAAACTAAGCATCAGGATGTATCCACGTTGCCTCTGCAGAAATAATATGTTCATTCAATGTCATCCAGAGGGAAAGCTCAGCAAGTGGGCCCATGGCAATTTCATGAGGTTTAAAAAGACCAAATGCTGCTGCTGCAGCACCTGAGTTGGGGCCACTCCCGTTATCAATCCAGGCTGGGGGATGAACAGATGGAGAGCAGCCCTGCCCAGAAGGACTTGGGGGTGCTGGTGGAGGAGAGGCTGGACATGCCCTGGCCATGGGCACTCACAGCCCAGAAAGCCAAACATGTCCTGGGCTGCATCCTGAGCACCGTGGGCAGCAGGGGAGGGAGGGGATTCTGCCCCTCTGCTCTGCTCTGGTGAGACCCCACCTGCAGTGCTGCATCCAGCTCTGGGGTCCCAGCATAGGAAGGACATGG
The DNA here is from genome assembly GCF_009650955.1 of Corvus moneduloides. NCBI lineage: Eukaryota > Metazoa > Chordata > Aves > Passeriformes > Corvidae > Corvus > Corvus moneduloides. The sequence goes on from NC_045480.1 coordinate 65,876,276, forward strand.
AGCTGTTGGAGTGACTCCAGAGGAGGGAAACCAAGTTGATTGGAGGGATGGAGCATCTCACCTGTGAGGAAAGGCTGGGAGAACTGGGTTTGTTTGGCCTGGAAAAGAGAAGGCTTTGGAGTCACCTAATTGTGGCCTTCCAGTACCTGAAGTGAACTTACAAGAGAGCTGGAGAGGGACTATTTACAAGAGCCTGGGACGACAGGAGAAGGGGGAATGGCTTCAAACTGAGAGAAAGTAGGTTTTGATCAGACTTGAGGAAGAAATTCTTTACTGTAACGATGGTGAGGCACCGGCACAGGTTGCCTGGAGAAGCTGTGGATGCCCCATCCTTTGAAGTGCTCAAGACCAGGTTGGATGGAGCTTTGAGCAACCTGGTCTAGTGAAAAATGTCCCTGCCCATGGCAGGGGGTTGGAACTAGGCGATGTTTAAGGTCCCTTCAAACCCAAACCATTCCTAGGACTTATACTGAACACAGTCAATAAATTTGTTGCCTTGGAAGGAAGTAATGGCAATAAGCAATACTAGCACACTACTGCAAGTTTTCAAAGTTAATTGAATCAGCATATAAAAATGTTTTCCCTGTGTAACAAATCTCATTATAATCAACTACTCTATGGCAGGCACTTCCCTATGATATGCAAATTTCAATTATTTATTTAGAATATATTCAGCATTTTCATATGACTCCATTTTCTGTTTAAAAAATTTGAGAGTTGCATTAAATACCCAGCTCTCCTTTGGAAAATGTTATTAGCAATATTGTATGCCAACATAATAAAGGAGCTTTTCAAATATCCAGACTACAAATATACTTTGGAGCTTCCTGGTTAAATCTGCTATGCTGACTTCTTTACAAGATGCAACAAGGAATGAGATAAATGTTTAAGGATATTTTACCTATTTTTTCCCCACACAAGAGAAAAACTTCATGATATAATCACTATTTACTTCCATGTTAAAGTTCAGTCTCAATGAACTCGTGCTGTAGTTCCAAGTGTAAAAACAACAACATCTATTGAAGGAGAAATACAGACCACTGACAAAAATGCACTAGTGATCCACTAATGCTATGAATCTCTTCCTCAACCAGTGTTGTTAAACATTCTGGAGAATAGCTAGATGACCGTATTCAAGGTGAAAAAATAAAAAGGAAGCACCAGAAAACAGATGCTGTCTAATGGAACTTTTTCACAGTTTGCTGAGTTTCTCATTGTTTCTTGTCAGACATGAAGAACATGGCAAAAGAAGTCATACACAAGCCACACAATGAGATTGCAAGTAACAGAGATATGGAGCTCTTTTTATTCCCTGAGTAGCAAATGCTTCCTCTCCATCATACTTACAGTGAATACAGAACAATGAAACCAAAACTTGTCCAATGGATAATTATTATTTAAATTTGTAAAAAGCATGCTTCCTTTTGTGAATCTAATCCTGTAATCTCAATAGGAACTTTCATGATGATGGCCATATTTTAAGATTGCAAAACTCAACCTGTGAGTTTCTGTTCTTTTTTCCTTTTTATTGTTTTTGCAGAAAATTGTATAGAATAACACATTACTTCAATGCAGACTAGACTCTCACTAAAAATAATTTCCAAAGAAGAATTAACATTTAATAAATTCTTCATGCTTATTTATTTTTTGGGATTCACATGGAAAAATTAAATTTATATGAAAGAAATAACTGAAATATATGTATCACATGGTCAAAAAACTGAGCAGTAAAGCATACAGTAGGAAAACAAGGATTCATAATTAAAGTAGATTAAATCATATACTTCCTCAAAATGAGTGGTGTGTAATCAAAAAAAAACTTAGAGACAAAGCTTTTATATATAGTCAGTATATATACACCTCCAGGTATAATAGGAAATTTGATCATAGACAGCTAAACGATGAATGCTAAACTGTGATAGAAGGATACATCAAAAAAAGACACTTGAAGGTCCATAAATAAACCCCAGCTAAGAATTGCTTGATGCTAGATTCAAATATCAGCATGTGAATAATTAGTTCCACCCATCACAGATACTTCTCCCCTTTTTTCTTTCTGGCCCCTTGAATATTTAATTGCACTTTTCAAAAGAGAAGAAATTCAAAAGGAGCAGTAATTGTAGAAGATCCACTGGACAAAGCAGATACATAGAGGATGTAGATTTCAATCTCCCCTGACCCCACCTCTCTGGCTGTGCCTCATTGTGACAGACATAGGAAAAATAAGTAACTGCAGAAAAGGAAAGAATCTGGTAAGGATATGAAACACCTTCTGAAGTTGTTCATATGGGTTCTTATCTTCAGCATTTCCTATTAACTGGATGTAATTGCTCTGTGTTCTCTGGATTCCATTCTGAACCCTCCCTTGTACAAGGCAACAAAGACAACCTGTAGATTTTTGACATGGTGATTGGTTTTGAGGATGGTTACTACCATGTTGAATGCTGTGCTGCTTAAATGCCACTGGATATGTGCGCCCCTTGGTGATACACAGGCAAACAAACAGGAACCTCTTTTTCAACTGGTGCAAGCTAAGAGGAATTTTTGACTATTACTAAAAACCCATTCTGGCAACACTGTATAGACTCAACTCCTGTGAAAAGTCTCAAAAACTATTTCTGAATACGATCCCTACATTCAATTGGGCAAGGATGACAACAACCTCAGGTTCTAGTTTAGGTTGGTAATATCTCTTTCCCTGCAGATGAAAGTTTTGCCTGTGATTTTTGCTTCTGTAGAGGAAGCAAAGTGATTGGTTTTGTCTGCCTGTGTAGCTTTGAGGTCTGCCTTCTCCCTTTCCAAACTAATCCAATAAAATAAAAAGTGCTCTGGAAAGCATGACTCCTATGAGACAGGCATATTCTGACTTTCAGGGAGAAAAAGTGTCTGCATCAGGATGATAAATGACTGACTATAATTAATTAATCAATTAATTGATTTTACAAGAAAATCCAGTATTAGAAGTAGTGGCCTTAAATACACTGTGACCTGCAGTTTTATCTGATAAATTATGCTCCATCAAAATCCACACTCAGCAGTTATTTATTGCGCAAAGTTCCAAATTGGATCTTCTGAATTAATTTGGATCCTTTTTTGCATTTGTATTGCCGCCCAAAAGGGTTCTTGTAAAAATCATGTATAAAAAAGGGATATACAATGTTTACAGTAGGAACATGCTTGACTTTCTATGATATTAAAAAAGCTTAGCAAAAGGGAACAATGCTCATCATCTAAATGTCTGGTCTAGAAAAATTACTCCTGGGGTAATTTCAGGATGCTGCTCTCCCTGGATTCAATTTATGATCTGCATCTACAATAAAGGGCAAATGTCTCTGCAGTTCCCTGCTGAAATCAGTGTTGGGCTTGTACTTCTCAGTCTCACAGCTTGGAAGAATGCCATTGCAAAGGAGCACGGAAAAGGGAAATGAGCCACCGCAGAGAAAGTCAAGAGTGAAGATGCACTTCAAATCAATTTTGCCATGAAGTTGAGCTCTTGTTATGTCTGGTAGGAATGGATTTTAACAGATAGGAGAGAATAACCTCAGGGCTACTATTCTCCTAATCACACAGATTTTTTTCTTTTTCTTTTTTTTTAACTTTTCTGGAAAGACCAAAATGTTAAAGATTATTTTTAAATATTATTTTAATGGTGCTGAACGTCTAATTAAATCTCATAAAAGTGGTTCTGTCTTGGGAAAAAGATGTTATTTAACCTATAAAAATGTTAAACAGATTATTTAAGTGGGACTGTTATTCTAACTGCTATGTTGTAATGGTGGAAGAGATGATGGAAGAGACAAAAGAAGCATCAGTCTGATGAAATATTAGAAAGAAATTTGAAATGGCATTTGACAACATATCAAATAAAGGGCACAATTCAATAAGGGATCACAATTCAAATATTCACTAGTATTTAGAAGACTACGCCATTTCAAAACCCACTAAAAGACGTTTTTATAATTGGTATCCTACTGCACAGGACACAAACTGAGGAATAAGATTTCAGAATAGCTGAAAAGTCACAAGAATTGCTCCTAACCACTCCAAGGCTTTTCCACAACTAACTGAAATATAGGTCATAAGCCTCAAAAAAAAAAAAAAAAAGAAAAATTCTGCTTCAAATACTTACCATAAACCCATCACAACAGTTACACACATCAGCATCTTTGAGTTCAGCTTGCAGCAGCAAACAGTTAGGTACTGTTGGCAAAAAGAGAAAGCAGAGTTTGTTGCTATAAATTTCTGGATTATTGCTCAAAATATCCATGTCTACAGTGTGGTTTAGAGTAGCTTCACGGTTAGAATGTATTTGGGGTTTGTTATCATTTGGGCAAGCATGACAAGATAAGATCTTAACAACTCTATTTGAAACATGCACAAGTTCGTTTACACTGCCTACTCTGCTGCATTGATTCCTATCTCTTTCCTGGGTTATTTCACAAACAAAAGGGTCATAGCAAATGTACACAGAGCCAATAAGCCTACAGACATTAACTCCCCCCTGCTCCCCAAAATCTTTATATAACAAAATTGTGTGTGGGTGGTTGGTTGGTTGTGGCTTAGATACATCGCCAAAAGAGTTTTCACCGACTCGCCATTTATTCACATTGCAACATTCTCAAATTCACTTCATCTATTTTTAGAGACAGACAATAAACATTTATGTGATCAAAATAAATAATACAGGACTACTGAAACATCTCAAAGGCTTTGCTATTCAGAATGGCATCAGCTCCTGCCAAGGAAGTACACTCAGCACTAGCCACACTTTAGTTTTCAGCCATCTATTTTTGACATAATGAAAATGCCTTCTCTCTGAGTACATGGCCACTCTTCCTCTCTTACGTCAGAGTCTAAAGCTATCGAGGGTAAAAGATGTATGAGCCTGTTCAGACTGAGAGAGCCAGCAACTTAGTCAGTATGTTTCTTTTTTTAGTATTTAATATCTTTCCTGACTGCAGCAGATTTCGTGTGCTTGGAAGTTAACACTGAAATATTTGGACTACCACTGTTTGAGGGACAGTGACCACTGAGACAGGACAGTGAGCCAGAATTTTTGCTTGTTCTACATTTAAACACACTGTTAAAGAGATGGGATGAATACTTTTTTAAAAGAATTCCATGCATCAGGCCGTGCCACTGCGAATCACACATTGCTGCTTACCAGACATGTCTCTGCAACTGCAGCTGCTCGCATTCCTTTGTGGATGCTTACAGCGTGCAGACTGAAAGTCCTAAAATGAAGAGGAAAGGGGGGAAAAACTGGATTCCGTATGATCTGACCGGATTCAGACTGAAGAATCTGAGGCGGCAGCTTCTTAAAGCTTTGGAAGGGGTTATCTAACCAAACCTGAGGGATTAATATATCACACCGTTCCTAGATAACCTATCTGCAAAGGCGTTAACTAAGAGTTTGGAACACAAGTAAAAGCATTCACCACTTCTACTTCAGCAGGCTAAAATTGGAGCCAAGCCGCGAGAGTGCATACTGACATCAGATCAGTCCTTTCTAAAGACCGATACAGAATTGCGTTGTTTCATGCAACCAGCAGTTTTAGGCCAAATTCTATGAATCCCAGTGACCTTGTCTTTTATCAAATAAAATGCGAAGCACTGGTGAATTGAATGGAAACTTTAACTAAGCTCAACAACAGTTTAAGCATTCCATTCTGGGATATGCAAAAGAACAAGGCTATTCTGTAAAGGAACAAGCAGACGTAGTAGATTAAACTGTCTGTACCACCATCTCTGAAATTCAACCCTTTCTTAAATCTTTTTAAAGGCAGATGGACAATGTTTTGCCAAGTCTGCAATTTGGTGGTGATGAAATTGCCTCATGAATGTGAAGTTAGATGACTACTTAGAATTTCATATATTTGTGAGAGAACAGAGGAAGAATTATCTGAGGTCTTCTAAACTGCAAGAAAAGAGAGGAAATTGGCTACATGCTGAAGCACCGATAAAAGGACAAGTTGAATCTGTTTATAAGAATGCTGGCTGAAGATTTTAGAGCCTTACAATTTTAAATCAAAGGCCTGCTGGTGGAGAAAAGCTGGAGAGAAAAAAGAGAAATCTGTGAATACACTTACACTTTGCTTCTGATATGAGATAGGAAAGAGGAACAGAGAAATTAAGAGAGGAGGAGAAATGTCACGAATTTTTATACAGGTAAGTATTTCTGAGCTCAAATTTGCAAAAAAAAAATAGGAGATAATGGGGAAAAAAAACTATGGTAAATATATTTGGAAGAATCTCCTGCCATATAAAAAAAAATACAGGGTATTTAGTTTTGTATTATAGCAAGGATATTTAAATACTTAGTGGTTTATATTCTGGTTTGATGAGTTTGTTAGAATACTTGAACTATAAGCCCTGCAAGCTACTTGTAGTTCACTTTGCCATACTACCCTTCAATGGTTTTCTGTGTTATATTTAAAGGAGAGGCTTTATAACCCATTTTTCTACAGATGGTTTTAGTTTGTGCAGAGAGTACCTGTGCAAAAGATGGCAACATTGGAAGATAACAGCTAAAATGTACTTTTATCTATATAATACAAAAATCTCATTACTCTTGCTATGCTACACCAGATACTTTTCTACAAGGGAGACAGGAAAAGAAGGACATCCCCAGCCATCTTCTTGTTTGGAACATCAACATCCCTACAGTTACTAAACGTTAACAAGAGCACGCAATAATGGCAGATCAACTCTGAAGAAAGGGATGAAAAGGAAAGCCTAAAAACAATTTGTAAAAGGACTCAGACTTCTGAAATAGGTGTGACTTTGGATATCTGACTTCAACTGTGTGATCCAAGATGTTTCTGTTTGTTGTCTCCTTGAATAATAAGGCTTTGCAAATACTGAATATCTGATTTTGATTTGAAACTTTATTTCTACATTAACTTGTCTCAATTTCACCCTGTTGCAATGTCAGCAGAATAAGAAAAATCAACAGAATAATGTTTAGGTTTCTAGATTCTCTTTTCAGAGCTCAGAGCATGTTCACACACCTGTTCATGGCATGCTTGACCCACAGGTTTAACCCACTGCCTCTTCAAAAGTCACTCAGTGGTTTAGCTGACACTCATCTTGTGTAATAGCCTCATGCAGAAACATGTGTGTCCCTATCCACCTCAGCCTAATTACAAGGAATTCAACCCCCAGCTTCCCCCTACAGTGCCTTAGCCTGAAAACAAGGCAGCCTGGATCAGAGCAGTACAGAACGATTCAGTCTGTCCGGTAATATCTGGACCTGCCTACTTTCATCATCCTCAGTAGGCAGAAAGATCACCGTCTGGTGATTCAAGCAACATCTGTGACATATTTTTAGAACTTACTTCAGTCCTCTCCATTTGCTTTTCATCACCATCTTTTGTCTTTCCTCCCTGCTACTTACTTTCATTTTACCTATCACAAAACTGGAACAACAACTTCAGATTTTGCTAGTCTCTGTTCTTATTCCCTCTTTTAATCGCTGCCTTACTTTCCCATCCTCTCATGTCACAGCACAAACACACTTGTCCCACACCCCAGCCTCTTTAACTACCATTTCTCCTCTCTGTTTAATCTCTTTATGCTCAGAAATAGCACTCTGTGTCCTGCCTTGAACTGCCAGCTCCCTTCAATACAGCTACGTTCCTCTTGAAATCAGTCCCCTTTTGCTTTCTCTGACTCTGCACTGTGATAATTTTCTCCCACCATCTCTCTTCCACAGATCTCTTTAGATTTTACCGGTTCTTGGTGGCAAATCCAAAATATTTTTATTTTGTCTCCTTCAATATTGCCTTTAAATTATCTCAGTCTACCCATACCTGCAAATTTAAATTTAACTACTTTTTTAAAGCAACTAACAGCCCTAACTCAGCATCCCTGACCCCTTGCCTCCTGGTCTCTCTGACATCTTTTCATGAGTGACCAGCTATCAATGTTTCAAACTCTACAAAATTAAAACAGGCATCTTGATATTCATTTGAACCATTTTTTCCCATTTTTTTAATCTGAACAACCAGCATTTCACTGCCATGTCTGTTTATAAATACAAGACATACTTGGTATCCCCCCGCTTATTAAAATGCTGCTGCAAAGACTGGTCCTCTACTACAAAATTGTATCCATATCACCCCTCTCTTTACATTCTTCCACTACTAGGTCACTTTTTTGTAGGAAACACAATCTATTTGTCTTTATTCCTAATGCTAAGTACATCCTAGCCCCACCCAATTCCCCATTCAGCAATTTCCAGTAATTCAGCAGCAGGAACTCCAAACAACTTCTCATCTCAGTCTCCATATTTTAACCACTCTACCTTTCTCTCACACGACAAAGTAAAAAATATCTCCCCGTCATTCTCCACCCCATTAATAAAAAATTTCCCTTATTTATGAAGCCACAGAAAACCTGACAGTGATTCTTGTTAAGGTCTATGACTACAAGATACCATGACTGTGCTTTTCTTGTGCACTGCAATTTTTGGCATCTGGTGTTTGGTTTTATTCTCAGATCAGCTGGGCAGGCATATTCATTGGTGCATTCATACAGGGCACAGCCAAATGCACAACTCCCACATTTATGATGCTGTGTAGAGATGTTCTCATGGGGGGACACCTGGTTGCATCTCCTTGTTCATGTTTGAGACTGGTCCTTGTTCATGTTCAAAGGTGGTCCTAAAATGTCTCATGGGAAGGAGAGGGGGAATTACAAGGAATTTTTATAGAGATAGAGGCCTTCACAAAGAAGACAGAGTCTGGAGAACTGACACAAATTGCACAGGACAAAATAGAAAAGTCAAATGAAAAATCTTTTCACCAGGAGCAAAACTGGTCTCCCAGAAGGGCTTCTAGCAAAAAGTCACTTCACTTTTTCCCTTTGCTCTTCTCCCTGTCCTAGCTTTGCAAACATGATCCATTCTAAGGGCAGGGGTCACATTCATGTTCACAGGATGAAAACTGTGAAGAGTAATACAGAATCTATTGTCATAACCAGGCAGCAAGGAGAGGGACAACGAGCTAACAAATCTATTTCTGTTCTAGACATATGTAGGTTTGTAAACAATTTATTTTAATGGTTTTATTCTAAACTGATGCTCCTATCAATACTGTTACGGCTAGTCCAAGGAACTACAAAATCTGTCCAATTCTTTTCAGCGTAGATTTCTGTGACTCTTTCCATCTGGATTTACAGGATCAGTATTACCTCTTGAGTTGCTCTCCATTTTGAACTAAAAGCTTCAGGTATTTTTAACATTCTTTGTGAAACAGTATTTGCAGTAAAATGGTGCCTGGAAAAGTAGTAGGAATATCTCACAGAAGGCAAGCATGTTTATACTGAATTACCTGATTTCTCTCTTTTGTGATTCTGCATATTTAGCATCATTTGGTTTAGGATTAAAGACCAGCAGAAATGACTGCTAAAGACTTATAAGTACATTTAATCCTATTTTATACAGAGGTCTTTATTGAATCATGTATTTTAAGTTACACTCATGAGAAGTGCAGAGAAAGGCACACTGAACTGGTCTTATATAGCAGTTAAAAGCCTTCTTCAAATGCTAATCATTTATAATTAGTCTACTTCAATTAGTAATGAACAAATTGCCCTCTCCAAGAAAAGAGAATATATTCCATGTGCTGATTAAAAGGGAAGAGTGATCTTCAAATTCTGAAGCGAATGATTGATGTGAAGCAAAACTCTCTCACAATTTTGTTCTTTTAACTCTTTGATGAACAGATCAACAAAGGCAAGTTTCCCAAAAGTCTTAGAAACATTATTAGCAATTCACATAAAGAAAAGCACATCTGTGTTCATATGTTCTCACTTTAAATACATCCTTACTTTAGCGCTATTTTATGCCATTTACTAAGCAGGTGTTATCTTCCCTCTTTTTTTCTCCAGGAATCAGCTTTTAATTGGCTACTTTCTAATGTGCAAGAAAAATCAAAAAGCAATTGGCTGGTTGGGAACTGATTGTTAGGCAGTAGTCCCAAAAAACCTTTGGGTAGGAATAAAGGCATCTTATTGATTCAGTACAACTTCAATCGCTAAAGATTATACAGTTTATGAGAAAATACCTAAGCTGAATTTTGATACAAGACTTCTTTCACTTGCTCAGTGTCTATTCTAAATAGCCAAGAGAGTGTTTACTGGAAGAGTGGTTTTGCTCACTCTTAATGTATGAGTTCTTCAGGCAATAGTCTACTGCAAGCATATGCAAATCAATAGTTTTGAATCACCTACACTGAAATGGGGTATGGACTAGGGAAAGAAAATTGGATAATTTCATTCAGAAAGTAAGTTTCTGCTTTCTGCTGATATGCCAACTGGTGAATTACAGAAAATCAATGTTCTGTTCTTTATGTTCTGTTATTAGGTGTTCTGCTTCCAGATGTTTGGAGTGATCTTGTATAACTGGGGCTTTGTTTGTTGGTTTTGGTGGCATTTTTACTTTATCAGAAGTCTGTGTGGGATATCAAGTGAAAATATACAGGAGAATGTTACATTTTAAAAAGTAGAGAAAATCCTTCTCACTGATATGGTTGTGTAGGCAAATGCTGTAGGACTGGTAAGGAATATATTAACAAAAAAATTGCAAATGGAAAAATGTAGACATGACAAAATGAGATAATTTTTTTCAACGACAACTCTGTCTCAATAAGAGCAGCTGAACTAGGAAGAGTTTCTCTAGTAAAAGTAATAACAGAGATTTCTAGTACTTCATTTCAGTTTACCTTCCTTTCACTAATTAAAGCTGCATTCAGTTCATCTCATAAGGACCCATAGCATGGTCTCTGAAGGAAGAGGTGATATCTCTTTCCAGTCATCCTCAACAGGCATGGACTGCCCTCCATTTGAGGAGGCAAATGAAGGCACTGAAGCATTGCTTTGAATCTGATATAAACTGTAAAGTATTACAATATTATAATATAATTTGAAAGCATGTAGACACATATTAAATTGTAATCACTCCCCTCTATATGGGAATCAGGAAAAGGATATCTTACATTACAGAAACATACAGCTATAGCAGTAATTAATTTCCTGATTAAAGCTACAGATAACTCCATAAAATAATTAGCAATAGCTTCATAGATCATTTACAAAGTATCTGGAATTCAGACAGTAAAACACAGTTGCTCTAAGACAACGGTTAGTACCCCTGTTAGTCTGTTTCTTCCCTAACTATCAACTACATTAGTAACATCATGGGGAGCTCATAGCAACTCCATAAATGTTTTATCAGACTTGAAGAAAGATCATTATCCCATAAAACACCAGTGTAAGCATCTCTGATTTCACACAACCCTTTGTCTTAGTTCACTTGAAAGCCTGCTGGTTTTGGAAAAGTCATTGATTGTGTCCAAGAAAAACAAATAACTTTTTGAAGGATTTGTTCTTTGATTGAAGGTGATTTCACAGCCTTATTAAGATGTTAGGATCCCTACGTTCAGAAGGAGATTGAATTTTTCTTTCTTTTCTTTCTTTGAAGGTTTCCAGACACAGCAACAATAAAATGTCCACAAGACACTTGACAACACATGTAAGCTAGCCTATTATAACTTACCCGTTTGTACTTCTATGCAGAATATTTCACAGAACCATTGTTTATTCAGGGATTATTCAAGAGGCTGTTTAGGGATAGACTTTCAGTCAAGTGCCTTAGTTTGATCACGAGTCAGCTTTAACTTCTACCCTAGACATTGTATCTGACTTTTCTGAAGGAGAAAGTTTAGGAATTTACTCTATTGGTCAAACACAACTATAAGTGTTACTGCGTTACCTGCTCCACCTTTGGAAACAATGAAATAAGGAACTGAAGATATAATCTATTTAAAGAAAAAAAACCCTAATTGTTCTAAGACTGGCCTTCTCTCTGGCCTCATGATGTGAATACTGTTTTGTTTGACAGAAAATGCAGTAGCGCTGTGTAGTATTATCATCAGACTATTGATGGACTTTCAGAGTTGTCACCAATAGTACTAATTCTGCATAAATGAAAAATAATTAGCCATGAGTCAATCAATTTGCCACCTATAACACACAGAGTACTCTGAGAAGTAACAGGAAAAATATCTTTGTAAAATGAAAGCTTGTAATAAAAATTAAATATTATCTTTAATGAAGGGGCTTTTCATATAAGAAAAACTCTCACAGCACCAGCTTGAGAAGCCACATCTTGTTTCATTAAAAAATTTATATGGAAAAAGGAACTGTGTGCACATGAAATACTCAGTAGACATGAGCTCTGTATGTTCTGTGAACACCAGACAGGAAAGAGATCTGTTCCAAAGAATTAGTGAAAATACACAGATTTCAAAAAGCAGTCTGGTTGCTTCGGAACTCAGTGAGAAACTCAGAATAGTTTTACAGCTGATCAAGGTCCATTCAGTGTTATAGATAAAAAGTGCTGATCTGGAAAGAAATGAAGATGCATATCAACTATATATAATCTCCTGTTCAGGCATTCCAGAAGGATGTTCCCTTATCTTGGGAACATCCTCATGGTAAACCTTATGCATTTTTTTTTTGTGGCAAAACATCACAGAATACCTTAATACAGCGGGAAAATTTGTCTTCGTATCTAAACCACAGAGAAGTAAACACCTAAGGAAATACTAAGAATGCAACACAATGATGGATTTTTGTGGAGAGAAGACTTGAAAAGGAAATTATTATTTCATTGTGAGTGATACTCTAGAAGTACAGCCAGTAGTATAGTGAAAATAAAGTGAAAATATAGAGAAGACGTTTTCTCTGATAATACGTTCTTCTGGATTATGGAAAAAACTTTGATGGAAATTACATCTCCTGGAATTTGGACAAAGCACTTGCTGTAAATGTAATAAAGGATATACTGATGGATTGGCAGAACAGGAGGTGGAAGAGCTTTTAGCATTTTTCCTCTTCTTTCCTAGCTCTTTACTCTTATCATTGACAGCATTAAGTATTTCCAAAATTTTGATGCCATTTCTATAGTAGGAAAAAGTTGATTCCACATTTGAAGTAAACAAACTCCCAATTTCTACAGAACATCTTGCAGTGAGCTAACAGGTGTTAAAAATAAAAGGTGAGAACTATCAGCATTTAGTTTAACATCTACATAAGAGCTATTTCTACAGAATCCCTGATACACTGTAGAGATAAGCACTCCTAGTGCCTACATTATTTCGTATTGCCAACAGGTTACTTATGAGCCATATCGAGAGAACCACTCACAGACAGAGATGAAAAACACAAAAGTTGTACAAGCTAGAGTACAAATGGTAAGGTTATTAGGATGTAATTAGACATTAGGATGCAATGAAATTAAATGGACATCAAACACCCAGTTCCTGCAGTGTAGGGCAGGATGTTGTGGGGTTTTTTGAGTAGGGTGAGTGGATGAAGCCAAATGCAGAGGCCAGCTCTCCTGAGCTGAGAGCTGGCAGGACCCTTCTGCCTTCACATAAGCACATGCCATCGTTAGCAGCAACACAGGTCTCCAGAGAAGTTCAGAGAGAAGTACGCTCCTTCCAGAAGACATAGAAGCTGTCTTCAGGAGCCAGAATTCTCGGAAGGATGTGCTTCGTACTGCCTTTGCTCTTGTTAACCACCTGAGATATGGAGAATATTTTTGGATGTTTCCAGTTACTTCAAGAATCAAACTTCCTAATTTGTCTCCTACTTGTTCTTCAGGTATACCCAGCTGTGTAACAGACTAGCAAGCAGACTCCACCATAAAGGAACTGTCTGCTCTTTGCATAAACTGGGATTGATGACTCCTAATAAACCTGTATTTTGAGCTGCGCACATTCAGATTCAAAAATGTAAAGCCAAGACTGCTGACTGTGAGACCATCACACAACAGTATGCTTGTGTTCTGCCAGGATGACATTTAATGTAGTTATGTCTTGTCACAAGAAAACCTGAAAATGTAAAGTAAGCAAAGATACAGAGGTTTTACGCATTTTTTACAGCACTCAAAACTCAAACCACCCTGATTATATAGCAGTGAATTTAGGCATATTACAGGAGACATGAAGACAAATGCAGCCTAAAATCAATCTTTGCAGAAGGTAGGGTCTTCATTTGCCCCTCAGAGTTCAATCTATTCTCAAAGTTGTATATTCTTAGTATAGATTTTGTAGGCTCAGATTCTCAAAGAAACAAGATATATTTCCTTGAATACTTTTTCTCATACCTTTTCATCATGTAAGGGAATTTTTATGAGCTTTTTTTCTGGTTATTTAGATTATCAGGCATCAATAAAGGTCCTTTATAGTAAAAAAAAAAAAAAAAAAAAAAGAAGTTTTTTTTTTAATCGTTATGTAAATGTGTACACTAAAAATGCATTATATATTTATGGAAAGCAAGAGTTAACTCCTCCTCACTGCATATTTTAAGTCAATATTCTTAATCTTGAAGTGCAAAAGGGAGTCCAAGTGTACCATTGCCAACCAAAGGATTTTCTCAGAGGAAAAGGTAGAGTCAAAGGCAGCTTTTCAGAATGTCTTACATCATATTATCTCTTAGCCATTAATGTAAGGAATGAGGCCAAGCAAAAGAAGATGGACACTCCCAAATCTGGATGACCTGTAGCTCTCAGAAGAGCCATCCAGGGCTACAGGCAGCCAGACACAACTTAGTGTAGACTGACACAGCTCTAATTTCAGGCAGCAGTAGGGATCCATCTGGAACTTGGCCAGAGTCAGGCTCAAGGCAGTGAAAAGCTCTTTTTGTTCTCAGACTGTTTTGTTGTTTTTTTTTCAAATAAAGTCTGCACACACTACCCAACCTGCTTTTCTAGCTATATCCCTGTTTAGACATATATAGGTAATTCTGCAGACCTTTCAGCCAACACATACCTCATGGCAGACACTTTGCCAGGGCACACACTGCAGGAAGCAAAGCTCCCTCAGCAGTTGCCACAGCCCTGCTCCCTGCAACATGCACACCAGAGGCCTTCCATGTTATGCAGCTGTCTTTCATTCCTTTTAGAACTGATCTGGAGAATGGATATGGGGAAGTGACACATTTCTGACTTAAATTTTGGTCTCTTTCAGTTTAGAGGCTGCGTGCAGCAAGTACATACTCAGACTTGACAAGCTGGAATTGCTCATGTACTGCTGTTTATATGTAGCAGAAGATGCTGCTTTGTAAAGTTACATGCACTATGAACGTATTTTACTTTTGAAATATTATTGTTTACAGGATTAGAAATAATAAAGTAATAGGAAGCCCAGTAGAAATAACAGAGCTTGTGTTTGAGTTTTCCTCTCCTAATGAGTAGATACTTATAATTTACTAACGCTGCGGTGATAATGAGGGTAAGCTGCCACAGTAAAGTAAGCTCTCCGACTTTCCAGCTAAGTGTTCCATTTGCTCAGGTAAGCAAGCTGGTTTCCATCTCAAGTGAATGCATAACTCTCTTCACAGGCTGCTCAGCACAGGAAGTTTGGTCTCTGAAGCTTCTCTGCAGACAATGTGCCAACAGGGTCTCGGTGAGACTCCTCCACACAGCCCAGAGATAACTGGAGTCTGGGATACAATGGGAGAATGGATAGCAGCTGTGAAGTGTTGGGGGACAGAGAGAACCCAGTGTGGGTGTCACACTGTGCAGGGAAGCCGGAGGTGGCCCTTGGCTCCTCCTCAGCTACCATTTTTCTCATCTCTCTGTTACACAGTGTCACTACAGCACCAGTTCCCCCAGCATATTTGAGAGGGCTGATACAGTGACAAGGCACAATATTGCTGAAGGTGCTAAATGCTGTCTGGTCAGTCTGGCATTGCCCTGCCACCCAGGCTAATAATATTTGTTTGTTTTCTCAAGCTGCACAACACACAAACTCAGACATGTTCTTAAAACTGACTTGGTCTCTGAAGACTTGAAGACTGCTGAACATCACTCCAGTGCCTACAGATGGACCTACTGATCTCTGATACTCTTGGCAAAAAAGACCTGCATCTCTGCTTTCCAAAGGCACCACATTTGTAGGTAAGAAATAGCCTAAACAGGGCCACAAAATGAAACATTTGAAGACTAAAGAGTGGTGGGATTGGAAGGACTTTTTGGGGTGAGTGTGGTGTCAGGAGAATACAACACGTGACATAGGCACAACTGGATCCTGTGTCTGTATGCTATTATACAGGATAATCTGGCTTTTCGCACAGATGTATTAGAGTTACTCTAAAAAAAAGATCACAATGTTTTTGTGTCCATGCTACTTCCCCTGTATTTTAGAAAGAAAATTAGTCTCTAATCTTATCTAGACAATACTTCTAAAATTTCCTTCTCATCGTGTCCAATCAGCATTCCTGTAATAAGTAATGCCTTGATATTAACTAAGTCTCTAAGGTATCTTTCCATGAAGTTTTCATAGCATGGGCTGATTTATTTAATTGATGAATAGCTTTGTATGTGCTTATTTTTAATCCTACTCATTTATCTTAGGAAGAATTGCTGTTTGTAATTATTCCAAAGACCTAATACCAATATTTTTAATGAAAATAATGAATGACATGGCTTTTAGCAAGCCTTTTAATGTTTGTAAAACAATACTCTAATTAGTCCGAATAAAATATTTACTCAGTTAATACAAAAGAGCTTGATATTTTACTTGATCTCACGTGACTACAATGAATCCAATAGGCTGAATTTCTCTTTGAAACACAAGACCACACACCTTTCTTTTAATCACACTCTCATACTTTAAAATGTGTAGAATACTCTTGAAGATGTCTACGTTACGAGTTAAATATTAAATACTACCAAAAAGACTCCTATATCATTTTATCTGCTCTATCATCTGCTGCATCCAACTGTTGTGGCACACTGAGAATATAAAGTGGAAGGTCTTTCTGCCAGGGGAGGTTTTTTTCCTAACTGGCAGAACATCTTCATTGTCCATTGCTAAGGTTCCTTGTGCTAATGCACTACAAAGAATGATTATTATTTAATGAATACCTGTAGTCTCCAGGATGGTTCACTGAGGTTATCATTGTCAGTTACATTTTCTAAGCTTATATTAAAAATTACAGGAATAGCTATTCCCTTGTTCACTAAAGAGGACAGAATATTTTACCACTAAAGCAAAGAGTGTGCATAGATACCATCCGTAGCTGCAGTCTCAAGAGTTCTTAAAAATAGCAAGGAATCCATCTCTGGGTGCCTGATCTTGGCCTGTGATTCAGAATTCATTTTTAGGCCCTTAAATAGGCAAAGGAGTTTATAAAAGCCCTTATTATCTAGTCATGTCACACAAGTCACTGTCTGCCAGTGGAATCCATCAGTCCCCTATCATTGGAGAAGAGTCATTTCTCTTGATCCAAGTTCACAGACTGTAGATGCCATTATTTTGATAACAGGCCTTCAGGTGTTTCCATTTTGACATCCAAAGCATTTCAAAAGACTTCTGAAGATTTTCAGGAAATATCCAAACCATCCACTCTCAAATATGAAGAGAGACCCACCTATTGCTTTCCATTCTCCCCATCTTTCCTCTTTTGATTATTTCAGAAAAATTTAGAGTGAGATTTGAATTGTCAAATTCTTTTTGACAAATGAGTTATTGATTTGAGATTGTAAACTACAATTTTAATCACTTAATTTTTGGCCAGTCTAATCAGTATTTTAGTTCATGAAATAAAATATTTTTTTTTACATTCCATGCTTCCAGGAAAACACCAAGAAAAAATGTTGTGAATGTCAACAAACTTTTTCCAAGTTTTTCATTAATCTGCTCTTCGCTATCCCACATTCTTCTTCCCAGCTCACTGTAAAGTTTCTTGAACAATAAGGAAATTTTTATCACTGCATTTGATATCTCTTTGACTAATCTCATAACAGATGCTTCTCTGAACAAGCAGTACCCTTTATATCCAGTATTTTAAAAAAATAATCAAGGGCACAGCACATTTATTGTTAGAATTTTATCTCTCTGTAGCATGCATGCAATGTACAACCAACTTTGAGCAAGAACTGAGGTGTTCTGGACATCAATGTGTACTGAAAACTGAGAAAAACAGTATGGAAGTTCTTTCAGCCTATGGAAAAGCATCAAGCAAATACTTCATTGTGAAAAAGCACTGGAAATTTTGCCTCAGATTTTTGGGAGCTTTTCTTCATTGGCTTCTGCTATTTAAACACAATGAGATTTCATATTATCTTGTCTATTAAACTAAATTTCACCTAAGTTTTGCTACTCTAAGCTTTGTGTTTAACTGCACCTTCCCATAAAAGCTCTCAAGTGGAAATACAGCTACTTGACTTTCTAGGTTACAAGAACTTCTTTCTCTCATTTCTATTAAAGGAGAAAAAGACTGAAAAGCTATAACTGTTCATCAAATTTATTGTGCTCGTAATCCCCTAAATTCCAATTTCACTGTTGTTTTTATTGGCTGAGAAACTTACTCAGGCTTTACTCATGAATTATGTATTTAAGAACTGAGTACAGACAGGATCTTATGATTAATAATTACAAATTAAGTTTTATACAAGAATCTCTTCCTGTATCACACTGGTAAATCTTTTGGCAACATAGTTTTGTATCTCTAGTATTAGTTTTTTATTTCTTTGGGGCCTGTATATCATTAATCAAAAAATAATTCAACATATCCTCACAACAAACTTGCAGTGACTCTGCTGCAGCCCTGTCCCCATAAACACACTTCCATGACTTCATTAGGCTAATGAGTGTACTTACAATTGTTCCAAAAGGGCTGTATCCTCTTCACTTTGAGTGCTTGCACAAATTTCTAACGTGACAAGTCTACAAAATTTAACACTGTGCCTAGACATACACACAAGCACACCCTGTACCCACAAGCAAAAGGTGGCAAAGAGGTGGAGAACAGTAATAGTCCTGAAGCCCTACAGCCTACTTAGCACTGGAATTTCTAGAGGAATAATTTTCTGAATGTAACCCAACACAGCCAACTTAGTCAAGTATGAGGTTGGACTCAGTAAGCTCTTCAGACAGCTGGTCACAAGCGATTCCTGTTCTGAATTATCCCCTGGGGCAGCATCCAGGTCTTGCAGGCTGCAGAAAAAGCCTGAAAACTTCTAACACGTGTTTACACTCAAACCCAAAGTACTGTGAGTGTTCTGATAAAAATGAAAAAAACGGCAAGCTCCTCAATCTGACAATGTTGAGTGGGAGTTCTACATGCTGGGTATCTCAACAGGTAAGAAGTAGTTCAGAAGTTACCATCTGAATGGTCAGACAATGGAAGCATCTTCTTTAAATATGTCAGATTTCACTCAACAGTCATCTTAGATTTAGTCTGCCTCTTTTCTCCAGGGAGTTTAAAATATTATAGCTCTGTAGAAACCTAGACGGCCAACCCTTGTACTATTCAAACAAGGAGTAAACACAGCAGTATGCTGTGCTCAAAATCAACTACAGTAGCTTAATGATTAACTGAAAAAACTGATTGATTATTTCATTATTTTATTTGCAAAATATTTTAGAATCCTAGAGCCTTTGGATATGTGGGAAAAAAAACCGAACACAAGTTTGATGGTATTTTCAATATTCTAATTTTATCATAATGATTTAAGGCATTTATGACAGCTTTAAACTACAAAAGCACATCTCCAACTTCCAGATCTATAAAAAGCAACTAAAATGTGTCTTATTGAATGTTAGGCACAAATCTATGACTTTTTTAAAAAGCTTTGAATATTAATGAACACTTTCCGAAAAATTGCTTAAAACTTTATGAAATGGTAATTCAAATCACAACATTAAAAAATTTGAGTTCCCTGTAATGATAAGAGTCCAAAAGATTTAGGATAGTTTTAAAAGAAACAGAAACACTGAGAGTAAAGCTTCTCTGATGCCACTCAGGATCAACTTATTCATAGATAACAAAATACCAGCCAAGAATGAGATTTGCACCTTTACTTCAGATTTCTTGCACATGAACTTCTTTCCACCTTATCAATGCAGCTACCAAAAGGCTTAGTGAGTGCAGTTGGATTGGAGTGTCTCACTGTAGTTCTGGCTGAAAACTTAATTGTTCGTGTCCATGTGTAGCAGCAAGTCATGCCTGCAGACTCGTGATAAATTTAACTGCAGAAGGGGAAAAAAACAGGGAATAGATAAAATATTAACCTCCATCTGTAAGAGTTAATGTGTCAAATTATATTACATGTATTCTGCATATAACTTAATTTTCTTTATACTTTAAATCAAATGGCCTGATCAAAAAGAGAAATACTCTACCTGCACTTCAAGCAATATGGGTCAGTTTAAACATGCTTAATGCGACCGTGTCCCTAGAAAATTTATTTCTGTCATTTAGATCAAAGGCATGTACTTGCAGCATTTTCTATGCCTGCTCTATAGATGCAGATATGTTATTTCCATAAGACCTGCTACAAATGCTATTGTAATTGCTCAGAAAGTACTAAAATCACAAAATTTAATTCTGTGAAAGAGTCTCTTTAATAAAATATTGCTGGTTTTCTCTTAAGACTGGGTCATTATTTATTCTTTTCATGCAGTTCATTTCAGAAGTTTCAAAGTGTTTAACAATAACAAAAAAATCAATTAAAAGCCCAAAGACAACACTGCAGTAACATGAAAAGAAATATAATAAAATTAAATGCAAATTTCTAAATTATTCAAATTAAAAGTTTTATAGGTATTCACAGTAATAAAAAATACTAAAAAGCCTTCAAAGGAAGAAAAAAAGACAACAGAGGGTTTGAAGACTGATATTTAGTTTAATATCTGTAATTAGTTTAATAATTTGGCAATACTTGTGCCTCACAGGATAATGGCAGTTGTCTACAGAAATTGCATATGCACTTGCTCAAAACTGCAGCTTTTCTTTTAACTATCTGTGCACCAACGTGCAGCTCCTTTATGCTGTATCTATTGAACACAGAAATATTTTGTGCTTTTTTGATGCACTTGATCTATAAGTCTCAAGGTAACTTAAACAATCGTAACACCCTGCAACAGGAAAATTATTTTTACTTTATAACTGGGGAAACTGGAGGATGAGATTCCCACCTTCAGACATTTCACATGTTCCTGAGTAAAAATCAGAGTGCCCAAAACCACAGAGGTGACAAATATCCACGGTTTGCAGTGATGTATGTAGGGTTTCCAAAGCCTCCCTGTGTCAGCAGCAGCAGTCCTGCTGCACTTACTCAGGTATGAACCTGAAGATCTTTGTTTTTGCTGCCTGACTGTATAAATGTTGGACTACATGGTTTAGTCCCTGGTTGGACTGCATGATTTATTCCCTGGTAACTTATTATGGCACTGTATCTAAAAACCCATGTTATGGAGAATTTGACGGTCGTTATTGTAACGCAAGCTGAGAATCTCACAGATGGTTTATTTGCCATCACTACTTCTCATGACAGCATCCCAGTTTTACAGAGTGAGAACCCACGAACAATGGCATAAAGACCTGAATGTAAATTCACCTGGATCAACATGTGGCGCTACCCCAGAGATAATGGAGAAATTAGCATAATGAGGCAAACAAATGCTTTAGAGTCATAACTTCCCCTCCAGTGCCTCTTGCAACGCTTCTTTTGCTCTGCTGAGTTCTAAAACCATCTCAGGGCTGCTGACAAGTGGGTGATAAAGAAAAAGAATAAAATGCTGTCAACAAATGTTGCCCATTCCTTTTTATGGTCTCCCCACACATGATCTGGGCTACAGAAAAGTAGAAACAGTCATGCTGGGTTAGAGTGAAATGGCTAAATCCTGCCTCCCACTGCAGACAGTAGCTGATGCTTAGGGGACATGGGAGAAACAAGGTAAGGACAGACTGGTCCTGCTTAGCAAACTGCTTTTGGCAGTCAGAAGGTTAAGGACTTCCTGAACTGCCTATCTGCCATTTATCTGGAACCAAATTCTACAATTTAATTACAACTTTATGAAAAAAATATTTCCTCCTGCTTGCTTTAGACCTGTTCCTTGAAAACAGAGAGGTAGGTTCTATTCTTTCCTAAGTAAATTGTTCACAGACAACTTTGTAATGACATGTTTTTATTGATCTCTCTCTGACCCTCTTTCTTGTACATTTTGTGTCCTCTGTTTCCTCAGAAGAAATACATCCTCATATATTTGGTAACATCCATCTCTAGTTAATACTTCTATTAGCCATAATACTCTGTCTCACCTTTAAACCAGGCATTAATAATCACAACTGATAATTACTATGATTAAGAAACAGTGACAGTCAAGTGAAAACATTTTTTCTCATTTCAAAAATGCTTAGTTTCCTAAAGGAAATGTCTGTGTATACTGTCAAAAATCCTGGTTCACCAGCACTACAACTATTCCGGTAAATTCAGGAGCCAAAACCATTCCTACTCACAAGAATTCATCTCTTTGCAGTTATTAAACCCTTAAAATTGCCCTTGTCACACCTTTGGTGCAGTGACCTGGTACTCTTTGGATAGCACCATCTGCAGTGCAGCACATTAGGTTAAGTGTGTTCCCCATGGGCATTTTGGATGCAGTCCTTCCACCTTTGGATGTTGGGAGTGTTTAATAGCATGGCCAGATGCCGCCTGGTGGCCCTGGGGCCAGTGAGCATGCCCTGGCACTGCTCATTGCTAACATGGATTTTAAAAAAAGCCCAAAACAACAAGGTTATGCAATGTACAGCACAAGGCATGCTTTACCTTCCAAGTCCACTCCTACTTATTTGAAGAGGTTATATATGATCAGCATAAGCCCACACAAACAAACCTCCAGATTTTGGATGTTCTTGAAGGTATGGGGATCCTACATCCTTCTGCAGCCATCTAGGTCAAAGCACATGCTATTCATAAATGTTTAACATAAAGAGAGTGAACCACAAAGTGAGAGCAGTATTCCTACAGCTCAGTCCACTGCCAGAATCATATTTTCCTCTGTTTTGTGCCTAAGGTGCCCTACAAATTTTTGGTCACAGTTGTTTGCGGTTTTTTAAATTAAAACAATTAAACTATTTAATCACAGTTTAGAAGCTCTACAGGTAGGATGCTTGTTCCTGTAACAAATAATATCTTATTTTTTAAAATTATTATAAAATAATTTATTAATTTCTTTTTTTTTTTCTTTTCCCAGAAAGGAGGTCAGAAATAACATATTTCTTCTATTTTAAAAATTAAAACCTTAAAAAAACCCCAACCCAAGCCCTTTCCTACATGTGGTCTTTCCAGGCAGCCCTTCATTAAAGATGTGCTTTAGCATGGCGTACTTCCTCACACTTCCTTGCTTAGTTGGTAAGGCTACCCAGCTGATCATCCAGGTTTTCAGCTGTTTCCTTAAAGCCACACAGCATTTCATGCAGCTGAACTGAGAGCTTGTTGAATAATGAGTTCTGCTATGGCATTGTGAGACTTCTCATCAATTATAATATTGACAGGTTTCATTGACAAACCTAACCACCTTCTTACTGAAACAGAGTTTATGCAATTTTTTTGTATTAGTGTGAACATTACTTCTACTATATTTTCACTCTTTCCTTTGTGTTTCTCCCATGCCCGTTGGTTTCTGTAGGGTTTGGCTGCTGCACTGCTCCAGAAAGTTCAAAAGGCTCCAATTTTGCTAAGCTCTGCAGAAAGGTGACTTGTTCAATTTAACTTTAGGTGAGATCCACCTCACTAACTTTGGATAGCTATGACATAGTCATCTGAATCTGCATAAGAAGGTCCCTGCTAAGTTTGTGGAGAGAAAAAGGCATTTTATAGGACAATATACTCCAGTCTCGTGAAATCACAAGAACCAGCTGAGATCTAGACTTTTAAACTCTAGCCATCTAAAATTAACTGAGCTAATTCTGTTTCACTTACATATTGTTTTAATACCACCTTCCTCAGAAGCACACAAGGAGAGCCAATTCTTTGATTGCCCTGAGAAACAACAGCGGAACAGCACTCGAGAGCGCAATGTGTTGTATTTTCCCAAGTGATTAGCAGTCCATGAGTGCCAACCTGCAAGTGCAAATCATATTCAATTACCATCAGTCTAGAGCAGAACATAAGGACATGATTGCTCACAGAGGTTTAGTGTGTAATTCTGTCTTTTTTTTCAATGATTTCTCCAGAACATACTATACACCCTATGAAAATCTTCCAGGCATTTAATTTATACTGTGGTCTAAAGAACAAAATTGTCCTCTTTGATGAGCTATGATCAAATACATTGTCAGCCTAAGACAGAATGAATTTCAACCAGCAGCGTGTTTCCTTGAGCCATGAAGGAGGAAGTGGCAATAAGAGACAGCAAGGTTTGTTATGTGCTGTGGTTCACTGTGTTCACATTCAATCAGTCATGTCCCTGCTCTGTGACTCAATTTACCCTTGTGTAGACAGAGAATTCATATTTTGTGAAAAAAAAAAAAAAACCAGCTGTGAAGTTTTGTGGCATAGAATCACACTTTGCTTTCAAATATACAGAAACTTCTGTTCGTTTCACATCTGGAACTGAAATCAAGAGTTCAGTCCTTGAGGTCCACGTAAATAATTTGAGACTCTCAGCTGGAAAAGGGCTAGGAAGGTGTGCATTAATATTTAAACTTGTTTTGCATGGCATTTTCTGGGACATGTTTTCTAATCATTGACATTATCCAAACATGCCACATTTCCTCTTTAGCAAGGTTTTACTGTGGGATTATCTTGATTGATGTGGATAACAGCATTGCTGTGAAGAGAGGTTTTTTATGCATGCACTTCAGTTTCTGTTAACAACTGTAAAGATTAGGGGTTTATACAACAGGTATTAACAGACTTTTCCTGTTATTAACAATTTAGGTCAGTATTTTGCTTTTTATTTTATGCATGAAGGTTTTATGATTATGTATTCCAAGTGATTCTGCTTTCTTGTTTGATTTATTGTTGAGCAAGCTTACTTAAGTCTTTGCTCACTTTTTAATATTTGAGGAATTCAAAAAGTCTGCAGACTCAAGGGGGGTCAATACATTATATCATACATTTAGGATGAATGCAAAATATATTTCCATTTTATTCTGTGTTACTAAAAACCTTACAAGTAAAGTCATCAACTTCATTAACATCACTGGTAAAATGATGATATATGCCACATCTTGGACATAACCCTCACCAGGGTCACAATGAGACTGTCACAGCTGTATGAACCGGGCTCTGTTCAAGGCTGTGAGTGGTACTGGGTGAGAGAAGGAAAGGAAGTGCCACTCAAATATATGAAATTACATATAATTCAAAGATTTAAAAAATGTTCTGCCTTGATTCCCAGCATATAATGTTCCTCCCTTGCCCATCTTCCCTCAAAAACCTCCGATAAGACTTTAATTTTTTTTTTTGTCAAAGAGGTCAGAAACCTTTGACATAATTTTCTTAAAGAAAATCTATGCCACATATATTTCTTATTATCTACAGATCTGAAAGTTAAACAGATATTTTTCTTCATGATGACAGAAACATCAGGGGGTTAAAATGGAAAAAACTTAGAGCAATAACATTGGGCTGAAATACATGCATTCACTGCACTTTGAAGCCTGTAGCTTCCAAAAAATTTGGTGTTTGCATAATAAAAGGAATGAATGTTCAAATGAGAAATTTTACATATAAATAGGTTTCTTACAAATCACATATGTATATAGCTTAAAAAGCATCCCAGAATCTTGATGGTTGTAAAATGTTTAGTTGTTGACCTCACTTCATTCTTCCTAAGGAGAAACAGATGTATGTAATTGAAATTATATGTGGCTTTAAAGTTGTGCCTAATTTATGGATTTTGATACATCTCTTTATATCTCTTCACTATTACACAAAAAAAGAGGATTTCTTTCTCCCTTTCCGTGTTTGGTGTTTTTGTTTGGTTTTTTTTTTTGTTTTGTTTTGTTTTGGTTTTTTTTTTTTTTTAGTTTTTTCATTTTTATGTATGTGTGTATTTTTTGAGTCTTGTCAATGCTATAGGAGAGGGTGTAATTTTGGCACAAATCTTTGCTCTGGGATGTGTATACATTGTGTACTCAGCCCAAACACAGGCTAATGACATCATCCACTATCTGGACAATCAACAAACCCAAAAATATAAATTACGCTACCCTCTATTATTTTTTGACTACTGCAAATCCAGTGAAGATCTCTGTCTCTCTCTCTGCCCATTGCCAGCCAGTGTGGGCAGTGGGAGTTCTGCCATGAGCCAGGTCGAGGCCAAGCCACCTGGTGGCTTTGGCAAAAATAAGTAACACAAATAGTAGGGAAATAGAAGCTCTTATAAGAAAATAATAAGTATTCCAGATTTAGGGTGCAAAATCTCAAGGAAAAGAACTAGCAATAGTTCCATGAGGTAAGATCAGTGGCATTTTAAATGTTTATCATTTTATCAAATAAAAGGTACAGCATCAGAAGCTAGCGCTGTTTGATGGCATCACACCGTGACATCAAGGAGAGCAGGATCTGGCTGACCTAAGCTGCTGTAACTGTCTTGCATCTCCTTTGAAATAACTAGGGTGGGAGGGTTCCCCTAATACTTTTGCAATTATTTCAGAAATAAGTTTCCTTTACATAAAAACAGCTGATGCAGAACCATTCCAATGTGTTCAGTTACAAGCAAAGTATATAACTTGCTTTTGTTTGGCAATTAATTAAAAATATAATTTCCTTTCACAATTTAAAGAACAATTAAATAATATACAAACAGCACAGTTCCTTTAAATAATAGACAAACAGCACAGTTCCTTTTAGACTCACCTGATAAAATTTCTTTAAAAACCACGTGATGGAAACACCTTTCCACAGGATTAAACCTCTCCTGTCACATTAACACTGGCCTAAGCTCTGTGGCATAAGTAATTTCAACAGCAAAGCCCTGCTTGGCAATATTACACAATACTTTCTGGAGCCCTTCCCTGCAGCCTACTGAGATAACACCATGGCAAGTCTCAGGATCTACTGTATAAGACGAGGTTAAACCTTCAGAAACCTTAATTAGTCTACTGAGCATTTGCAAATAGGTACATATACAGAGAGAAAAGAAAAAAAAAGCCTACCAAGTATAGGAGGAAACATAGTTAGCAGAATAAAGTACATTTCTCAAAAATTTGAGACAGAATTGGAAGTAACAAAAAACATTTGAACATCTAAGGTTATTTTTAGGCAACCCTATTCACAGTGGGGAATCACTGAGATTTTGCATGACTCAGACAGACAGTATACTCAAAAAATTATTATATTTACAAAAAGCCAACCAGCTTTCTTCCACTTTCCTTCTCAAAGAATGAAAAAAATTTAACCCATGTGTTCATAGACACACAATTCTGAGGTACAGTCACAAACTGCTTGGAGTTCTGTTCCGAAATGAATCTCCAAGCTTCTTGTCCCCTGAACCTTCTGGCAGGGAGGAAAAGGAGTTGGGACCAACAGAGCCAAGCCAACTCAAAGAGGAAGCCCTTACAAGCTGTTTGGGGCTGTTTTTCACACACTGCAAGCAGACAGAGCCATCTCAGGGCACCATGCAAAAATCCAGTGCCTGTCACCACAGGCTCACACGATGAAGCTACCTCTTCATGAGGAGCTGAACATTCCCAGTGCTGGTCTTCCTTACACTGCTGTCCTTCAAGGCCATTGGTCATGCGACTTCTGGAAAAACTCAAGCAGATAAATTATTCAAGGTCTTGTAATAAGATTTCTTCAACAAATGTAAGCAAGTGGCTTGTGGCTTCAGGTAAGAGGCTGCTCACCTGAAGAGGATGGGGAAATTATGCTAGAACAGAAGCACAAGGTTTAAATTAACTGTCACACAAAGGAAAACTGTCCAAACTGAGTGAAATGTCGATGTTAAACGGTGCAGTTCAGAAGACATTTAAAAATACCATGCCAGACACTAGGAGTGCCTGAAAAATGGTGAGAGGGGGTCTGAAAAGGAGACTGAAATCATGACAGTTGCCACTGGCTTCAAATCATTATGCCAGACCAGGCAGGTAACATTTTGCACTAACTTGTCTCAACAAAGGAATGGATGAAAAGAATAATGACTCTGTACAACCAATTATACCATTGTCTTTATGAAGTTTAGCTTCAAGAATATTTTCTGGAGCTAATTCTTGCAACTTTTTATGAGAGTATTACTTTAAGAGACATAGTGTGTCCTCACTGCATTTAAAAGGGAAAATATCTTCTGGATACATAAGTGCAGTAGAGAATTCTGCAAAAATTAAAATATCACCATGCTAAAATTATAATAATGCAAGTAATTTAATTCTCATGACCAAAAAACATTTCACCATACATTTCAAATATATTAAACTCTCAGACTGCAAACTGTATGTCTTTTTCTTTCTAAACTCAAGGAAATGGAAAATCAAGGCAATTCCACAAAATGTTCTACATTTTTCATCAAACAGCAATGCTATTCACATGCATCGCTTAAGAACAGAGACCTATAGGCCTTCCCATTTAAAAAGCATCAGGTTTATAGAACCACACTCCCTGCTGCAGATAGCAGCAAGAATCTAAAATTAAGAGATACAGAATAATTGATAATGTATGATGAGAATCATATGACAGCAAAAGTAAATATGTTTCATTTGTAGCAGAGGTGGCTGGATCTTATGCTGTGGTATTTTCCCAAGCTTCGATCATTTTCTCTAGGTTGCCTTGATTCTTGAGGCGATTTCTATCACTGTTACAGAAAGAAATGACAAGTGTCCACTGATTCTGACTATGACCCTTCTCTTTCTTGCCACGTTTTGAAGTCCCTTCTGTGAGGATCCTACCTACCATCTACTCCCCACAGAAATAAGGTGAAATATGACAGGAAAGATGCCTACATCTTCACCTACGTGAAGTGAGGCTCTCATTTCAGCCTGGAAAAAACTCTCCTGCTCAACTGCACTCTTATGCATTTGCAGACAAGGTTTTGGAAGAAAAGGTAAAATCTATCTCCTAAGTTTGGATTAATTATTTTTAAAGTAAACACTTCTTCCTCCAAAAGTAACTGTGGAGCAGTCACACTGAGTAACTCCCACCAAATAATAAAAAAGAAACAAAAGTCCCAATGACTACTTCATACAATCACTGAAATTTTAGGTTATAAAAGACCTCTAAGATTGAGTCCAACTGTCAGCCCAGCACTGCCAAGCACTGCCACTAAACCGTGTCCCCAAGTTCCACATCTACATGTCTTTTAAAAATCTCCAGGGATGGTGACTCAACCACTTCTTTTGGCAGCTTGTTCCGATGTCTGACAAGCCTTTCAGTGAAGACATTTTTCCTACTATCCAATCTAAACCTCTCCAGTGCAGCATGAGGCTGTTTCATCTCATCGTATCACTTGTCACCTGGTAGAAGAGACCAACCTACACCTCACCACAATCTCCTTTCAGGTAGTTGTAGACAGTGATCTGCTAATGTCAAAGTGGCTCCTTCTCATTTTCCCACAATATTTTAATAACTTTTAGCTCCACAATACTTTGCACAAAAAAGGAGCTCTCTGGCTTTGTGGCCCAACAATTAGAACATGTTGTTAGAGGCTCAGATACAAATCTAATCTCTCTCTGAACCAAATCAAGCATTTAGGAAAATACCTTAGACACAAAGTAATGAAGAATTGTGGGCTGGTGCCCCCTCAGTCTATTGGGTTTTTTTCTGTTGAGCACTTGGACTCATTAATACAGTAACCTGGGAATCCCCAGAATGTTCTTAGCATCAGGCTGTAAAGCAATTTTTTGTGCTGCTGATGAAAAGAGCTGCTTAAGCATTTTATACCTAGTGGAGATGTTCCAGGAGAAAAATACAACATTCTGTAATAGCATATAACTCCACAGTAAGGACATTTTCTTCTAAGTTAGGTGAGCGGGGAAAAAAGTCCATCTACTTAAAATCAGTAGAGACTTGAACTGTTTCAATATACATAAGAAAACTGCAGCACCTGTTTTGTGATAGTGTCTATATCATCCTGAAAATCTAGCTTTTGCTTTTATCTAAAATGTTATGGAATGCATTTTTTTTCGCTTGAAAAAAGCATCTTGCTTTGATTAGATGGAAAAAAAAGTGGAGGAGTAAAGAAAGATCTGTTTCTTGTCAACTGGAACCATTCTAATGTATTTATTTTTAAGTCGGTCACTGAACTGACAAATCAATTTATTATGTACCCCAAGTGCAAATCGCCTGCCCTGGAGTCAAAGCAAGTTGCACATATGCAGGCAAAATTTAGCCTTTGCTTCCTGAATACACCCCTCTCAGCTGCAGAATACCAACTGCAGGCTCCACTGGCTCCATGTCAGCCAATGCCAATGGGTAAACTAATAGGGAGAAGCTTCACAGAGATTAAGAGATTACAGTTTCTCTGTAAAATATAATTAAAAGAGAAGGAAGCTTAATTTCTCTAATTCCTAAAATGGAATAAATCAGAGAAAAATATCTTCTGTTTTTATCTTGATAAAAGTATTCATGAGTTTCACAAAGCATTGTATCACTACACACGTATTCCAACAACAAAGCAAATGTATCCATGAACAACAATTACTTTGCACTACACTAATTCAAACTCATATCTATTCTATATGGCTTTTTGTAATTTCATCTGACTTTCTAATTCAGTAACTGTACAGCAACTAGCAAGAGCAAGCTATGCAATAAAGAAGTAGAATTGTGGAATTTTCTGCAACCTAAAGCAGAACATAAATACCTGGAGCAGATTTACTACTTTGCCATTTACTGTGACAAGCCTGCACCTACAAAAAACTTATTGCTAGGTCCCTTCCTGATCATACGTAGGAAGAATTTTCTGCTTGCTATTTAAATCCTCTGTCAGTAACTGGCCGAAATTGGCATTCCTGTTTCTGAAGAAGACACGGATAGTTTCTGGATTAACCTTCTCTGAACACATCACGTTTAATAAGAGGAAGCAAGAGAAACAGCAAAGCAGTTCCTATCCATAGGGATACCACAAGGAGGTGGTATATACTGTGGCAGATCAGTTTGGATCTCTGCAAGGCTTTTGGAAAACCACTGATGCGTATTCTTGGAAAGCACTGCTTGAAATGGCCCCTAAAGCAACACAGCACACGCAAAACAAAAACCTACCTGCGGCTGTTCAGATAGCTTACCTCGCAGCTGATGTGGGCCTATGCAGGCAAGTTTACTTTGCATCTGACACGTGGTGCCGCAGAGGTGGAGTGCTCCCAGCTTTTCACCTCCCGGCAGGAAGAGTGTGAGGGCAGCCTCTGCCTCCACTCTGGCCTGGAGCACTTGATTTAGGGACCCAGTGGCCTAATTTAATTGCTACAACTGACTTGTAAAGCTGTTGCACAGTGTGCCTTCAGGAATTAAAAAGACATAAAGAACAAATGTGTTCATCTAGCCTAACAGCATCTATAGAATTCACCTAAAATCTGAGAAATTCTACATCAAACCAAAATATGCTGTTTCAATTGCTGTTTATTTTAGGAGGATATATAGGTGAAATTTAGGGTTCCAACAACAAACAACCACCACATTTAAAGACACAGTGTGCCAATGATGAATTAAGCTCATTAATAATTCATATCTTGTTTTTATCTGAATTTGTTCTCGCAAATGTGAAATTGACCCATTGCATTCACAATGTACTTTAATATCAACCATTCTTGCATGTGAACTGAAAAACAAATTATATAGAAATAAACAAAATAAATCAGAATATCACCATTTCTCTTTGGAACCATCTGTGTACTTCACAGTTCTTCACCTGGTTTTAAATGTGACATTTTATTAGCATTTAATCTGGCATTAGAAAAGGCATTATTTTCTAATCGCAGAAGAATTTTAAAATATCAGGAAGAAAACTCTTCTCAGCAAGAAATCAAAAATGATCCAACCACGGAGTCTGGAATCTGCACCTAGATGTAGGTTTGATTTCTCAGAAACTGGGAAGGTATGAACATGACTTGGGATGGTGGAGTGGCGGGTGGGGGTGTATTCAGCATCTCTATCATTGACAATCATGGCTGATTATGGATGGAAAATCATGGCCCATTATCACCTCGCACTTTTAACAGTCCTTTACACTCCCACTGCCACAAAGTCATTTGTCCTGCATTTGGCTAATAAAAAAGCCTTGGGAGATTCCTGTCTCTGCAAACAAAGAAACTCTCCCCAGGAAGAGGAACCACAAACCTGGCCCTGCTACTATGACCACTCTGCTCTCTGTGGTTTTCTCTTGGGCCATTTTTGCATTTGGCAACCCCCAGAGCACCCGCACCCCTGCTCTCACGTCCACCCCACCTTCCTCCTGCACCATCTTCCAATTCTCCCTCTTCCCCCACTCAACATGCCCTTTCCCTTTATGACCCCCCACTTTGACTCTTCATGACTAAAAATATCCTCCCAAAAAAATTCCATTAAAAAATTTTCAAAACTCTGTAAGCTCTGAAAAAGACCTCTCCCATGATGAAAAGAAAAGGAAAAGTAAGTACAAAAATCAAAGCCCACGTGTTCTGGTATAATAACAACAATCACTCTATCATTCTTTTTTGTTCCATCCCCTCCTTCATATTCTTTTTTACACTGTTTAGTTGGATATGATTACTTTGTCTTCATACAGTATGTGGGCAGTTCTACAAATCTGCAAAAACACAATTTTTAATATCAATAACTATATTGATTAAATGTATTAGCAAGGATATGATACATAACACATCTTTTGACTTTTATCTCCATCCCAGTGTTAACCGCCATCCTGTACATATCCTACTAAAAAAATCTCTTGAAAGATTCAACAAGATGCAAGACTGAATGAACAACTCCTCAAAGGTTTTAAATCAATTAATGTAATTCAATTTCAGGGTTTAATTTTATGGTAAATTTAAATTCTATCATAAAGAATGTTAAACTCTATACCTCTTTTTTCGCCTCATGCTTCTATCAGTAATAAAAATCTGGTTTTCATAACAAGTAATTAGGAACAGATCATACTCATTCAAAACATTTTATCTGTGGTGGGAAAAGATGTTGTTCACACAAAAAAAAACCCAAAACCCCCATCATTTTAGTAAAAAGCACAAAGAAATCAAGGTCCTCACATGACATTGCTATACTTAGGTTAGACTTCATTAAGTTACAATAGTCCCCTATTTGCTGCTACAGCAGCAAAATCCAAACAACTAAATAACCACACTTGGAGAATCCTTTGGCATAAATATATAAAAATGAAAGAACAGACCAAAAAATTCCTTTCTTCCAGTCTGGCTGATACCAGCCAGTCTCGGAGCTGGATCAGTTGTTGGAGCTGAGTGGCTGGAGCACCTGGCCTCCCACCAGGGAGTGCAGAGCCCACGGATGGTGCTCCAGCGTTCAGTGCAGCTAATGCTAGAGCTCCAGCAATCAAATAAAGTCGGCAGGAAACCCATCAGATGGGCAGTTCACGGCAAAACCCTAGAGGGTTGCAAGAATGGAAAGGCAGCAGGGGGGGAAAACAAACAAGAGATGCTAAAACTGCAAACAACCGGAAAAAACAGTAGCAACAGAGAAGAGCAGTTTAAGAAACAAACGTAAAACTGAACCACATAACACTTTATTAGCAAGACAAAGCACGGAGAGCTTCAGGCACCCTGAAAGGCAAGCAGGAGTTAGTGATGGATTTCAAACACTTGGTTCCAAAATAAAATTAATTCAGCAAATAAAAATTATCCTTTGGAAGGAGACTTTCTTTTTTCCTTTATCACCTGTTTTGTATTTGTCCTAGTACTATCTGATAGAGATTGAAAATTCTGAAAATCATTCTAAGAAGAGAACATGACAGAATGACAACCCAGCTGGTGAGCAGAACTAGCCTGCTCAGCAAAGAACCATTTGAGTTTATTAATAAGCATCCAGAATAGAAGTGTGACTTCACAAAAAACCTCTGTCTTAAGTAAGAAGTGACCAATATTACCTCTTTCAAGATAAAGGAGAGGTTGTCCTTGTTTTTTTAATTAGGATACAGGTTGAGGTACCTCTTATTTGACCCTACAAAACAGCTCATAAACAGTGAGAACACTCTTCCACTCTTCCAGGCTGCTTGAATTATTTCCTATGGTCAGGGAATTCAACTCCATATTCTTATCTGTCTTTAAAGAGGTGGGTTACCATACCCATCAGGACATTCCTCACACTCCTCATGGAGGCTATGAGGTTACAGAGGACAATGCTAAACTGGAGAATTCTGCAGCATATGAGCCACCTTAGCTGGGAAGAGAAGTTCAAATCCCTGTGTCAAAATCTGACATCAGGGCTGAATCTGTCCTTAGCATGGAAAATGGAGGCCTCAGGTGACTACAAACCACTAAGCCTCATGTTCACATGTATTTTCTCTCTGGCTCACTGAACCATAAATTATTTTCTGCCTAAAATAACCAAGGTCACGGAAACTCCTTGTATGTGAGAAGAGATTCTGAACCAGTTCAGACCTCAAGGAGAGTGGGCGAGTGCCTCAACTGTAAAGCAAATACACACACAGAGATTTTGTGTCAGCAGCCCTTCAGCTCCCTGCTGTGCATGCAATAAACTATCTCTTGGGTTGGGGAAAGGGTCTGTTTGTTTGGTTTTTTAAATTGACCTCTATTCTTGAGCCAAGTCAGGTAGAGCACGAGGAGAGGGCATGGTGCTCTGTTTCTTCCTGTCCCCATTCCATCTCCTCCATGAAGTACAGCAGAGATAGTCATTTCATTCTGTACACACATGAACAGCCACACCCACCCTCTTCTGCAAGCAATGAATAAACAGAGGGACAGCCAAAATGAAGTGGAATTGGTGCTGGCCTTTGACTTCAGAGTTGGCGTTTGCTCCTTCCCTCTCAGAACAGTTAAGTCTTTATGATGGCAGAGTCTGAACAGGTATCTGGGATCTGAAAGAGACACTTCCCACATGGCAGAATTTGCCAAGTAGCTCCTCACCTTTCATATCAAACTTAGAATGTTTACATCAAATCTGTAGGTTCTACCATTCTTGGCAACATAGGAAGGTTCAATAAGGAGGTCTCTAATCAGTTAAAATATGAAACCTGATCACATCGTTGCAATTTCAGTGAGTACATTAATCAGAATTTAGTGTCTTTCCTCAAATCTTTTCTGGCACCTGTAGGAGAATAGGAATTGTTAAGAACAGAGAGCAAATATCACTTCTGCATATTCCAAGACAAGCAGTGCCCTGTGGGAATTCAAAGAGTGCTGCCATGCAGCCTGAATGATGGCTCCTTGAGGAAGAACAACTAAAAAAATTCCCAAACTCTGCAATTAGCCACGTTATAGTGACTGTTCTGCCTGATTCTTTCTGCATTTCTGCATATGCTTATGGAATACAGACATTCCACTATCTGCTTCAAAAAATTACCTGTTAGTAGTGGTTACTCACTAACAAACAGCCAAGATATGTGATTAAAAAAAAATTCATCGTGGCATCAACTCTCTTTAAAAGGAAAAGGAGGGGTGGGAAGAGGAAGAGAGGGATAGAGAGAGATGCTGTAAGTTCAGAAGCAAAACACTGTTATTATTCTGAAGCAGGAATGACATCCTTGCATTAACACAGCACGAAATCATGGTAGCAATTTTCATGCTGTATTATTTTGTTTTTGTCAGGTCACTGATTTTCAATTTCATCAATACTATATAAATCTAAGGAAGATAATATAATAAGAAGCATCCACTCGGAGTCCAATACTGAAGCAAGAACATGTTGCCTTTTCTGTGAATTTAAACCAGCCAATATACACAGAGAAAATATGTGTTATTTTTGCCCCCAAATAACATAAATACACCAAACTCAGAGGTTACACAAAAGACAATATACCCAAGGAAACCTGATACAATACTAACTGTACGTTACTACAGTTTACAAGCTGATCTGTACCTTCCTCTAACATGCAAAATAGACAGAGTATAAAGCCAAAAAGCTACAGTGGGCTTTGTTTACACTGATCTGAACCCATGTTCTTGAGCTTTTTCCAAGCACTATTCATTTAAAGCGAAATAACTGCTTAAATTATCCCAGATTTAGCTCACTGATTCTCATCACCCAGCTGTCCTTCTGTGTTTTGACTGTATCATTACAACTGATCTGAGGTCTCCTAAAACACAAGTTATGGCAAGATACAGAAATAAGAGCGAGACACATGCTATTTTCAAAGCAAGCCTGCCAAGCCTTCACCCATGGGGATGTCACTCCAGGAAGTAAAGCTCACAGAAGTGCATTTGGGTAGCAGAGAAGTCCCTAGAGATCCACCTCTCCATTTGGAAACATTTATGAGGTACTTTGCCTAGAGAAGGGAAGAAGGGAGAACAAAATCCAAGGAGCTATCACATACAAAACATCCAATGGGCTTGGAGTTTGGCAGCTTGACCATGAAGTATGTCAGTATCTGCTTCTCTAATTCACAGCTGCTCCACCAGGTTCTAAACCCCTGAGCACCTTATCTGAGCCTCTGCATACCCCCTCAACCTGAGAAACTTTCCTATGAACGAGGCACCAAACTTTCAGGTGTCCTCTCCAGCATACACCTGTGCAAGATCAGAGATAATTTTCCAAATAGAAATGTGTAACTTCTTTCTTCAGAGGGGACTGAAAGCCCCTAAATGCTTTCCACAGTGGAGGAAAGGGGCAGCAGGGAGATGGACACAAACAGTCCTACTCCCTTTATTATCCAGTTTTATCCATTGCAGGAATATCCCTCACTGACACTGAGTCCATGAAGAAAGTTACCTGCTGCTCTCATTCCCCAGTACTTTTCTGAAGGCTCTGAAGAAATCCAAGTAGTTTGGCTGGCAGGGACATAATGCTCAGCCTGGTCAAGCCCTAGTCTGGATGGGCAAGGAACAAGAGGTGCTGCACAGCACACCCATCCCGTAGTTAACACAGGCTCCTGTGAGGGCAACACTACCTCTACCTTCTTTGTAAGAGTTGAAACATGAGCAATTGCTGTGATATCCCCCCCCCATTGTCCTACAAATAATGGCAGCCATATGTTTCCCTATTAAAACGCTGCGGGAGTAAATTAGATATTCCATGATTTCTTTATAAAACTGGATCCTTCCCATCGCTATTTGAAAATAATTAGTCCTTCTTCAACACTGAATGATTAAAATGTAACTAACACCACACTTCTTTCACATGATCAATGTTGGTACAATGAATAGCACATGAATTAATAATGTCTAGGCAGTTTTTCTAATTGTTTCCTAATGTTCTGTTATTATATATTCATTTGATATTCACTGCAATGCTAGTGATCACCATTTTTTAATTTGTACCACAAAAATCACAAAATTTGCCTTTTCTTGCTGCAAAAGGATTAAAAGAATGAAGTACAGTCACCTGATTTCTGTCAGGTGAAGTCCCAGGTGACTGGAAAAGAGGAAGCACTGTACCCATCTTTAAAAAGGGTAGAAAGGAGGATGTTGGGAGCTACCGACCTGTCAGCCTCACCTCTGGGCCTGGAAGGATCATGGACCAGACCCTGCCAGAAGCTCTGCTAAGGCACATGGAGGGCAGGGAGGTGGTTCAGGACATCCAGCACGGCTTCACCAAGGGCAAGTCCTGCCTGACCAACCCAGAGGCCTTCTATGATGGGGTGATTCCATAAGTGGACAAAGGAAGGGCTATAGATGTCATTTATCTGGACTTCTGTAAAGCCTGTGACACGGTCTCCCACAATATCACCCTTCTCTCTAAACTGGAGGGAGATGGATTTGATGGATGGTCTGCTAGATGGGTAAGAAAGCGGATGGACGGTCACATCCAGAGGGTTGTGATCAACAGCTCAGAGTCCCAGAGAACATCGGTGACAAGTGGTGTCCATCAGGGGTCTATGCTGGGACCAGTGTCATTCAATACCTTCATTAATTACACAAAGGGATCGAGGGCACCCTCAGCAGGTGACACCAAGCTAAGGGGTCTGGTTTATACCTCTGAAGGATGGGATGTCTTCCAGAAGAACCTGGAAACGCTCAGGAATTGGCCCATCTGTAATTCCCATTGGGAGTCTTATGAGGTTTAACAAGACCAAGTGCAAGGTGCTGCACCTGGGTCACAGCAACCCCCTGTATCAATCCAGGCTGGGGGATGAACAGATGGAGAGCAGCCCTGCCCAGGAGGACTCGGGGGTGCTGGTGGAGGAGAGGCTGGACATGCCCTGGCCATGGGCACTCACAGCCCAGAAAGCCAAACATGTCCTGGGCTGCATCCAGAGCTCCGTGGGCAGCAGATCCCAAATCTGTTACTGACTCTGTTATTGTCACTGAAGGGTAAACATCTCTCTTTGACCCTCTCTCCTGTCAGCCAGCCAGTACATGGTATGTCACCAAGAGAGATTAAATTACTATTTTTAATAAAAATGGACAGCTATACTACCTGACATCATCATGACCAGTCCCCACAGAATCCTATGTGCCCTGTGATTGCAATCATTTTTATTCTGAGTAAAAAAAAAAAAAAAAAAAAAAAAAAATTAAAAAAAAAAAATCACATCAATTCCAATGCATCTTTTTACAAGCATGTAAGTCCCTAGAAGGTGACTTTTTTCTACCTCCTATGGTGTCCAAAATTTTCAGGTGGCATCAGCCTTCTTATTATGAGCTGCCTTTCTTTGTCTGTATTCAGGCTCTGAAGTATGAAGAGAAAATCAGGTTAGATTGTTCATGAATTACAAACTTGTCTTTAAACAAAACAAAACATTCTAATAACACATATTACTAAGCCACAAACTTAGGAGGAAAAAATTAAAAGCATTGTGTAGAAACACATTCTTTAAAAGGAGGGCACCTGAATGTAATAAAAGTAACAAATGTGATATCCAGAGGAGTGTGTACAGTACTTGTTTTGTTTGTTATTAGGCTTTGTTTGGCTTGATCATAACTCCCAGCACAAAATCTACTAAGACAGATCACTCAAGACAATACCACAGACTATTTTCTTTATCACAAATAAAACATCCAATTTTTGTGGAAAAGCTCAAATAAATATAAAACATGAAATGGGATGACTCCAGGCTTTGTTTTGTGCTGTTGTCCATATCTTCAAAATACCTTATCAAACAAAATTTTAAAAAGTGCTTACGTCAATATTTTATTGAAATTCTTTCAGAGAAGACTTATATACATTATATTTTCAAGATGAGATGCAGACTATTTTACTTGCAGCAGAGAGCAATATATTGGATAATAGCTGACATTTGACTCCCAGGGTTTTTCTTTTATGAATCAAAATTCATTTATGGATAGTAAAGTAGAAGAGTGTGGCTAAGAAATCGATAAAAATGTTCTGTATTCTAGTTATGGAACATAGAGATAACCTTAAATCAACATTAAAGATGCTGGCCTGTGTAAACATTGACAAAGCCAAAGGAATTATTTTAAATAATAGACTTCAACAAGCAGGTATCAACAAGCTCTGTTAGTGGAGATTGCTGCCATCATTTATGATGGTTCTAATTTATTCAGCATGTGGAAATGATCAGTGGCATGCAGATGATGGCGTAATTTAGAAAAAAAATTCAAACTATATGACAATGGTCATCTTTCCTCTAACAGCTCTAAAATAAAAAAAAAAAACAAAACACCAACACCCTCTCTTTTAAATACATAACATTTATTTACTGGCTCATTCCAGCTCCATGCCAGTTGCCAAAGACAGTTTTGTTTTTATTTTCCTCGTTGGCAATGAATACGCTGAAATTACACTACTGAGCACACATAGCCCATGCACTGATAAATCAGCAAAGTCCATAAAATGAGTAGAACAAAGACCTCATATTTCCTGACTGTCCAAAAGATGGCTGCTATTGGAAATTACTGTTTGTGTTCAAAGAGCAAAACACCACAACAGCAGAGAGGGATAAGGATATGAGCTGTCTGCTCTGTACATGCACAAATAAGCCCATCTCCCCAGCTTGGAAAGAGAACTGACCCAACTGATCCAAGCAAAGGGGTAAAACAGAAGAAGGGGATGAAACAGTTTTTACAAACAGGCCCAACTGAAACAAAGAATCAATATCAACAGAAATTCAGGTAAAGAACAAGACACATTCCACACCATATTTAGAAACACATATACTTCAAGTTTGGGTTTTAAACATCTTGCTTCTGAAAAACAGAAGCCTAAGCTAACTCTTTAGACGTTAAATAAAATCAGTAGCAAAGCACCTATTTGAATTCTGTTTTACTTCGAGGATTTGATTTTTATTAAAATTTTGCCTGTTTGCATACCAACATGTAATTTTTCCATGATTCAACAGGCTGCTTGAAATAGTGCTGTTCTTGAGATCTCTCAGGTAGCGCTTTAGAACATCCACTTAATTTTCAGTTTATTCAAAAACAATTCCTTTCTATTACTCAAAATGATCATGTGTACTGCAAAGAAATGCCTATAAGGCATGCCTATTTAAGTATACAGCTCATGACTGCAGCATATATCTTATTTATTGAGTCTTCCAATAGTTGTTAGCACATATTGTTAACAAGACTCCAGAACCTACACTTCTGAGAATCTAAGATTTTAGTAAAAAAGGCATATCTATCTCTCATATATAAAATAGAACTTAAATGTGCAACTTTAATGTACCCCAAAGACAAAAGCAAGAATCAAACAAAAAAAAAAGAATCCAAAATGTCTTTTTATGTTCTAAGCAATACACCTGATTCTTCTACATTTACCAATATTAGCAATACTGTATATTCAAAATGTCAGGAAATCTTTGCCAGCAGGATCAACACAATGAAAATGAGGAATAAAACATGTCCGGGCAAAAGAAAGTGCTTTCTCTCCCCTTAGTTTGATTTTTTTACTAAGAAATCAAAATATGCTTATTACTCTCTATTGGGAAATGCATATCAATTTCACCTTTATTTTATGAATATTTACTTAGCTGAATACCTAGTCCTGCTAATCCATATTTTATGAATATGCGTACGCACACACAAAAGCTACATGGAAATTGTTTTCCTTATAACATAAAAGAACTTTTTCTCTTGGTGAGCATTTATTATTTTGATCAGGGAGAATAGATAAGCCCTGTCACCAGCCCAAAATATATACCTGAATCTTGAGAAGTTTTTAAGACTATTTCCAAGCCATGGATTATTTTTTTCTTTTTCATATTGTACCTTTTGAGGCAGAAAAGGAGAGACTTTTTCCTTTTATCTTTCTTTTTCCATCCTTTATTATGCCCTTACCTACATTATCTTTAGTGAATAGTAATACACTTCATAAAGATAACTTAATTATTTTCAGGACAATAAGCAGCAAAAAGCCTCAGCGACTGAGGATAAAAATGCTTACCTTTTCACCACCCCATCATGTGATATTTTTATATCAGCTATTTTCCTTTGCAAGGGTGTAGCGAGAAGCATCAGAAGCATTTTCTGCTCACATAGGAGAGAATAACTCAATATATGTGTTTCAGAAACCATTTCTCAGGATCTTTCAATTCTATTTATTTCAAGTACCACTGCCTCAAGAGTAATAAATATACAAATACTTGGGGACAAAACAAAGTGTTTAATCTTGATGCAAGAGGTTGCACAGTTGTTAAACAACAGAACCTCAGAATTTGTTTCTATTAGACACAAGGAGAGAAGAATCTTATTCAGGATGCTTTCTGCCAACCAAAAAAATTAAGAAATGTAGGCAGATTTTAGCAATAAAGACATTAAATAAATGTATCATGCATGAGGATTTTTGTATGCTGCCCCTAAAGCTGCCTCTTTAACTCAGCAGGAGGCAGATCAGACAGGAAAATCAGCATATTTTGTAACAGAGCTGTGCGTAGACACTAATGTTTACATCTTTGTTGATTCTGGTTCAGGAAAACATGAACATTAGTACTTCCTTTACAAAAGTCTCATTACCAACCCATTGCAGTGTCCCACCACTACATAAGCAACTACATATGCTCTTGCTTTGTTCAGCACAAAAAAACATGCTGGCATTTAAATTGTTGCTTAGGCCTGCCTTATTTGTATTTATGTATTCAGGATTACCCTAAAGTGAGTAATTTTTTTCAGTAGTATTACAGAGATTTAACCAAAACATATCTTTGTCCTTCATCTGAAGTGAGATTTTTAGTCTAAAAAAGGAGGCAACAGTAGCGTAAGACAAGAAAAACACCCACACTTTCACTTGAAAGGTGTCTTTAGAAGTGTCAGTGTTTTGACTAGTCATCTCAGCATACAACCTCTGCCTCAATTAACTGCTTATAAATTAACCACAGATGGCTAAGGCATTAAAGAAGGTTAAAACGCAACACTATTGTTTAGCTTCAATGAAGAGTTTCAAGTGTATAGAAATATTATTTTATCTAATTGTATTTTGATACACCTGAACAGACCATAGAACTTTTCTCCAAGGAAGTGGGTTTCAACTATTCTTTTCCCAATTCAATGCATTAACTGAAGGTGACACACAATTTAGTATGGCAAGACAGTAGTGTCCCAGTCTGCCAGAAATAATGGTCTGTGAGATCCTGCACAACTCCACTGCTCAATCAGTCATCTGTGTGCCACCAAATTGGAAACCCAGGTTCTTTCCAAGAAGACAAAGATGACAGCAACTAAGTCTTTGGGAAAAATCTGTATTGACAAAGCCCAAGAAATTTATTTCAAAGTGACAAAGTGGATCACAAGAAGATAAATTTAATTTTGGAGCTCTCTTTTTAAAAATAAATACTTTTTTCCCTAGCAAGGATGTCTAATTGCAGGTTTTAGGCAAACAAAGCTAAAAAGGAAAAATGGATTAATGATGACACTCCTAAAATAAGGGTTATCTTCAAGCCAATCTGAAGCTTTCATCTCAGCCATAAAATATGGTACCAGGCCTGAGATGAGACAACAGGGTGGCTAAATTCATTGAAAGACAAATTAATGAAGGGCATCAGTGATGTAAGCTTACAGAATAGCAAGTAATTGAGACCTGAAAGCTACAAGCTCAGCAGGCAAAGATGAGAATAAAGCTTACAAGCCTTTCTTCTTAAAGGAGACAATGTAATCCATGAAACCTAAATACTAAAATAAAGGTTCAGTATTCCTCACCTCTCACAGAGAGAGATTCTGTCTGTTACTATGCACTGGCCTACAAGTAAGAAAGCAAGGGTGTTTCTTCTTCACATGAACTACAGTCCAAGCACCAATTTGGGAGTTCCTTGTTGGGAAGACTCTGGTTTTGTTCTGTATTTGCCTAAGTCGTAATTATTTGTGTCTTGTCCTAAACACAAAATTTTTTTTTTTTTTTTGCATTAGCTAAACCAGATAAAAAAAATTAGTATTTGAAAATGCAATTTTGGGGAACTATTAAAACAAAATAAAAAGCTTTCTTTCTGCTGGGGAAAAAAAAATTAAAAAAAAATATACATATATATATATAATCATATCCATGTATAGAAGAGAAAAAAAATCACTAAGTTGGTCTTTTCTTGGACAAAAAAACCCAAGATTAAAAAAAGGGTTGAAGGTAGATGATAAATAACCTTTAGACTAAGGGCAAATTGTAGACTGTGAAGGTATCATGATTCAGTTAAAAAAAAGCATGCAGCACAAGGTATTCTGCTTACAGGTGATATCACTACTACTACCACAGTACGAGCTTCTGGTGCTAGTCCAGAAGAAAATGAGAAGAGAGATCTGTAGCAATAACATGGATATGTGCAGACCCTCAAAGAAAATACAACTGCACTACACTGCACAACTGGTAGAACATCATTCTGAATTGGTACAAACACAAATCCAGAATTATCCTCAATTTTTCCAGGCATGGCAATCTCAGCATCAACTTCTTTTTGCAAAGATAATTTAAAATGCCTACCGAGCACTCAATTGCTAGAATAAATGTTGATATTGTGCTAAATCTTCATCAGCAGAGAGATAAACTTTTATTGCATGTCCTACATATTCAGTGTAAGTAAAGCAAAAGGACATCTGGATAGAGGGATGCACATGGATTTTAATTCCCCAAAACTGTGCTGCAGCAGGACTGGCACTGCTCCAAAGTAGAGACTTTTCACAGCTGCATGGAGACTGCTGCATCCCTGTGAGAGGGAAACACAAGGCACTATGTGGAAAATTCAACCACAGTTTTAGGTTTTGCAAAAGTTTTTAATTTTTTTTCAAAAGCACAGCTTTTTTTAGTGCTTTTGCCCTGTTATGTTAATTTGGTAACTGACATGGGGCTTAGTCTCAAACTAACCAGACTCCCACCTTGCTTGCCTGTTGCCTCATCTGAAATCCACAGCAAACTATGCAATTAAGCAGAGAACCCAGTGCTGGAAATGACACCTCTAGCCTGGCCTTAATGGAGTGTCTCTTGCCAGGTTCAGTTCCACCTTTGCCTTGGCCTTCCTCACCCCTCACTTCCTACACAACTGTACTTCACCTCCATACTCTTCCCAGGTCACCTGTGCTGGCTTCAACTCTCTATTCATTTTCTTCTTTTCCCTTCAGTTTGCCCTGAGCCTGTCCCTACTCAGCCATGGCACTGTCTCACATTCCTTGACCAATTTCATGCTTCTGGGAATCGCCAGCTCTTGCACTCCATGGAAGACTTCCTTAGAGATCTGCCATCTCTGTTTCACTCCCTTGTCCCCAAGGGGAGTCTCCCAGGGAATCCCACTGACTGTCTCCTTGTAGAGCTGGAACTCTGCATTCTTAAAGTTCAGGGGCCTAACATTAGACCTCACCTGACCCATATCCCTCAGGACTGCCAACACCACCGATGCCTGATCACTGCAGCCCAGGCTGCCTCCAATCCTTGTGTCCCCAGTTAGCTCACTTACACTGGTGACCAACAGACCCAGGATCACCTTCCCTCTGGTAGGTCTGTCTATTACCTGACACAAGAAGCTATCCTCCATGCATTCCAGGAGTCTCCTGGATTGCCTACAGCTCGACATGCTACCTCCATCACATGCTAGGGTAGTTGAAGTTCCCCAGCAGGACAAGAGTCTGCAATCACAATAATTCCTGCAGCTGGAGCAAGAGAGCTTGGTCAAATGATCCCCTTGGTCAGGGGCCTGTAGTAGAAACT
Organism: Corvus moneduloides; assembly: GCF_009650955.1. Taxonomy (NCBI): domain Eukaryota; kingdom Metazoa; phylum Chordata; class Aves; order Passeriformes; family Corvidae; genus Corvus; species Corvus moneduloides. The sequence continues at coordinate 65,921,214 of NC_045480.1, forward strand.
GACCACAGGGCTCCCTTTGTTGCTGGGGTCTCTGACTCCTACCACCAGCTTTCGACCTGCTCTTCAGAGACAACTCTCCACACTCAATCTTGGTGCCCTCTTGATGTAGAGGACAAGTCTTCTGCCTCTCCTTCCTCCCTTGTCTCTTCTGAACAGCCTGTAGCCATTGATACTCACACTCCAGTCATGGGATTCATCCCACCAGGTTTCAGTGAGGCAGCAAGGTCATAGCTTCCCATCAGCACTGTGCCTTTCAGCTCTTCCTGTTTGTTGTCTGTGCTGTGTGCATTGGTGTAACAGCACCTCAGCTGGGTTGTCAGCCATGTCACCTTCCTAAAGGAGCACCCCTTAGTTCCTTTACGATAATTCTCTGGTGTTTCCCTGCTGGCTTTTATTACCTCAGGAGTCTCCCTGGCTCGTCTCCATAAGACTGCAAGTGCGATCCAGTGTGGCCAGAACATTTGAGAGTCAGCAGAAGAGAACCCTCACTAGCACCCTGTCCCTCTAACCCCTGCCCCTCTGTTCTGGGTAACTCAAAAAAAAAGTGTGTTGTATTCCATGTCTGTGCTACATCATATGCCCAAGACTGCTACTGTCCCTTTAGGACCTGGGGGCCAGAAAGGGAATCATGGAGGCAGGGAGAGCTGGGTCCTTGTAAAAGATTCGTTCTCATCATGAAGCTTCAACATCTCAAGACAAAGGCCTTCTTTTGCTCCTTTCCAACCTCCTTGCCTGGATTAGGTCTCCAAGAAACTGCATTTTGCAATCCTAAACTGCTTCAGGGCAAATTTCACAAATACCTCTCTGCAGTGGCAGCTGCCACCACCAGACCTGTGGGGTTGGAGGCTGCTGTTTTTAGTGCCCAGCAGGGCTGCTTCTTCCCCTCCCGCAATACACCAGTGACTCGGAACTGCAGTGCTGACACCAGCTGGGTCCAGCCGGACAGAAAAGACGCAGAGAAATTGACACCACAGGTTCACCACTGCCCCAGGTCCCAGGTTCCAGCTGCCATTGTTGACAGAGCTGCCACTGTCAGGACAAACCCTGTTGGGTGGTGTGAAGTAATGGCTTGAGGGGCATTTGACTGTTTTTGGACTCCAGGTTTGTTTTCATTTTGTCCATGTTCCCTGTTGGTTGTTGTTTGGGGGAAGAGGGAGCTTTTTGTAATCATGGTGGTTCTGTCACTGTGCTGGGGATTTTTTGCTGTTTTCTTTCTCCACACATCAGGAGAAGGGGGCTTATCCACCATCTTGTCTTTGTCCCTTGGACCACACGGTCATCTATGGAAGACACCATCTTGGGGGGAGGGGGTTCGCCACCATTTTGTTTTCTTTGTTCCTGGGGAGTCCACGGGATTCCACACCTTTGTAACTAGTGGTTATTGCTGTTATTTTTGTGGTTGCAGGTTTATTAGGTTTTTTTTTCTAGTAAACTTTTTTTTACTTACATCTTTTCATGTCCATCTCTCCTTATTGTTTAAGGTAGTGGCTAAAGCTAAGAGGGGAGGTAACTCACACTGGAGTGTCTGCCCCATAAATTGTCTTAAACCAAGACACATCATGCAGCTTGCCAAGGACAAGCCTGACAATAACCTGCTCCTTCCTCACATCTAGTTTAAAGCTGTGCCAATGAGACCCACTAGTTCCTGAGCAGTCCCCTCCCTCTACTGAGTAAAAGACATTTGATACCAGTATACCTGGTATTGCATAAACCATTCCATAGTCAAACCTATTTTTGTCTTTTTTCCTTTGTGATCTTTACATATTCTCCCTGTTCTCTGAAGCAGTTTGACAAGACAGCACCCACCAGGCCCGTGAATGCCTCCTGCTTCCAAAACATTCCCCCAGCATGGAGCAGAGTACTACAAGCTTTGAATATCTCGACTCGCTTAACCCTGCCTGGCCGTGCACAACTCTGTTCCCACCTGGATATGTTTGGAAAAGCAGCATGCCAAAATCTCTGATTATTGGGTTGTATCTGGGCACCCAGGCACATCTCAGTGACACAAGTGAAGTTCAAGGTGTTCTCTACTGAGGGCAGGCAGAGCCATCTTGCTCCTGCCCTGTAGGGGACCTGCTTTGCTCTCCCCTGCTTGTCTGTCTCTCTTCTCTTATGCTTTTCTCTACAGTGACTGACGTGACACTGAGTCAACTTACCTACAAGTAGTGCCTTCCTGCACATTTCATGTGACCAATCAGAGAAAAAAAAAGACTAACGAGGCACTGGAATGGATAATAAAAACAGAATTACTTGTCCTGCTTCAGATCTAAGGCAGTTACTGATCTGGAGACATTAAGACATTTCCCTATAGAAGGACTCTATAAATAACTCGGCGGGTGATTTCTAGCTGCCTTTGAAGTGTCAGGCACTTGACATTACCAGAGATTCCTCTGCATTAGGCAGACAGATGTGATGTAACATATTAATCCCAAGAGGTAGATTGCTATATCCCCTCTTGGCACTCTCCTAAAACTCAACAGATAAGAGTGAACTTAAAGCAAACTGCTTTGAAGATGTTTGTTGTCACTTCATCCATTTCAAGAGGAATGGTGTCAAAGCCAAATGCTGTATTGCTGGAGTCTGCAGGACAGCCTACAGCCATGCTAAGTGCTATTTCTTCCATTTGCACTGCAACTGCAAGGCCCCTCTAAGTACAAATAGTGCGGGATTGTGCCACATTAGACCTCTGCATTTTTTTCAGGAGAGAAAACTTAACGTCATTCTCAGGATCAAGGCACTGCTGGGTTAAGACACTGTGACAACCCAGGGTTGACTTGAGCCAGAAGAGCTTTCACTACAAATAAAGGATCTGTGGTCTTTTTTTGCCATAGAGAGTACAAGGTCTCCAAAAAGGAGCCAGGGGAAGAAACAAGGCAAATGGCTGCATGCTAGTCACCCAGGCCTTCCTTGCTGTGGTTACCCTACAATTCCCCGGAAGATCTGCTCTATCACAACTTCCTAATGCAGCAGAGTAGGAAGGCGAAAAGATCCCTTCCACCCCCAACCACATTTACACCCACAAGCACAAGCAAAGAACACATAATCCCAACAGAAATCACCTGGAGCACAGTGCACATGATTCAGGGGTTTATTGACTATGGTTATTTGTGAAAGAGATATATTAGGGTTTTGTGCTACAAATGCAAACAAAATTCTGACAGGCTCTATAGACTTGCAATTGCTATATGAAAGTACATCTGTGTTTATGAAGCACAAATAATAGAAGCCTTTGTCTCTTTTTTCTTTGAGATAGAAAAAGGCACTTAAGCCCCTATCTCCAAAGGTGTTTCTGTCTTCTATAAGTCACTTAACTCCCAATGAACTTGGTACTTAACTGCGGTAGAGAAGCTGACATTTAGGTTTTATCTAGACAATTTCTGAAAATACCTTCAACTCCCTGGAAAGTAAAGGAACAAACATTAGTGGCATCTCTTAAAAATGGAGAATATTTGAGGAAGTCATGAATAATCAGAAACAGCCAAGCCTCAAGCAAGTTTGGGAGAATGATGCCAGTTTAAGAAAGCAAGAACAGTTTAAGTAACACAGTGAAATGATCAAGCTACACTAGAAAATGAAAATAAAAACCAGTGAGCTCACATTATTTAAAATTTACCTTGGCTGTATATATTATGGCTATCCACACCAAATTCAGTCCCAGTCTGGATTTTACCTGTTTATTTAAATGGAGATGGTTTAAAAGCATGTATAATTTTATTCTCTTTATAGAAACAAACAAAAAAAAAAAAAAAAAAAAAAAAAACCAAAAAAATCAAAACCAAGTAGAGTTTGAAATTATCACAGAAAATTTCCAAAGGCTTCTACAGATGTTTTTAGATGCCTTTACAGTCTTATTTCATTTTATGAGTCACTTGTGATACTTGATCAGCTCTACTTTTTTAGGTATTTATAAAAAAAGAGTAAAGTGTCAGCTTTGTGTCACGGCGTTGGATGCATCTATGTCTGTTCACCTGCATGCCAATTCATTTCAGCACCTATGACCCTGTGTCCTTCAGTTTTCACAGCAATAAAATACAGTTCAATCCCAACCAGACAACTTTACAAGACATTCAGGATACCTACAAATCAGCTGTTACTCTTTCTCTCTCTTCCTCCCCATCCTTCATTGAAAATTGTTATTTGTTATATATACAAAACATTCTGCAATGTGTGCCTGGGTGATGGGAAGAAAGGAGAAAAGAAGCTCTAGCAACCACATGAAATGCATGTGCCAGTTAATTGGATGTTTCCCACCACCTACATTAAAATAATTTGGAAGTTGTTAGGGAGCTGGTTTTTTATGATTAAAAAAAAAAAAAAAAATCCAAAAAAGCAAAGAAAACCCAACAATCAAACAAGCAAAACAAATTTCTTCTGCCAAACAAAATATACCCCAATTCTTCCTTTTACAAGTGATCACTACCACAAGAGAAATCTGCCACTGCATACTCTGTCACCAATTTCCAGCTTTGTCCATGGCTGCAATTTTGGGAATATTATGGCTGAAACTGGCATCAATTCTATGTATAAAATTTTAATGCTGTTATGCAGAAACAAGTAAAAGAAAAAATTTGACTGCTTCATTTCTTATCAGGTGTTAAAAATGAGCAAGAACAATGTTACTCAGTCCCTCAGTTCATCACAGAAAAAAAAAAAAACAACCAAAAAACCCAACAAAAGCCCACTAGTTTCCTTAGGTTGAATCTTATTTCCCATCAGATTTGTCAAACATATCCCTGACATTAGATGAGACAAGAAGTCCTTGTGAATGGATCAGTAAGCTCATTCAAACTATTCAAATAACTTCTACAAATGTCAAGTTTTAGAAAACAAGAGACTGTGCAGAATATGCCTATACAATTTCACTTTACAAAATATGCTTCAGAACACGATCCTCTGATACTGTTTTTATTAAAAACCACAGCACTAGCAATCACTGCCAAGAAATGATGCTGATCTGAAAGCTCTAGCTGTATAAAGCAACACCTTCAGAGAGGAGGAATATTTATTATTAAAAAGTGCTACAAAACCCTGTGATGTAAAAAAGAAAGCTGTGTACCTTCTTAGAGAGAACTACCATAATCCTGCTGAGGAACATTCGCGTGCGTAGCTGAACTACCCATATAAGGCTGGCAAAATATTTGATTAAAGTCTCAGAGAAAGCTCTGTATCCCTACACAAAACTCTGGTAAACTGTTCTTAATGTTAACCAGGTGTCCAGAAGCACATGAATACCCTTCTGAGGAGTCCTTTTAATATAACAGTTTAAAGTAAACAATAATTTTGAAGAACAATATAAAGAGAGGGTTTGTTTTTTGGGGTTTTTTTGTTTGCTTGTTTTTGTTTTGGTTTTTTGGTTTTTTTTCCCCTAAAGTGAAGCCTAGCGCTGCTTACAAGCCGCACTAAATTAAGCAAATTGGGGCTGAGGGGTGTTGTATTGAGAAATAGACTCTCATTACACTGGTGGGAATGCATTTTCAAAAGAGATATGTAATTTTATCATGAGCTACACAAATAAAAGTTTTGCTTTGTTTTGCTTTGCTTTGTTTTTTGTTTTGCTTTGTTTTGTTTTGTTTTGTTTTGTTTTTCTTGGTTTTGTTTTTTGCTTCATGTGTGGTTTGGGTAGGGTATTTTTTGGGTGGGTAGGGCTTTGATTTTTTTTCAGACAGACTTAAAATTCTCATCTGCCCTTTCAAATCGATATTCAAGGTGTTAAGCTCACAGAAGAAACACAGCATTCAATATCCAGGGTTATGCAGAACAAATTAAAACAGGCAAACTATTTTTCAAGCACAAAAGCAAAAGGATTCTGGCTTTAGTCCCAGCCATAGGTGCTCAGAGTGCAGAAACCTCATGTATTTGAAGCACTGAGGAACACGTTCCCCAACAACCATCCAATAACTCACCTCCAAGGCAAGGCTGGCAGGAAGAGAGGAGGGCTGGCTGCAACGCCCACAGCCACAGTCCTTCCCTGAGTCCCTAAGAACCAGCTTCTGCAGCAGGGGAAGCAATTCAAGCACAGTCCAGGGAGTTTCCCAATTTGCTCCTATCAGTCACAGTGACAAGAGCTCCTTGTGCACCACCTCACCTTTTGTGTAATCACTTCATAATGTAATTGTGCCACAGAAGTGTCTGCAAAAACCTCCCTATGCTTGTTTCCAGCTTCTTAATTATGAAAGACCTCCTAACTGGTTTTCCTCATTTGGTCAATTCAAAAAGAAAAGTGTCTAACAATACTGCTGCATGTGCTTTATTTAAATTTCACTTTAATATCTGAAAAATCTTTTCACATCTTTAAGCATCCAGCCAGAATAAATATGGCTTCCAATTCTAAGCAGGGGAGCTTTTTTCTTGCTCACTAGCTTGCTTATGACGATACAATTTAATTAACATTTCTGTAGTACTTTCTCTGCCAGATAGCGACTTCTTTCTTCAACTTTGCTGTTCAAAAACACTATATAATAAATCACAAGGGAAAAATCTTTATTTTTAATTTTTCCATTTATGTATTTAATGAACATTATTGAATTTTTGCCAAGTATTTATTGGAAACTTAGAATAAATATCTGTGAACTACTAATTCACTTCTGTCTGTGAGGATGAAGTGTTCTGCTGACACCAGAATTTTAATAATAATTAGCTCTTTTATTAGAAATCTGCTCTTCATTTTCAGTAACATTATAAAAGGCTGAGTTTTAAACTAAGCTAGAAATCAAAAGCTGGTTTTTTATTGAAGCTTTTCCATCCTTCGAACACAATAAGTTTTGAGGAAACCTTCAAAAACACAGACTGCAGAATGCCATGCCATGCCTACTACTAATTAGTGCTCTGCACTGCATTTGGAGTTTCCAGGGATGAGGACCATCCTGGCCTCGTGAACTGCCTTAGTTATGCCTGCAGTTCTCTCTCTGAAACACGCATTGTGCTGATGAATCTGCTGCATTTTTATGCACAGATCCTTAGATCTTTTCGCTGCCTTGCTACTGGGAGGCCTCACTTCCCAGCTGACCCATGACAGGTGCACCAGCGGTCCCATTTCCCCATTTCATCAAAGTTTCAATTCTCTCTTGGTACCCTTTGTTCTCCGTTATTAACCTACCTCTCTGACAGAATTGTTCATGTTCCATTTGAGGATACACATATTTCAGCTTTAATACTCCAAATATAAGAAAAAGTGAAATACTGGCACAAACACAGAACTCTTGCTATACTCACCCCCAAACTTCTCTGTCATATGCCCATTAAGCAGTTACTGTCAGCAACTTTACGGGGGTATCTTGAGTGATCAAAGTGGGATCTACTTTATCACAGACCTCTAAGGCATGGCATTGGTTGCTTAATTATGAAACACAACTGGACTTCTTCAGAAAAAAATGACTTTGTAAAGAAGCTCTGTTTTCCTCAGAGTGTTTCATCAGTAGAGTGAAACAAAATTCAGTATTTAGTAGCATTATTTCTTTCTTACTGATATTTTGACAGGATCAGGTCCATTAAAATAGAGCTTTTAGTGCACAGTCCTTTATATCTGTGTGTAAACTACCATAGTTATCTGAAGTTTTCACACTTATAATGTATCTAAAGCATCAATTATAAATCAAAGCATTCAACATTCAGTAGGTTTCAAATTATGAATGCTCTTGATCATATTTCATCTTACAGCTCCTTTGACAAACTGTATGACAAAAGATTTTTTTTTAAAGCCTAATCTTTACTAAATAATTGGCTATGTAATTGTTATGTTTTTGCATTTATGAAAAGGAACCGTGTATTTGCATTCTGAATTCTTTCTAGGCTAAGGAAACTACAAAACCAAAACAAAAATTGAAACCACACTTTACTGCCTGTAAAGGAGTCCTTCCCACAATATCCACAGATCATAAGCAAAAGCTAAATACATCAACATAAGAATAAAATTATGATTTGGTTGCTTGGCATATGTGTAGTCCTGTATCAGATGCACTTTAAATGGAAATTACAGCTTGGCAAGTACCAGTGCAACATTATTTTCAAATACAGCCCTGACTAGTGTTTTACAAAGTAGTACCAGGGGTTTTTTTGGCCACCACAAATTCTTGATTCAAGATGTGAATATTGACTGTAGGCCAAATTTATGAGTTGAAAATAAATCTCGATATTAAAGAATATAAATGCCAGTGTTTGGTGGAAGTCTGTGCACGTACACATACCTTTTTGCTTTAAATTGGGGTAGATGTTTTCCTGCCTCAGAACTGTTCTGCGCCTCCCTGCAGTTCTTCACATCATCCCAGGCTAAGGATTGACACCCAGTGTGAAATGCTATCCTCTCTTCTGCAACCAGAAAGAATGAGAATTGTGGCATATTGCTGTCACAAAGCACTCCTGGTTTCATTAGCAGCAACAGCACAATGAGCAAGCTGACTTGTAAGAAACATGCTCATCACATGTAGAGCACAGACTGTACTGTTCGTGTCACGGCTGTTCTTCCCCATTACCGACCAACCAGAATTAACTCCAGATTTCTTCATCTCTGCTCTAAGATAAATAGCAATTATTGCCCAAGAAACCTCATCTTCTTTTCTGGTCTGCTTTTCAACAATTAGGGGTTTTTTTCCTTTTTTTTTTTCCCTTTTTTTTTCTTTCTTTTTTGTTTTTTTCGGTGACAGGGTGATGCTTTGACCAAGGTATTTCCTATTTCTTGCAGTCTGAGAGAGCAAGCCCACTTTTATGCTGTTATCAGCTGTGGAAATCTGAGACATGATTCACTGTTTACTGAAGTAAGTGGGCAGCCTACCATTGATCTCAACAGATGAAAAAGCTGACCTTTTACATGCAAGTTTTTACTCCCAAAGGAAAGCCAAGAGTGGCTAGGAAAGCACAATCCAAAGTTATAAAGATCTTGTTTGGGCCATTTTTCATTTGTGTCTTCCTTTTTCCTTTCTGTATTGTCCTGATACCTTTCTAGGTTTGAGGGCAATTCTTTAATCTGAAGACAAAACCTTCTAGTATTTCTGCAGGAGCCAGACATGCACAAATCACATCTACTTCTTAATAGAGTTGTCCTGAAGGATGATCATCAAGAGCAGCATGGCAGGCCATAATGCCTTTCTTTTAAAAATGCTTTTTCAGTTTTACTTCTCAAGATTAATTGATACCTACCCACCAACGGACTTTTGATATTCTGGTTTCTCTTTGTTGTTCACTGGAAAATTCCATAAACATGGCTTTGTAATTATATAAAGTAGCAGGCCTTTGCCTGTGTAAAATTGGTAACTTCTAGGGGCACATCTCTATTGTAGCACTTCCTAAAAACTAAGTACTTGTCTTTACGCCCTTTTTAATGAAATGATAAAAGTGTATGTATCCATGGGATTGTGTATAGCATACTGTTAAAGTGCAAGTTGCTGTACCATGTAGAAAAAACCCAGATAATTTGCACATCAGATTTAAGTGTAGTTCAGCATTCTCCAGGTTACCAGCTTATTTTTATCATGTTTTGTCAATTAAGCAATGCTTATTTCTTCAGTACATCAAGCCCAAGATTCTAAAGACCTTTTGAAAAAAGATTGAAAATAAAATTTGGAACAAAATTTGCTGTTCTGATGACACCATGTACAGGCAGACAAACTGCTCATCTCCCTAAATGGGGTTTCAAGCAAACTTTGCAAATGTATGCACTTTGATGCACAATATATATTGTCTATATTCACCAAAAACCTGAAATGGCTTTAAAGCGAATTCACTTCAAGACTGATACCTCTCAAGTGCCACTATACTTAACTGATCATGAGACCTGTCTGAAGCATCACATTACTTAGATCTACACAGTCTGCAAACAACCACTCTTTCAAACAATTTACAGTATTTTAGATAGCTAAGATTCACTTAAAGAGTTAAGGGAAGTTGTGTTTTAAGTGGTAATATTTAAACACAGAGAAAAAAAAATAAACATCTCTCTAGAAAAATACCAAATTTAGGTGAAATGCCACAAATTGACTACTAATAGTCTTTACTTTCCCCCACATGACATTTTTTAATTTAGGATGCCATTGTTTCTGACAATGGAACAATGCATAACAAGTGCAGTTAGGACAAATTTACAGAAGTTTTTGCAAGTAAGAACTATTTACTGAACCATTAAAGTTGTGGGAAGTGGGTGTTTCATTTGTAATTTTCTACAACAAGACCCTGGGGATACATTAGACTAATGATTCAATAATCATTAAGAGCTTAGAAGTATGGAGCCTTTAAAAAACCAAATTCTTATTGAAACATCACAGTTTTAAACAGAATAACACTGTATTGTGAATTCTCTTTTCTGGCAGAGTACTCTGCCAGTACTTTGTGAACTTCAGGAGGTACTGGGAGCAACCCTTTAAGAAAATCATGATATTTTAAATTTCCTTAAACACTTTTCATGTACCCCTTATATGGCATTTGAATGTTAGTTCCATTTTACTTCAGATAGATCCTAAAATGCATTAAACTAGAATAAAAAAAAGTTAACCATTCTGATGTTTCAACTATAGCCAGGCTGATTCCTCACCATATTTTTTGTAGACCTGCTGGGAATGTGTCCAGTGGTTCCTGAACCTCTTGAACTCTACTTCAGTCCAATTTTAAATTTTTTTTTTTCCTCCAAAATTCCTCCTTGATCTAAGACCCCAGAAGCTGCAAGCACTCAGAAAACCTCCCTGTTCCGAGTAGGTTCTCTCTTTGGTGGCCTGGAGTACCAGCCTGGAAATGAAATCATACTAGTACAAACAAGGGAGTTTTCTTTGATGTCTCAAATCAATATGTTCGAGCACTTAAGGGAAAAAAATTTAACCAAAGATAACTTTCACAGATTTGGAAAAGCAAAAGAACAAAACATCAAACAAGTGAGAATGTTCCCTTTCTCCCCACACAAGTTTTTGCTGCTGTTACCTCCCATAAAAAGCTACTTGTGTTGTGCTTTCAGTGCACTCTAGTGACAAGGGCACCAAGGCAATCTCTTCTTTCAGCAAAATTAGGACAACACACAAGGAGTTAAATGCTGTTCATTAAGGAATTGGCACTGATCATAATTTTCAGGCTTAGAGTTGTGGTTTATAAATAGAATTTTTCTTATATTTATGCAAGAAAGAATGCTGCTCTTCATCCATAATGGAAATGCATACCCAAGTTAGTGACCTTTTAAATCTCAGATGATGCCAGCATGGGATACAGACACACACTTAGCACAAGGAACTGTGTCTAACTATGATGCTTTCTTTAATTCCACATGTGAAACTGGTGGTGAAAGAGTTCAGATTTTTAATTCATCAGCTGATCAGTGAAATGAAAAGTGAGATCAAACACACTGAAATGTTGACTATAACTATAATGAAAGTGTTTAATTCAGACAAATGGTCATTTACACTGTTTGAAACTAAAATACTGATCATATTTCATTTGCAGGAGGAGAGAGAGATATCAGCAATAGTTGCTATGAGAGACTGGAGAAAACAACTGAAGTGTGTGTGTGAGGGGGCAGGGCAAGTTCTGCAGCAGCAGGACCACGCACTGCTCCACACCCATCCCCTTGGAGTCTCGAGTCCAGCCCAGAACTGCTGTCTGTCACTGGCACACTGGAAGCAGAGCCCCACAGCTCACTCCTGGAGCCCCAACCTAACCCCAGAGCAGCTGGATGACCAGAAGGCTCTCCTGCATGGAGGGGTGGCCACAGGAGGCCAGAGCAGATAAAAACCATTGCCCTGAGGCACATGTGGTCACATCACTTTTGTCCTTGGATTTTATGTTATCTGAGATTGTGCTAGAATCCAAGAGGCTATAGCTAAATCTTGCTTTTCTCTCTTTCTTTTCTCTCTTTCTCTTCTTTTCTACTGCTAATTTTTTCTTCTTGAGATATGGGTAATCTAAGATTGGATGGGCAGAGTTTGCTAAATTGATGCTCAGTGAAATGCTTAATGTTGATTGAATGTTTTGTTTTAAATCTTCCAAATTCCTGATCTTCTAAAGTTTGCCAGTAAAGTTTGGTTTTTAACCTCCTGAGAAAGCTGTTGCATTTTTCCTGTGTGCCCATTTCAGGGAAACGTAATACCTCAAATAAACTCTCTGAGCAAGAACTGGGGCTCTGCAGTTGGTAATGGACAAAGTTAAGTGATGCCAACCAAGTCATTCCAAACAGACATTTTGATTTTCCACGGTTTTGAGATATCTTCTAAGTCCTTCTGCTCTCACATCTAGAGTGATGATGACCTTGTACCTTCCCCAAAGTTATGGCATATGGACTCCAGGGATTGAGACCCATCAGCATGGCAACTCAGAGGAAACCAGCACAAGCCAGCAGCAGAATAATCTCTTCCCCCATCCCCAAATATATGGTGTAGATACCTGCACATTGCAAGCAGCATGTTGTAGCATGTACGTACTACAAGCCAGTGTGATACATATCCTGTAATTTTTTCCTGTTTTTTACAATCGTATTAAGATGGGGGCAATAACTGGTACTATGTGGAGCAGCCTAAACGAGTTGAGAAATAGAAAAAGTTGTGTTTTATTTCTGTATCTGAATTACCAGCTGTTTACATTCAGTAATCTCTGCACACAGAATTCAAATGCCCGCAAATGCATCTCATGTTGCTCTGTGCAGTATGCTGCAGGCAAGGACCACACTATCAGTCACATTATCAGTGCTGTATCACAGACCAATGAATGGAGACACTCCTCTGTGGCTGCCAAAATCTGGAAAGAAGCAAAATCAAACTATAAAACATTACCTATATGAAAATGTTTAGCATGTGCACGTATACAGAAAACTTCCTCTGAAGATTTGTTTTGTTTGTGTGTGAGTAGTCAGCGGATAGCATAAAGTTTCTGATGTTGTGACTCCACTGTCTAAATACAACTCCACAATAGTTGTGAAATGGTTATCCTCTGAATGTAGATCTAACTTCACCACAGTAATTGAAACTGAAAATATTTATGCACAAATATTAATCAAGTAGTAAAATGCACTGTTTCACAACTTTGAAACCAGGCCTTTACACATTTGAAGGTGATCTATGTAATTAGCCCTCAAATATTTTAACACAGACAAGATAAAGATTATGGGACCAGACTGAGGAGACAAGGGTTAATTATTGCTTTTCCTAAGAAGCCCAGGGTTAATTGCTCCACAAATCTAAATCTGACCATTCACAGTAATTTTTTAACTGGAGATTTAGACTGAGTTTCTGTAATGTTGTATCCACCCAAGTGAAAGCAAAATCCAGCTTCATAGCTTACCTCAGGATAAAACCTGCAAAATCTTCAAATTATTTTTGTATTATACAGCTGGAGCAATATATGAATTTTGATACTTTTCATTAGAATTTAGCAAACAAAAAACTACTATCTGGATACTGAACAAAGAATTCTGCTTTTTTCTTAATCCCAAGGATTCAGGAGGAGAAAAAACCCCAAACCCTTCACACTTTCATTATTCTTGTTGCCTTCAAATGTGACCAAAGTTGCTGAACAATTCACAGATGGAAAACAGTGGAAGACAGCTCTCTTCCAGTCATTAGGGTATACAGAAGGCTCAAATTAAAATGTCAAGGTTTCAACATTAGAACATTAGAAATGAGTGAAATACCCAACAGGAAGGCCTGAGTTGTTAGAAAAATAGATATAAAACTAAGCAGCAACTGAGACACCAGATTTATATTTTATCACTAGCATAGTTCCACATTAAAACAGCCTGTGGGGTGGAATCATTTCCCATGGATCATGAATCAGCTGCTCTTCAACAGTGTGCAGTGTTCAACTTGGTACCACAAGCAAGACTAATGGTACGGTACCCAGCAATTGAAGCAGATCTGCATTGCCTTTTGGAACTGGACTGATTTCTATTCCAGTTGCTTTGGGAACTAACCAGATCATTGCAAAAAACTGATTTAAAAAATTTATCAGAGTGACATTATAAACTTCCTGCTTAGTACACTGAAGTACTGAAGGTCTGATCCTGCAGTGCTTATTCCCATGAGCAATACTTAATGAAATGCCCATTCCTGCTCACCTAAAAAGAATAATTCATGAGCAAAGATTTCTCATTTAAGTATTTACAAGAAGAGGTCTTCTCTATGACCTTTCAATTACATTATCATATATACTTAGAAGTCATGGTATTAACAGCCATATTTTATGGCTTTATATTTACATATTCTAACTGTTTTAAAAGTTACAAATTGATATGGTGGTAATCATTATCCTCACCTATTTCACTTACACTTGAAAACTAATTTCTGAGAACTTTCACTCCTAGCACTAACTTCAGTTTCTATGGAATACATGCTGACCTTAGCAGTACTACTAGTGTTAAGGATTAAATAATGACTAGAAGGTGGTTTCTGTTAAAGTCAAATGAATAAAAGTAGGATGAGACTCCAAATCAAACCATAATCCTGACGCCTCATATAGGTAAAATTAGATTTTTCTGTAATGAGCACTATTTATGTCACTTCTATACTCTTAAATACTTCAATTATCTGCACTGATAGAAAAGAGCAAACCATTGTTGATCTAAAACATTATTCTATAATATACAAGAATTATTTAGGATTTGAAAGGCATACACTGGATATTAGGTTTTTCCGGGAACATGGAATAACCAGAATGAACATCCAGCATCATATAAGCATTCTGATTCAACACACTGTGTTTACATTTTTACTTAGGGAGAAAGAGAAGGATCACTTAAAAGGAAATGGCTTGGACATTATGTCGTTCAGATATTAAAAATAATTGTAGAAAGCAATTTTTATTTAAAGGGAGTGAGCAAAATCTGGGTACTGGTGATGCATGAATCCAGGCAAAAAGATGATAAGATCGTTACTTTACCTTTCCCTGGACCTGATGTCCACCCCTGGCAGAATTATCACATATGCCAGGGGCCATATGGGTGGCCCATAATACCATCCATAAAGCCCCCTTCTTACTTCATACTGTTTCTAATTAAAGAAATGAATTGCCTTTCTTGCCTGTTTTGTCTACCTGTTTGCAATTTCATTTCACTCTTCTACTAATCTGAAGCCTTACAAACTATATCATTCTACAAATCCAATCACACTATCAGCTCCAATTTCAGTCCACAGCAGCGAATTATTAAACTGTGAAAAGAAAGAGCCAGAGGTCTGTTTCTGAACCTAAGACCTACACAGCCTTGTTTACTAATTTAATTTGATAACAAGGTTGGTAATTCCATTTCTTCCCAAATATTTGAATGTTACATTTTTCTAGGTACATATCTGTTCATTTGATCTAATGGCTGTCCTTTCAAAAATGTCACAGAAAGCCATTAGCACAGCTTCACCAGTGTTAAATGGTTGGACATAAAGGCTGATTGCTGAGAACAATATCCTTTGCCCACAGCACAGTGATGTAAAGGTTGGGTTATTTTATTACCTTTAATAGCATTTGCAGCTATGCAAGCTAAGCCAATGATATGGGTAATCAAATCTCTGACTTACAGGATGACCACCTGTGGCTATTAGGGAAGGAATCCCCACTATCTCAGGCCCAGGCACAATGCCACATAACCAATGGTTTGCCATTTCAGAGAGGGCAAATGCATGGGAAGAAGGATGGCAAACAAACTTAAGTTTTCATCAGAATTGATCCGAAGCATTGCTCATTCACAGAGAATCTTAAACATGAAGTATGGGGAACTTCTGAAGTCTCTTTGTTGCCCCCTGCACCCTCCAGATTGCACATCTACTGCTTTGGCAGGTCTCAAATCTGTCTGTAAGAGGCAGATGCACAGTGCTGCCAAAACAGGTAAACCTTACCCCAAGACTGTCACGTGTAGTTCAGTCTGCCCTGCTCTGGAACTGGAAATGTTTGGAAGTACAAAATTTTCAGCTGCAAGAGGCAGTCCCAGTGCCACTGCTGGCTGCCATCTTCCACAAACGAGGGTGGAAGAGCTTCAAGGCAAGTGGTCTGTACACTTATTAAAATCGCCTCATTTGCTTAATTGTAGACTAATTGTGCAGGCTGACCACAATTTAACTGGATATAAAGAGAGAATAGTGGCCTCAAAACTAGTAAAATAAAGCTGAGGTTGTAGATATTTTCCAACTTTCACAGCATTTCCTTCATTATTCCTTAGCCTACTGTGGTTTTTTGGTCTCACCTTTGCAGACTGAAGCTTTCCCTGAACATGGCATGGTGCAGCAAATACGTGTTGCACTTCTGGAGTACTTGAAATAAGCTGGCAAGTTCCAATTTCGGAGTGATTTTAAGCCTCTCTCTTGAAACTGTGCAAATACACTGCAAATTATATAGTAAATATATTAAAAGTGAGAACACAAACTATTTAGTCCTGAACTGCTGCATATTTGAGTTAAGATTTATTGCATGGCAGCTACCATGGCTACTAAATCCTGAACTTTGGATCCAGAGATCTGCTAAACCAGATAAACAACAAAATATTGTTCAAAGAGATAGATGATAAATCAGCAATATCTCCTATGTGAAATTAGGAAACATGAAAGCAACTTTTTTTTTTATATTGCACTCACTTTCAAGAGTACTGCATTGCAGAAAGCATTTAGCTTGTCATGTTATTCTATTATTTTATTTTACACTTCATTCGTTTCTATTACATAGCCTTGCACTTCATCATTAGGGTGTTCTGTTGTTGCAAACAGGCACATTGAATTCTGATCCAGTTACTCAAGAAGAAATTTTTTGTCAGCCTTTAAACTGAAACAAATGGACGAGTGTGACACTCAACAGTTTTAATAATGTGTTGACTCTTGGGTATTCATGGCCTTTAGATGCCTAAAAATAATAATGTTTTTGTATGAAAAATGAATATTGATTAATGAACTGGGTTTTTTTTAAACAGCACTCAAGCCAGTAGCCATACTTGTCATGAAACTTGTTATAAATCACATAATGTATATACCAAGCAAATTGAATTTTTCCACTGCAAAATGCCTCCCTATCATAGGCATATATCCTCTGTTCTCCTTAACAATGGAGAAAAAATACATAAATACTGAAAAAAACAACTGTCCTCCCTGACATATGCTTAACAAATTTATGCATGAATAACTATCAGAAAAACTTCAGCAATATTGTAACCATCTGTGAAAGAAACAAGCTTTTGTGTAAACCAATATCCTATACAAATAAGAATTCCTTTATCTGCAAGTGCTAGTACTGGAAAATGCTACACTTGTTCTGGAGCTGAAGATATACTCAGTATTAATTATTTACAATTTCTATTTCCAGCAAAATACAGACTAAACTATCATTACTGTGATATACCAACCTCTGCTAAGCCACAAAGACCGTAAGAATCTTCAAATTTGACTAGACAACCAACTTCAGATGAAAAAAAAATGTATACCAATTAATTTATTCAGGTGAAAAAAAAGCAATGAAAGGAAAATAACTTCAATATGCTCAATGCCAAGGAAAAACACAAATGGTGGAATATTTAACACAAAAATATTAGTAAATATTATCACACTCCTGTAGAAATTTTAAACATGGTGTGAACACTTTAACAAATTGAAACTTAAACCCATACTCCCTTATTTTTACATTCATCAAGCCAAACCATTACACTTGCGTTAGAAACAGGAGATTCCCAGAGCATCCAAGTGCAGGGCCAGATAGCACAGTGCTTCTGCTAATCCACCTGCTGCCCGCTGAGTCACCTGGGGAGCTCACCCAAAGCCTTCTTTCCCTGTCAGCCCCAGCTTGGACATTTCCAAGAGTTTATTTTTTCCACCTGGAGTTACAGCTCTTAAAATGAAAGGAACTAGAGAATCACAGGTTTTTTGTTTGTTTGTTTGGGGTGTTTTGAAAGCATTACCCTTTTAACACTCCATTTTATGTATTTCATTAACCATAACGCTAAGGTCTATTGCCCTCACTCCCATGATTCTCAAAACCAATAAAGGTGACAGAATCTGGATGTATCTTGCTTCTTTCAACTCTCTCCACAAAATTTACCCTGTTTCACCATACTTACAGGATCCAGTAATACTGGATATAATAAATATCCTGCACATAAATACTGAGGTCGGGGGTGGTGGGGGGGTGTACTTAGGGGTTTCTAGGAAACCTCTAATTTCTTTTTATACTGAAACATCCTCAAGGAAGAAAGCTTATCTTCTCACTGCATTTCACAAAAAATTATCTTAATTGCACAAATCATGATTTTCTACATTTTCTGTCACAGCTCTTTGTGGAACTCCTGTGATTCAGGGTACTCTAAGTTGCCTATTACTTGAACAATAACTTCCTTCAATAACAGGTAAAATACAGGCAATTCTGCCAATCTGAGGTATTTTTCCTAATCTTTTAAATAGAAGAAAACTCTTGTCATTTTAGATGAAAAAATCAAACACACCAATCTGAGCAGCAACAATCCAATGTTGCAGCAATACAGTTAGTTTATTTCTGCACTTCTAAATCCTTTAGTATTTCAACAAAAAGTAACTTGTTTTTTCACTCACCAGATTCACCACAGAAGGGTTGCTTATAATAGAAGTCATTCTCATGCAGCACATAAGACAGGGTATTCCTTACATCTACAAGTAAGGCAAACCAGCTCTTCCTAATGATCTGTTTGTGAATGAAATTGACTGTTTTTCTAGTATGTCTGGTAGCAGTCAGGAGAACCGTTTATGGATCCAAAAAAGACGGTTTTGGTTTAACATGTCTCTGTTTTGTAGAAACACACTTAAAGTTTATTTTCAGGGAGCCAAAACAATTGACGACAAAATAAAAAGTGTATATAAATCTTCATAATGTAATTATCCAGATTAATTTACATATATTGACAACACAAATTATGATTTTATTAGAAAGCTGTAATTGGAATCAACCACCAAAATCCTTTAAAAACTTGCCTTGCTGTTCTTCAATCACCATTTTCTCTCTGCTTGTAAATATTTAATGACTTTCATTTTTGCAAATGAATAGAATTGCATTTGGCTCATAAGAAAATAGTTTTGTAACCCTATTTCAGAGTGTGCAATCTCAGCACTTGCCACAAGTGTAAATCTTCTCCAGAATATTATCGTATTCAAGAAAAAATAATCTTCATTTCAGAATCAACAGAATTTTAAAAAACCCACTTATTTGGTAATTGAAACTTTTGGAAAAGTTGCATCTTTCAGATAAAGAAACCCTGAAGAGCTAGACATTTTCCAGCATAAAAGAGTAGAATATTCAGAGGTTTCTAAGAATAAAACCAAACGAGAAATTACAATGGTACTTTGTATGTTGAGTCAGTTTTCAAACAACATTTTGGCACATTTTAACAACTAAGTTTAGGAAGTCTCATAGCAAAAAGTCCTCAGCATTCCCACACAAATCAAGCAAATGTGTGATTCTTACATAGGATTACTACTGGATCACTCTAAATGTAACCATACTATAAAAAATAGAACGTGTTCTACAGGTGCCAAAAAGTCCTCAACACTTTTCCTAAATTCCAGTTAATTTTGTCATAGGTCTCTATTATAACTATAAAACATGGGAATTTTTCCTCCTTCTTTGATGTTAAAACTCAAAAACAAATTCTAAGAAATTTTTTAGAAGCTCTACACAGACAGAAAATTTCAAATCACCAACAAACTGTCTGAAAGAAAACTCTTTTCATATTATTTTTAGAATAGATAGAATTATAAACATTTCACTGATCTGGTCAAGTCTATGACCTTCCTATTTTTAATTTCACTGGGACTCCACCTAAACTGTTTAATTATTGTCAGCTTCTGTCATGAGGCAGATGCTCACACTTAAGAACCAGAAACAGTGGGAAAAGCCTAATGCAGGATGTCTTCTCTGCTAGCATGAGGAACCAAGGAGTACAACCTCTGAAGGTCTTGGTGGAATCAAAGATGGAGGAGAAAAAGAAACAAAACAAAACAAAACGTGGCCAACTCAAGGTTTACAGGAAAGAATGTCACCAAGCAGCACAGCCTGGGATGAGACTCCACGGCTTGCAGTTTCTAAATATGCCTAGCAAGAAAGGAATAAGGAAGCTGTGCAAGAAGAGCAGATGGGGAAAGGCTACCAATACGAACACAATGCAGAGCAGAGAGGTCCTGTGTTCTAGGAGCAAAGAAACAGAAGCTTGAAGAGAACTGTTGTATAAACAGCCTTTAAAGAAAGCAAGGATGACCTCACCAAAACATTTCCTAAATGACATGTTACCAAGATAAAGCACAGTATCTTTAAGATAAAATGTATCATCAGAATGAAAAAGCTTCTAAAATTAACAAGCAACACTGAATAATCCTCACCCATTCTGTCATTAATAAAATTTTAGCCAGTAAAAAAATGCATTGCTAAAATTTAATAAATTTAGTAAAATTAAATTCCATAATTAAAGCTATAAATTTAATTGAAAAATGGTAATATACCAAAAACTATACTGTATTTTAGCATAGATAACAAAGCATTTCCTTTCTTCTTTTAGAATTGTCATTCTTGTGCAATTCAGTTTGCCATACAGGAGAACATGGACCTGAAGTCCAAAGGCAAGTTATTATTTTCATGTTTTTACCTTTCCTTTTATCAAGGAATAAATTCTGCTCCTGGCTTACTTATATTAGCTAACTGACACATAACATTGACACTCAGAGGGTTTGGTTCTCCTTCCTCCTTTCAGCAAGTTCTCTCAGTACAGAGGTGAACCTCCACTTTTTTCACATATTCATAGGGACTTTGACAGATTGGATGCAAGTCAGAACATTCTGGGATAATAGCTGACTGTACCCAAGAATCAGAGCATTAAAATAAAAAAGTAAACCAGGATTCTCATGTGAATCAGCAAGGTATCTAGTCCCACAGCTGTAAAGAAGCTTTAAAGACAAACAAGATTAAGTAGCAAAATACGGCTTGCATTTAAAATGTTTGAGATAGTGATGATTAAACCTCTGGTTTTGTTCACTTTTATATTCAATAAGTGAATACTATGGGGGAGCAAGGCTTGGTTCTGTAGCATACTGTTTCATGAACTTTGTGAAAAATCTCGTTTGCTGCATGAAGTAGCAGATGCTCATTTCTGCATTGCCAAAAGATACAGCCTTTGCATTTACCCTGTGTCTTTGTATAGGGTACGGTGCCTGTGTTGAGAGAGAACACATACAATTTATACTCAGCTCCTACGTTGTAGGAACTGAATTATAGATGTAATCACCTCACTATCTCCAAGCTACTTGGTAGACAATTCAAAAAAGAAAGAAATTTACCCTTAGAGACCAAATACTCCTCTCATGGACTCTTCAGTCTGTCTCTGTGAACACCTTACAATTTTATTTAAATTGCTAACTTCATCAGCGGGAAATTATAGGCTTTTAGAACAGAATGCAGGAAAGTTTCAGTTAGTAATAATCCGTGACTAAATACAATCTTAAAAGTTGAATGAATACATGCTTAAAGAGTTTTGTTTAAATCCACTGCCTAAACAGTTCTAATTCTGTAACCTGCATAATTTCTTTTGTTTGATTACAAATATATTTTTTATGTTAACTGCACTATGATCATTGTTCAACTTATACAGGAGAAAAAAAAGGGGAGAAAAAATGTATGCATTTATTTGACAAAGTGTATTTAGTAGTTTTTTTTATATAATAAATGCATTCAGCAGAATAGATTAGAATCTAGAGGTTCATAAATTACTGAACATACCGACATTTTTTAATATAGTTCCAGTGAATATTCACTTCAATTAATTTGAAGATTCCTCATAGTATAAACAAGCCAGCTTATTTTAAAATACAGAATAAAAATATGTTCACTGTTTTAAACTGTACCTTTCAGCAGCATGTGATTAAATCTTTTATTTTTCTTAATTTCTTCTTAGCTCATAACGCAAGCATATTCTATTAAATACTATAGCTTAGGGCAGTACTCCATTGCACGTTTATTGGCCTATGACCATACAAGCAAAAATAGATTGCTGGGCAGGAAGAAAGATGGATACAATCCATAGTTAATTCTACCTCTTCATCTCTTCTAGTCATTCAGCCTGACTCCTACTGTAGGTAACAAAAAAGCAACATCTGCTGCATGATTCATTTTGTAGGCTTAGGCCTAAAATAAATCCAGGATTTAGCACAAATTAATAAATATATAATATTACTAGTTTTTTCTTATGTCATTTCTAAAAGAAGAGAACAAATGTTTGCTCTCAACTAAAGAGAAAGCAATGTACAAGTAAGAAGTTCTTGAAAGAACACAAGATCACACTAACATAAGAACCAACAACTCCAGATTAAAACCAAAGGTCAGCTTCAAATGTGAGAAGTATTTTATTTAAAGCACAACAATCCTGAACGTGGATACCATTTGGTCAGATATAGTAATCTTCCTTCTCCTTGTCTTCTTCCTGGGCATAAGTATGTGTGCAGATAATATGCCTGTGTGTGACAAGGACAAACAGCATGGGGAAAGGCAATGGGATTTCATGTTATTTTCTAGTATTTCTCCACTGATTAGGCACATCAGGATATGGACCACAGAAGGACATGGCATCACTTCTAGCAGGGACACAGTAGGTTGTATTTCTACACTTCCCTGAGAGCTACTGTGTACCTCCTGAGATGGGCCAACACACAGCAGCAGAATCTGAACACAGGAAATGTTGGGATGTACCATTTGGCAGACGCTTCACAGAGTGCGTGTGAAATCCTTCTGGGCAGATCTCTCTCTGGAAATCAGGGATGTTGGATGTATTCCTGGCTCTAAGAACCTCTTACCAGTCAAGATAAAGGACAAGCTAAGGATGAGGAGGGACATGGGGGCAATTGCACACACTGGCATCTGCTCTTAATGACCAGAACGACATCAGGGGACACAAATATCCCCTTTTGGATATTGTGTTGAGGTTTTTCAGCTATATATCATAGCTATAGACCATTGTGTGACAAGCGGGAAATTGATTTTTCACCAGCCTCGGTGAAGGGGGCAACAAACCTTGTCCTTTTGCTGTGTGAGGGAGCATTCAGCAGGGTTAGGTGTTAACAAGTTCCTGCCTTCAGAGGTGAACACAACTTTTATACAGCACAGCAGGAAGCTCCAAAAACACCCTAACAGTGACACTGAACTGTGAGTGCCACCAGCTACTTCTCTGATCAACTCCTGGCTTCTAAAAATTCTTCAGACAGAAAAAACATTCTTTTTAAGGAGGTAAAAGTTTATATACTACCACAGTACTAGTAACTCACACCCTCCTAAGAAATCAAAACCTGCATTCTATGACTTCTGCTCTCTAGCTTAATCTGTAGAGCTCCACAGTTCTCTCCTAAGGAAGAAGCTGTGGGAGGACAAAGTACAATTTTACATCAGCTTTATACTTGCTGGTCTGCTGGGTGCTGCTGCAAACACAAAATACTAAAAACAAACGAAAAATAGACAATCAAAAAAACCTAAAAACAAACTTAAACAAGGTTAAACAATAGTACTCCTTGCTATATACTAATATAGTTTGCTTCAGGTCGTCTAAATTACTCCACCTCAACTGAAAAAAAAAGAATACTAAAGAGAATAATTGGTGAATACAAACAATATCTAAATCCATTTTTCTGATGAATGAGAGGTTATTTCATATATTATTATTGAATTAATGAGACTGGCTATTCTGAGAATGACCTTTACACTATTTTGATGTAGACATTTCTAATATGAATAAAACGTCTTTTTCTGAAAGTACTATTCAGTGACCATTTATAAAAAAAATCACATTTGAAAAATACAAAACAAGCCTCAAAGAAAAAAAATTTGGTTTTTGTTTGGAATGTATTTCAAAATATATTTGAAATACGTTTCAAAAACATAATTACACAAAAGCAGATCTTAGTTAGAAAAGGCATGTATTTTAAGTATTTTACTTACTTTTCATCAGTAGATATTAGTCACTTAAATAACTTTTTTCCAGTATACCTTTCATCAATTAAAAAATATTCTTTAGTTATCTGGTTCAGAGCACAAGGCAACATAGGCATCTTAATAGGATTATCGGAAAGTAAATTAAAGAAATGAAAGAACACTACAAAGTCACATCCTTGTTGAAGCCAGAGAAGAGTGGAGTCAATTTATGAAAGGTTACATGTCTTTAGTACCATTAGGCAAAATAAAAGAAAATGTATTACACTGTTTGTTCAGTTTTTCCATCCTTATGGTATTTCCTCTGATTCTACTGTTTCCTTTTGAAGTACTACCTCAACATTTAGCCTGCAAACAAATTGTATTTTAGCATAAACCTGTACTTAACTTTTATTCTGTAGGCCTCTATGCAAAAGCCTGAGTTAGCACATAAGGTCAGAAAAATAGACTTTTTAAACAATATAACAGCAAACCACAGAATTCTGAAGAATATTACATACTTTTTGTGAAAGTGAAAAACTTTAATTTACTTTAGTCAACGTTACTAATAGAAGCATGTTTTAAAAAATCAGTAAGTAATAGCTAAACACATGTGAATTGTATACACAGACAGAATGGTCTACAAAAATATAATAAAATGGTTTAGAATTCCTGTGTTTAAATTTCCTTAACAAATTTTAGAACCAAAAAGAGAAACTTTCTTTTATGCCAGTGTAAATGCAGGTGACAGTAGCAGTTTTGATATACCTGATGTCATTACAGTTTTCTGCTGGTTTAGCACTGAGAATGTCTTTTCATTCTAATAATTATCTTTGGCTATCCCAAGCCTGATAATAGTGTAATCCCTACCCTAACAATATGGTCATCAGATGAACTTGTAGGATTGTTACAGATGATTGGGAAGAGCTGCATGGAAAACTATATCAAAAGACATTTCTCCAATACAGCTGAGTAGAATGACAGCAGACATACAGCCACAGATGCAAACAGGTCTCTGACAAGCAGAGAACACTGGATGTTTTAGAGAGTTTCTTATTTTGAAGCTCACTGACGAGCCATTCTACTGAAGACAGAAGGGGCCAGAGAGGTAATTTTAAAAATCTTTCCCAGCTATCAGCTTTACCAGAACTTAAACTTTTACTAAATTTAAGGACTGGATGCAATCAATTTGGTTATTGCTCAGGTATTCTAAATCATCATTGAGGACAAGAAAAAGAAGTAACAGCATTGAGAGACTTTTCTTTCAATATATGCTGATACAGGGTTAAAGCGAGAGAATTAGAGAAATAGTGATTTAGAATACAGGGATAAAGCCACAAATGACATTAGGCACTGAACCCCCATTTAGATGACAGAGCACTCCCATGGGTCTGGAAACTTCTGATCACCTGGTGCCTATACGTAATGCTGCAGTACCTTCCAAAAGCTGATGCACTTACACACTGATCCCAGTGACTTGCTCTGTCATAACCAGCATGCTTCAGGCCCACTGTGAATCAATTTCATCTGGATCAGAGACACTCAGAGCTGCCAGGTCTAAGCATTCAAACTCAGTAAACAAGGTTCCTACCTTTGCCAGGCAATTTGCAGAGCTTTAAATTCAGCTTTTGCTCCATTTTGTCACAGGGTTTCACAGCATATGCAATTACCAAAGTAATTCAGGCACTTACAGAGTAAAATATCAGCAGAGAGCCAAAACTACTAGATCCATGCCTACTGCTGAAGGCCAGGCCTTACTTTTCTTCAAAGTGGACTTGAACAACTGCTTCTCATCAGCTGCAACTCTGAAAGTGTCTCTGATTAAGTACGAAAATTGTTACATGTTTTTCTTCAGGACAACTAAATTTTAAAATACAGTTACAATATATGAATGGAGAAGCCCTTCTACAACATCAGAGCAAAGGTTTACTTACCCTGTTACCCGACTTCCAATAACAAGTTACTCACAGGTGTTCAGGAAAAGAGCATGAGTGTGACAAACAGTATGTGCCAGGAGAAAGACCCCTCCCTCCAATACCATACAAGCATCTGACAATCAATTTTAGGGAAGATGTTTTATAGTCACTAATGGACACCGTATTTTCCAAATTTTTTCTTATTCTCTTGGACTCCCTACCTCTAGAAAGCATAAGTTTAAACTACTAACCTCTCCCCAAGGGGGAAGAGGGGTATTATTTTTCCACTTTAGAACTGCTGCTTGAATAATGGCATTGGGCACCTTTTAGAACCAGCATTGTCAGAAACAGTGAGCAATCACTCCCCATTCACCTCCTCTATACTCTCATGATTTCTTAAATCTCCATCATATTTCATCTCACCAGTTTTCTGTCGTTTGAAGAGTCAGTTTCATCTTTCTTTTAAGAACTTCCCCTCTTCCACACCTCTGTTCTTTCCCACTCTGGGCCTTACCTGGTTTTTGAATACAATTCCAAGCTGTCTTTCTTAAGTGCTGAGAACTAAATTAGAGCCCAGCATTGGATATATGTCAGTGCAGCTCTTTTAACTTGTCCTTAAGTGCATTCATTACTTTGCATTTATGAATAGTGTAGTTCTGCATGACTTTTAGTCGCATCACATGAACATTCTTCACAAAGTCAAATAAAAGCAGTATTTGCAGTCACCAGCTTTTATTCCCTTGAAATCAGGGCTGATTTAGTGCAAGGTCATGCTACACAACCACTCACTCAGTCACTTAATTTCTTAGTTTCCCAAGGACTCCAAGGTAATACCATGCTAACCTTAGATTTGCTACAGTTCATATTCTTGTTTTATTCTCAAACTCTTTACTATTGGTACTGCAGTTTGAGACTGTTCCAAAGGCTTCTCAGTGAAGAAGGCAAAACCTTGCTTTAGTGTGTTTCTAAAATCCTGTGAAGCAAGGAGTGCAGCAAACACTAGAAAACACCTGTTTGCTACTGCCACACGTTCCGTCAGCTGCTTCTTTCACCTCACTTCTCTACTCCTTTTGTGTTAGCCAGTCCCACCAGTTTACCAGTATGCTTCACCATCTCACAGTTTTATAGAGGCTTATGATCTACCACACATCAGCTGAAATCCAGTTCCACCACTGGTCCCTTCTAATGCTGCTGCAGATCTCAAAAGGAAGTCACATATACCTGATTAGGAAGGTAAATTACTCCTCTAAACTTGTATTCTCCTTCTTCCAAAATCAAGGATAAAATTCTTCATCATCGGTTTTCTCAAGAAGTAAGTAAGAGTTTGTACAGCTTCCTGTGGTCTTGTTGCTGATTTCAGAGGAGTAGAGCCAACATCATGTGGTGGATCAAGTCCTTCATTTTCATTTGGATATATTCTATTCTTACAAGCAAAGGGCTGAAGTTTCTAGTCAAGGGACAAAAAAGCTACATTTTAAAATTTTCACCTAAATAATATGAAGTGACAGGAACTACAGTTAAGAAGAAAGTCTGGCCGGTTTTATTTTTCCAAAACTGGAAATAGGTTAGATGCAAATCATTTGAGGTGCAAGATTACTCTTCCCACTCTATGGGGCAGTAAAAACCATGTTTAATGTAAAAATACATGAAGACCTGCAAGCTCTGTCTTGTCCGTTCTAGCTGGCATGTCTAATACTCGAATGGAATTCTCAGGTTTGTACAGCAATAACTATTCCCTTTGAAATCACCAGAAACATAGCAGGAGTTCAGCTGAAACTAATGGGACCACTTTCGGAGCAGGATACTTGGCAGCTGAAGCAGTGCTGTCACAATCTGGCTTTTGCAAAATACTTTCAAAACGGAGTTAAGTTATCCCCACATAAAAACACCTGCTGCTGTGATACCATAAAATAAATTTTGCAGATGTTATTTTTAGCCAAAACGACTTTTTTTGTTTATTTGTTTAATTAAATACCCATCTCTTCTTATATTGATTGCAGGGCATCTGTTCATTTGCATGATTCTGACTAGTCTTCAGTCCTATATTTGCCTTTCCATTCTGTTTATTCATTTGTACTCATACTACTGTTACAACAAAGATTTTCTGATCTGTTCTGTGCTTTCCCTCCTTCCACCAGGGACCATTCATCTTAACAGAGTTAAAGTTATGAAATATGAATTAATAATTATTCCAAGTCAATAAAAAACCTATGCCAGTATACAAAATTTTTGTAATTTCTACAATGTGTTGGGCAAATAAAAACCTACAAAAGAGATTAACAAGAGTTTCTGAAGTTTAAATATTTAAATCATCTCCAGTTGATGCAAGGACACAGTTCTGATGACCTCACTGGAATTACCAAAATGTCTGTGTCTTATAACCACTAGCACTTAAAAATCCAAGTCAAACATAACTGAACCTCCAGACACCTTACTCTAAAGAAATACAAGAAATTCCAAAGAAAGCCTGCTCATCTGTCTAAGGCAGGTGCAGGGGAGTGCTGCCATCTGTCTTATGATTCTCTTTGTAATATCCCTAAGTCTACCTTATACTTCTGTGTGTCATTCAGTCTGCCCACCCCTCAAAGTGCTGAGCTACCTGGAGATGAAGTGCAGGGTGCAGGTATTTAGCAGCTGTTCTTTATAATACTAAATCTACCTTTCTTTTTTTTTTAATTCCCCAGACTCCAATGTAGCAGACTAGGACAGAAAAGTTTATTTTTGCTGTTCGACTATTCAACTGCCAATATCAGTGAAGGTTTAATTTTAAGCAAGGAATGTACACCATTTTCTTGTATACTCACAATATTTTTAAACCTCATACTTGTACAATATTTAATTTATATTATCTAGATGAGTTAAGCAAAAGGCTATTTTTCTTTTAAAAACAAAACATATTTTTTTCTAGTTTTCTCCCAGCTAGGGGGCAAAATTAGCTATTTCACAATTCCTGGTGGTAATTTCTTAATTAATTTCCACTAGAAATTGTACAAGTTACTGTCAAAATACCACTCGAGAAATCACATGTGATGTCAAAGAATCCATATAATTTAATTTATCCGTTTGTTATCTTGCAAACCAGATGACAGTAAGGGCAGCAAATAACATCTGAGCATTAGTTGTAGACATGTATTATCAAAACATTACCACAAGATATGTACCTCTATTCCAAGAGGAAATAGTCTCAGGTTGTTATAGAACCTCCAGCTGGGAACATAATATCAGAGCTGAGCTTGGGACTTTGAAAGCAAATGGTCCACCAGATTTAAAAAGAAAAAATGAAGTGACCCCAATACAGAAAGAGTGCATTCAGTAGCATTGCAAAAAAATCCCAAGAACATAAGAAAGCCATAAGCAATGCCCAAGTCACAAATTAATCTTACTTATGTATTTATCTGAGTTGCTTAATCTACACTTTCTTTTCTTTTTCAACCCTTATTTCTATTTTTACTTATTTAATCTTCTCGTTTTTAACTGGAAATCTATGTTCCCTCATTTTTGACTTTGCTTCAAAGCAGAGTCTGCCGTTAAGTTTCACATAAGCTTGTCGTGAAAAAGCTATCAAAACCATTCATGCAGTCTGCCCTCTTCTCAGGGACAAAAGAGAACATCAAAGTGCTTTGTACTTATTGTAAATGTGTGACCCTCCTTCCCAGACTGCCAAGATGCAAATACATAGCTGCATTCAATTTTGATGAAATTCTCACAGCACAGTAATGCAGCTTGAGCTTTGTGTTTCAGAAAGGAAAGCAGCAGAAATTGAATACAGATGCAATAAACTCTGAAAATAATATTGTTCTTGCAACACAAACCTTTTTACAGCACTGAAGGAAAATACACATTTTAACCACTTTGCATTAACCAGAGGGGTTTTTTTATACCTTTCATTTCCTGTTTTCATTATTCAAATAGAAAGCATTCAGAATTTTAAACAAAAATCACTCCTGACCTTTTCAGTAAGGGGAAGTACAATGAGACTTAACTTCACAATTTAGGAGTATTCACAATACTCCTAAATCGTATTACCTGACCCTGATGCCTCCTATTTTCAGCTTTATTACTTATGATTTCTTTATGATCTTTCAAGATAATTAAAGAGACTGCATTGTTATTTAAATAAATAGTCCATAAACTGAAGATAAAACTGCAAACCAAGTTACCTTTTCCAAAAGGAATCCTTGTATTTTAGCTTTCAGTGAAGGAGGACCATTTCTTACGGTACCACACTGGAAAAAAAGGGTGTGGGGGGGAAAAGAAATCATTTTAGTCACTGAGAAACAAAAAATATGGGTTTCAATATGTCAAGGCTTTGTTCCATCTGGGAGTGTGAAAGCATATGTAATTTTAAGTTATTCAATTTAAAGCATCTAAAACATGTTCCACTTAATCATTTACATATTGCAGCGCTGTTTTATTAAATAGTGGAATACTTATAGCTTCTGGCTCTAATCAAAGTGTTTTCTCAAAATTATCTTGCCTATTTCAAGTGAAGACTTAAAATGTGAAAACAGACAATCCAGTAAATATTTGAAAGGAAATGATCTATGAATATTCACTCATAAATGGCGGAGTGAAAGAACACGCAAAAGCTACTCTGAACATAATCTTCTCCAGACCATCAAAGCATGACCAGATCTACCTCATGTGGCTACAATGACTTGTAACTGTCTTGAAAATGCTTTGATTATAAATAAAGGACTGGAAGAAATTCTCAAGATTAGTAATTTTAGAATGTTACTAATGTTAGAATGTTATAGACCATTTCTGTCCTCCCATTTTCAAAAGCAACACACTAATGGAACTGCTCGGCTGACTCTTTAAACACAGAAAAACAGCAAGCCAGATAGAGGTTCAAGTTAAAAATGAACCACTAGATTAAAACTGGTCCTGCATGCATGGGACAACATTCCTGTCTCCTAAACAGAGACACATCTGCCTGCTTGTGCTCTGCCACCACTGCCAGCACTTTCCCATAGGTGGAAAGAGTCCTTTCTTACCCTCTCATCACTTTGCACTAGAAAACTCTTTTCTGTTCTGCCTTTTCCCTCTAAGTTGAAAACTTAAACCAAATCTTTACCCTGAAAAACGGATTTTTAATCTCAGGGGAAGGACTTTCATTTATTTTAACCAAAGAGAAGGATACACTAACATCAGCAGGGCTGTGGTTACCTGGCTGCTTTCCTAAATTGGTCTTCCACGTAACTCATCTGCACAATGTTTACAGAGGCCTTCACACAGTTTATATATAGGGACACCTAACTGGCAAAGCCTACACAGGTGCCAGCGTGAGACAGGTGTCCATCGGCAGTCATGCCATGGTAGAGACCCTGCTCCTACAAGGATGCTGCCTCCCAGGCACCTGCCACTCATTGTTACAGCTTTCCTGGGACCCAGCACCAGAAACAGAGCGAGGAGGTCTGTGGAAAGAAGGGAAAGAGAGAGGACCAGGAATCTGCTGTCACAGCATTACTCGTGTCCTCTCTCTGTCCTAACAGCAGCTGCGAGGACACCAAACTCCTACATTCGGACATCTACATTCCAGCCGGTGCCCAAGATGGAAGGTCGTGATTCCTGCACCAAGCCCCAAAATGATGACTCGTAGCATCTCCATAACTGAGTGTTCTTTGCTTTATTTGGAAATGGATTTGCACTAAGATGCTTAAATAATTACATACCATTTATCACATGCATCAACAGTTTACTGCCTTTGGCCGTCCAACTGATTTCAGATAAAGTCAGTTTGGATTTGTGTAAGCACAGGACTAAATATTTACTGGAGGTAATGGCATTCTTCAAAAGAAATTATTACACTGCTAATGCAGGCAATGCAATAAAAATGACTTCTCTTTAAAAATTTATTTATAGTAATTATTCTGCATCTTGGTGTTTTTCTTTTTTAAAAAACAAACTGGTGAAAAATACTAATTTTAATATAATATTTTAAAGTCTTATTTAAAATGCTGGAGGCACTTTATTTGACATTTCTAAACAGCACCATTTTCATTTCCTTCTGAAAAGGAAATGGAAGTAATTGCCATCATTCTTGTGACATTTTTAAAATTTTCAGTAGCAGCTTTTTTTGTTTGTTTGGAATTGTGGGGGTTTGTTGCTTGTTTGGTGCTGGTTTTTTTGGAAATAGGATTATAGATGGATCTGTGGTGGGTTAGCCCTGGCTGTCAGTCAGCCACCCTCACTGCCATTCTCAGCAGGACAGGGCGAGAGTGTAAGATGAAAAAAATCTCCATGGTGTAGGTAAGGGCAGGGAGCTCCCTCACCAGTTAACAAAAAACCCCAAAAACTAAAACCACCTCCCTGCCTTCTTCCCAGGCTCAACTTCAGCCCTGAGTTTTCTGCCTCCTGCTCCCCCTGAGGAGCTGAGCACTGCCCTGAGGGCTCCTTAGAGCCCCTGGAAGTGGTGGAACTGGCCACACCTCACAGAGCAGTGCTGTGGTTCAGCTGGGGACCTGACTGCTGCTAACAGAAATATCCATTAAAAATCCTGTCTAATCCTCCAGTAACAGACAAGGATAAGCAAACTTCTGACAATATACAGGATTAAAAACAAGTCTTTCAGCTTCCTTCCCTAAGTTTTAGGCTTAATTTCTTCTGTGACAATGACAGAAAAAATGAACTGTCTCAAGGATATAGATAGATAGATAGATAGATAGATAGATAGATAGATATAAACACAAGGGAATTAGTCAACAATGTATTTTGGGTTTTGAAATATTAGAGTGACAACCCCTTAGTATGCACCTTTTCAGATCAAGAGAATTTAAAGGCAAACAGCACTAGAGATACTGAAGGAAGGGGCTTGGATCTAAGCACACAATTCAAATGAGTTAATAAGGTACAAATCACTAACGGTCGTGTTCACTTCATGGAAAAAAACACAAAAGTCGGAAGGTCTGCACTTTGAAATGGGTATAGTCAAAAAAACCCAAACCAAACCAATTTGAATTTTTTTACAAAAAGATAGAATTCCAGTGAACATGAAGTAGTAAGAGTTCTGAAATTAGCTATACAGAAATAATACTACTTATAATACATGCTATATGAGTATTTGGTTTCAAAATTACATCATTTTTCTCCTTTTTATTCCCTGCTAAATACAAATCAATGACATGTGCAATAACAGTAAAACTGGTCTTCTGTCAGACTTTGTGGCCTCACACATGGTATTTATGGAGACAACTTGTACAAAGCACAGACTTAGCTTAATCTTCAGATTCTGGGTTAAATTATGTTTCAAAAACCGTAAGAAAGGAGAAAAAAACCCCTAATGAATGACACTTGATACACTCAAAGCAAAGTTACCTTTAATTCTCTAATACACTTCTACAAAGTTCATCTAAACACTAAGATGCTCAGTTTTGCAAGTGTGTGTCTTAAATACTGCAAGAATTCTTGCAAGTTAAACACAGTGTTATTCTATTTACCATGATTTACACACATTATTACCTTTTCACTCTGCTATAAAGGAAAGGAAAATACTGCAGACAACAGTTTAGTTCTCCACCTTCTTTTTAAATGGTTGAGAATGTTCTGGGCTGTTTCAATGCACACTCTGGAAACTCATTCCAGCAATAAGATAATGGTTATTCTGTATGAAAGTAAAATGCAAAACCCATCATTACTTGAGGAGATGATCTCTAAATATATAAATCCTGACTGGCAGCCAGTCAGTTATCACTTTTACCACTTGCCCACATTTGTTTTTATTAATGTTTTTGAACTCCCTTCTCCTAAAGACATAGTAGAACTTTATGAAATACAGTGACACAGAACTCTGACACAGTCCTTGTTACAAAACATGCCTCAGATGGCAATTACTCAAAAGATGCCATGAGCTCAACAAAACCTTCAATAAATACAAGAGAACTGAACATCTGCAGCTATTGTTTCAGCTGTAAATCTTGTGAATGCTTTTTACTGTAGCAACAAACTGCTAATAAATCCAACTTTCATTGCCAGAAACATATAAAGGACAGGATACACTTCATGATGTTTTCTCAGTGTCCTCCCTGAGCCCATGCACTCAGGCATATTGTTTCCAGATATATAGCTAGCAGTGATACACTGTCCCCTCTACCCTCTCCCCTGACTGATGAGACAGGGAACATTGACTGAATGCCATTACCTGGCACTACCTCCCTCTTGCTCAACAGAAATGGGAGGCTTTATGCTTACAATTCACATTAGGTTTAGCAGCAATCATCAGCATTAATTGCACATGTATCATTTGGCAAACAGACTTCTTAAAAAAAACCAGACCCATGAAGCAACAGAAGTGCTGTTCCTGCTACTGTGCAAAAACAACTGTTTCCTGGCCTTCTTTTAACACATATATTCAATATGTGGAACTGACAAGCCAGCCACAGAGAAGGATACTCAATAAAGTCTCAGATTTTCAAAGTACTCTAAATACTAATTCAATAAAGTAGAACAAAAGATAGACACTTCTCAATATCATTAGTTTCCATTTAAAAAACAGAAATTATTCCTACAGTAAGATTTACAGAAGCATTCACATCACACATAGCTGTAATCCCTACTAACTACAAAGGTCACTGGTTTGTTTTTCCTTTCACCTCCTATTACCACACTTTGTTCTGAATGAGGACATGATAGAGCCAAAGAGAAAAAGGGAGAAACCGATATTGCTTGACATCAACCGAAAAGCTGAACTAAATGAAAGATCACAACCCTTATTGCTGAGGTCTAAAAATCTCTGCTGGTGTTAAGTTGGTTTAGATTCAGACTGAGGGAGGTTGAAGGTACATGGCTTGTCAGCAAGCTGTGTTCCATGCAACAGTGGCTCACTACTGACAGCAGCACGTCCCAGCTCTGAGGGGCAAAAGCATTAGTGCAAAGCTTTTGCCTTCGCACCGGGCAGGTGTTTGCTCTTCACATGTTCTGCTGTACTCCTGATGTCCTTACGCAACTTTTTCTTTGCTCCTTCATTTCTTGAAGATTTGAAACCTGCCATCATCTGTAGCCTTCAGAAATGTAAAGTTGATGGACAAATGTCTAAATTATCGAAGGTTTCTTTGTCTCCACATCCTCATTTATTGAGCAAAACAGAAAAGGAAAGAGAGGAGAACTGTTCCACAGATAACTAACTTGTTGCCACCTACCTCAAAGGTAAAGATGACATTATAATAATTTCTCTGATACAGTTCAGCATAGGCTGTTGAGTCAGGGAAGACTGCAAATTCAAAGTTTATCTGATAGACGTATAATTTGTTTTCTGGGATCTCAGCATCTTGCTGGTGTTCATCCTCAGCATGTTCTATGTAGCTCTGCGGTACTGGTGTCTTCACAGCTGGCCATCTGCCTTCTAGAAGCAGAGCCATTTAAAACTAAAGGAAAGCAACAGCTTAGTAGACTCTCACTACTAAAGACAAAGATTTCAGTACAGAGAAGAGGGAAGAGGACCTGAAGAAAGAGGACTATCTCATATAAAATTCCTTTAAAAACATTATTTTCTCAAAGTTTTACACATTACGTTCTATAGAAATACTTGTCATCATGAAGGGTATCAGATGTCAGAGGTCAACAGGTTTTGCAAACATGAAGGATTGGCCATGGTCACTAATATAATACTAATAAACAACAAATAATGATGGTATGTCAGGAAGTGACCTAGTGCATAAAACTACTTTCTCAATTAAGAAGAATTACATTCCAGAAAACACACTTTTATGGTAAAAATATTTCAATTGGGCATTTATTCCATTAAGTTCAAAAATAGCCAAAAGCACTTTCTATTGCCAGGAGATACATTAGTATCAATACATGACATGGCTTCCAGACTACTTTTTAGTAGTTTTTCTCTGATTAAAGACATACAGGTGGAATGTTCTGAAGAAACTGTAAACAACTGCATTACAGCAACAGATACGACTTCACAAGAGGGTTGATTACCTTCTACTTGGAGACTGAGTAAGCGACTGTAAGAAGATACCCATTTTTAGGGAGTGCTGCCACTGATGTTTTGTTAGTTGGCATTTACTAAACAGACCAAAACAGGTGTGTGTTTGGTTCAGGGCAGTTTAAGGGAAAGCTGCTTATTCTTTTACAAACTAATCCCTCTTCCCTTGTGTTCAGTCACATAATAGCCTGCAGTTCACAAGTACCAAATACTAGCTAGCATTGTAAAGATGGAATCAATAGCATAATCCTATTAAATTCCGCAATGCAGGCTACTTTTCAGATATATAGTGGAATCCTCTTAAATCGATTTTTTTTTTTTTTAATAAAAGGTAGGGTTATGTGAGGCTCTAGCTAGAAACCTAAAATATATTGTCTACATAATGCTCTTAAGATAGCAGTTCAGTCTGTTTTCCTCTGTACAATTTGTGCATGTTGGCTGGATTGCAACTGTGATGCTTTACTAGATGAACTTTCAAAACAAAACCAACATTTCCTTAGTTATTGCAGCCATAGAACAATGAAATAATTAATGAGTTTTCTCACATAAGTCATCAATGAGAAGTGACACATCCCCATGCATGTAAGCTATTGTCATGATTTCACCCCAGCCCAACACAGATGCTTGCTCGCTCCCCCACCAGCTGGATCCTGGGGAAAGAATGGGAAAGGTAAAAGCCAGACAACTTGTGGGCTGGGATAAAGTCAGTTTAATAGGGAAAGCAAAAGCAATGGACACAAGCAAAGCAAAACAAGGCCTTGATTCACTGCTTCCCATGGGCAGGCAGGTGCTCAGCCATCTCCAGGAGAGCAGGGCCCCATCACACCTAATGCTGACTTGGGGAGACACCATCACTCCAAATGTCCCCCCTTCCTCCTTCTTCCCCCCACTTTATATAGTGAGCATGATGTCACATGGTCTGGAATATCCCTTTGGTCAGTTGGGGTCACCTGTCCTGGCTGTGTCTCCTCCCACCCTCCCAGGCACCCCCAACTCCCTCACCAGCATGGCCGGTCCGAAAAGCAGAAAAGGCCTTGGCTCTGTGTAAGCCCTGCTCAGCAGTAACAAAAACATCTCTGTATTATCAACCCTGTGTTCAGCACAAATCCAAAACACAGCCCCAGTCCAGCCACTGGGAAGGAAATCAACTCTACCACAGCCAAAACCAGCACATTCCACCCCTATCCCATACTACTTACATCATGCCCAGATCCCACACTATTCAATATAACTTCATTGCCCACCACCCCCTTTTCTCTTCTTTGCTATAATACACAAATATCGTTCCCTTCATCTATGGAGCACCCCTACAAAATGTCCACAAAATGCCTACTGAATTCATATAGTCCATGACTTTGGACTGCATCTGTTGTGGTGGTCACTCAGGACAGGAGAGGTGGTGTGTGCATGGAGTTCCTGGGCACCAAGACCAGCTCAGGTCAGGTCACTACTGCACTGCAACCGCTTCTTGTAAGGCTTCTCCTCCACTGGTTTGGGTGGTTTCTGTTACAGTAATTCCTATAACACACAGCTCAAATCATGGCTTGCAACGGTTTAAAGGTACATCCATTACAGTCTTCACCCCTGGTCCTTTTGGGCCATGTTAATCTGGTTTAACATTGCAATAATGAACTCCTCTTTTCCCCAGCCTGGCTGCAGCAAAGGGTCCTGCTGTAGTCCACCATTAGTATAATCCACATCACAGTCCTCCACGGGCTGCAGGGGGTCAGCTGCTTCACCATGGCCTTTACCACAGGCTGGAAGGGAATCTTTGCTTCCCCTGCTCCAGTGTGGTGTCCAAGCCACAGGAGACAGCCCTCCCTGAACTTGTCCAACACGGGTCCTTCCCACAGGCTGCAATTCTTCATGAACTGCTCCAGTGTGGGTCCCTCACGAAGTCACAAGTCCTGCCAGAAAACCTTTTCCATTGCAGGCATCTCATGGGGTCACATCCTCCTTCAGGCATCCACCTGCTCTGGCACGGAGTCTCCATGGGCTTCAGGCGGATCTCCTCCATTGTCCACTCATTCACAAGTCACAATCCCTTCAACTCAAGTTCAGACCAAAGTTCCAGCCTGTCCAGTACAGCAACACAGAAAACTGCAGCCATGCCCTGGCCACCTGCCAGCCCAGGCACACCGTCATGGCTGTTATCAAAACATCCCCAGGCACAATACAGTGTGGTGATAAGAAGTACAACACCACAGCAAGGAGTGAAAGCCACTAACAAGCACCAGACTCTAACAGACAATCATGAAAACAAGCCCCATGGCAAGCATGGGAGCCTGCTCATTACTGCTTAAACAGCACTAACAGACACAAATTCAATCTAGTACATCCCATCAGATCTGTTGTAACATCAAACCCTTCGAGCCCCACAGTGGGTACCAAATAAGGATGTTGGGGTTTAGGAATGGTATTCCCCAATTCAGTGGCCCCACTGAGATTCTCCCCACACCACTGTCCCCCTCCCCTGAGACAGCATGGAGAGAACTGGAAGCACAAAAGCAAAGAACATGGGTTGAGATAAGAACAATTTACTGGAAATAGCAATGGGATAAGAAAAAGAAAACACTCACAGCAACATTACTAAGACAGAGGGTAAAAGATACAATTCACACATAAAAAATGCTGATAACAGACAATACCAATGCCTCCCTTCATCACATTTTCTTGACCAGGAAATAGTCCCTTTCCCCCGGCAATAATGTAACAGTTATAGAATAACCTCTGGGTCCTAGCCATGCCCCCTCCCAGCTACTGCAAAAAAATTTATCCTGTCCTGGCCAGAACCAGGACAGCTATTGACACCTATTGCCAAAATTCCTTCACTAACACAATCAGATTGTTACTTTTATTGAAAGTTAGTGTTAGCATTTGCTTAAGCATCTTTCTGGATAATATATGTCTTTTACCGTTTACTTGATCCCAAACTTTGTCTGCTCATATTTGAAAATTGGAGGATCTTTAAATCTCTTTTGAAAAATTGTCAGGTTTGAACCAATAGGAAGATTTAATGCATTTCCCTGCAGGAATATAGCAGGGGTGTAAATACCACTAGCTACCTGATTCTTGAACCAACCAAAACAAATGTTACCTAGTGCCTAGCATCCAGTCCACACCCAGGCCACTGCAGCGTGTGTAATGGTGATAGTTGCTGATGGGCAGATAGAGATTTCCAGTTGTATCACTGGAAGATGGTTTACCCAGCAAGTTATGCCATAGTCCATGCATATTCCAGGAGAGCCTGATATTTTTCTCATGTCTTTCAGAACAAAGAGAGTACACCTAGGAATTTAAGTAATTCTTTCTCTATTTCCACAGAAAAGATCTGTACATGTTCTACTTCCTACCTTTCTCTGTACCATGAATGCCTCCCAGTTGCACAGCCACTGCAGATCCTGATGCTATCAGCAGATGTACCAAAAAATTAGGGCCTTGACAGTACCTCAACTACCTTGAGAATCATAAAATTCTGTAACTACAGTTTGCAAGTCAGAAAATCTTAGCAACTCTATGATCAGAATGATAAACTGACATTGCCAAAGAGATGACAGATTTCTCATTTCTCCAAGCAATAAATGTACATATTCAATGTTTTCTAGACTAATTTGATGCATTTTGCAGATTAATTTTTACTGCTAACATCATACAATATCAGAATTCCTGCATTCACAAATCATCAGCAGCATCCCTCACATGTACAGTACTATCTAGACATCTTCCCTGAAATGGAATCCTGGAAACAGACAGGAGGTGAGGGCCAGGCAATGTCTCTGCTTGAACTTCTGGTGCAACAGGGCCACGAAGGAGCTAGGGAGAGCACCCAGAACCCTGCCTTTGACCCATCCATCTTCCATGTTTTAAATGAATCTCTCAATAGATCACAACATGTTACA
Organism: Corvus moneduloides; assembly: GCF_009650955.1. Lineage (NCBI taxonomy): Eukaryota > Metazoa > Chordata > Aves > Passeriformes > Corvidae > Corvus > Corvus moneduloides. Next base: position 65,960,792 of record NC_045480.1, read on the forward strand.
AAGGTTCAGGATTGACAGGAGGAAAAAGAAAAAGGCACAACTGTAGCAACCTCATTAGGATTCTGGTCTCAAAGGCTCCACACAGCTTTGTCTTTTGAAGAGTAAAAGCTGCTTAACAAGTCAGCAATAGCTCGGTGCCCCCCAGAACAGCTATGGTAACAGTCTTCATTGCACAAACACGTTTCTTGAACTACTTTCCCAAGTCCCCGCTAATGCAAACCTGTGGAGTGAAATAAATGCAAGACAGCTCTTTTGTCTCCCTGGGTTTTTTAAACACTCCACATGACGAGTATATCACTCCTGCTTCCTGTCTTTTGCCTTCTGTTAGAAATTATTCACCAAAATACGCATTCCTGAGATTAGGGTTCAATAGTTCATGCAACTAAATCCCCAGAATCAGTTGCACAACTGCAACCAAGTTAACCAGAGATTTCAGAGGTTTTTGCTCAAGAGAAGCCAGTTGGCAGTGCACTTTGAGATGTACTTGTTCAAGCACTCGAGCAAACTTTTTACAGTTAGCAGGTGATTTACCAAAATATGAATATCGATCTAATATCGATATCCAACTGGGATGGACAAAGTCTCTCTAACAGTTTAGAGTTAGAAAGTGCATGTTTTATTTGGTGCCAGGCACTGCGTGGGATAGTTCCCTAAGACGCAGGCCCCAATGCAAGCAAACACAAAGCTTTTTACAAAAATTATGAATATCCAAAATACAAATGTATATTCATAACATTAACACCTCCCATTTTCCGCTTTCTATGCAAATGAGCTTAAATGTCATTAAGCATGCGTAGCGTGTGCTCTGAATTGAGTCGGTGGTCTCAAATTGGGTCAGTGGTCCGAAGGAAGATGAAGTAACTCACCTTCCTCATTTTGACCTTTTTTTGCCTTTCTTAGTTTTAATAATCCTAATTACTTTAGTGACCTCTAAGTTTCTTCTTGTATGACTTTTGGATGAATTCCCACAAAGGGAGGAAATTGGTAATTGTCCTTGTTCCATACACCAACTTATCAATGTTTCTACTCCTCATTCTAAGCACAGTTAAACAAACATGCAAATGACAGATCATCAGTTATTTGGTAATCAGTTACTAATATCTAAAACCCTATTTCAGGTCCAGCTCTTTTAACTATTTTAATTAACTCTCACTGGGCCCAAATTCTTTCCTATTCCACTTATTTCAAGACAGCTAGCATATAACTAAAATCTTTATGTTTCTTCTAAATCTATGTTTCACAGGAATGTGTTAGGGTGGTTACACAATTATGTTAATCAGGGGCCATAACAAAACCAATTTACCCACCCCAAAAAAACAGTTGTAGCTCTTCTCATTTTTAGAGACTGGGAGACAGAAATGTTGATTTTCCTCTTCACTCCCATTTTCTCTCAAAATCTGGACACGAACCTCTCCCAGAACGTAGCTGTCCTTGGCTGCAGCACCTGCAGGGAAGGGCACTCAAGTGCCACATCTGTCCGAGGACTGAGCAGCATGTTGCCACAGCACTCCAGACACTTTGTGGCTACTGCACAGAGCCTGAAAAAATTAATATCAAAAGAGCATGACCAGAGAAATAAAATGGCTTAAGCACTGTCATATAGATGTTTAATACTAAAACTAGATGGACTACTACCCTTTTGCCTTGCCTAGCCTGAAGGAAAAAGTACAATTCTGTATAAGCAAGGCGCAAGCGGCAGGCTACCTCAGGCCCTTGCTCAGCAGCAGGTCTAACAGGTTATGTAATCCACTATGGGAATTTGATCCCTTCTGTACAACTCTCAGCTACCAAAGTGTTCTCAGTGTTCTCTTACAAAAATCACTACGACATTACACATTTGCTTTAAAACCTTTTTGCTATGCTGTATCCTCCTGCAACATGAACCCTGGCCATAAGGGGCAGGAAGCATGAACTTATTAACAAAATGCGTAAAAATCAAATGCATTTCTGATTAATAAGTCACTATAGAAGCATTAATCTCAAAAGTAAATTAATGAAAGCCACAAAGAAAAGGTCAGTTTTTAATTTGAGATTTCTACTGATAAAACCTGTATGCTAATTGTATTAGGATATTGATTGTCCCAATCCTTATACATACCCAGGTTTCTACAGTGTGGAATCAGAGACGAAAATAAAGGACTTACAAATTGATATGCATTTGCTTCATACACATTTCTAAACACGAGGAAGATTTAGCCTTTTTTGAAGCGCTGATAATGCCAGTATTGTTTCCATTCTTCCTGCTCCATCCCTTTGCCTTTATGAGAAATTTGAATTGAAGAAGCAGAAACCATACTATCCTCCCAAAAGCACACCATGGACATAGCTGGCATAGCTTGCATATGTAAAATCACACTTTTTATTTATAAAGCGCAGGAAGTCCTAAGCATTTTAGAAAGTCTCAAAATGACAAAAGTCAAATAAATATACATGCTTAGGGTAGCATATGCAGTGCTGTACTCATTTGAAAGACGCTCAGGGACTCAACACTTCAAGAAATCCATGAATTTCTAAAACGCATCATCCTTGCCCTTTGAACAGACACAGAGAGATGAGCTCATAGCAGAAAGTCTTTCAACACCCCTGGAAGGAAGAGGACCATTTAGAAGCAGTGGCTGGAAAGCCCCCAGCACAGGACACAGCAGTAGCACCAATTTCCCTGAACAGCACAGAGCTCTTTTGAAAGAAACTACAGGATTAACAAGTCTGATTTCTCATGATTTTGAATACTATCTAGTTAAATGTAGTAAATGTAGATATACCCTAGGGGTGAGAACAAATTACAGAATAAAAACCTTCACTCAGAATGGCTTGAAGGTCAACATAATTAGTGAAAAGCATTTCCATTTCTTTCTTCCCTCTCCTTTACTTTATAAGCAGAATAAATAAAAAAAAACCCCTAACCTGAAACAACGATGTGTTTTCCATCAGACACTGACAAATTGACAGGGAAGGGAGAACAGTCACATTTCTAAGATCACTTTGTGTTATTTTTACATGTACAAGAGAAACATCAGTGATCTAAAAGTATTATACAGAACATGACTGATTTAACCGGTGCTACTGAGGCAAAAAGATAAAACACCTTGCACATTCAGTGAGTCGTTCTAAATACAAATCATAGGGAGAAGATGATAAGAACTATGTGTGGTAATCAAAGAGAGTGCTCAAGCAGGACACACTCACCCATGTGAATAAAAAGAACGGGAAGTGCCAGTGTTCCCCAACAACCTGATGGGACAAGAGTTTTGCAGTGCTTTGGTTTTTCTTGGCATCTGGTCAGTGCAGGAGAGCAAAAGGTGAACAGTAGTGGTACAGGTCAGCAGCACATCTGCAGAGTAATAAATAAGAACAAGATGTGTCTACACCTCTAATAAGTTAATTTCAATGAGTTAACTAGTTAGAAAAAAAGTTGTGTAACCAAGTATGACTATGGAAAGTATTTTCAGTGGAACAATTCTGATATTTAAAAAGAGGGGGAAAAAGTGTTCTTGCGAAGACCTATTTTGGAAGTGCTACAGTTTTATCTTGCCCTTTAAGAGTAGACAGAGAAGCGGAGAAGAAAACTTATGATTCAGAAATAATTCTGAATCAGTTTTCCCTGAAACTACACTTAGAGGACAGTATTCAGCATGCTGTATTAAAGGTTAACATCATAATATAACTCCTACACACAAATATTTCTGATTTGTCACCTAAATTCTCTAATTCAAACATTTATAGTTCCTTTAATCCAAATCAATTGAATGTCACCATAACAATCTAGTGAAGAATTCGATCTGCAAACCAGCATGGTTCTAGAAATACACACTAAAGTGTATGTGTGTGTGTGTGTGTATGTATACATATATATATATACACATGCACACATATGCAGCTACACCCAACCCAGTACATTTTTCTATTTTATTTCTATTTTATTTCTATTTTTCTATTTTTATTTACATATTTCTATTTTATAGCATCTAATAAATTTTTTCCCTTCACTCATATCGAAGAAAAGTTCTCATATCCATAAAAATTAGTATGTCTTTAGTAATCAAAATATTTTCAGCTAATTGGCAAATACAGAGTCTATTATTCAGATTTTAGTAAGTCTAAATTAATGAGCTTGAGAGGGGAGCTTTAGTTTTGTAGGGACCAGGTTCACATTCTACTGAACAGAAAGTGGTTTGCCTGAGTAAAGGACTTCAGAATTCAGCCTTTGAGTAGCCCAGTGAAAGAGCTATGAAAAAATATTGTGTCAAAATTTTGTTTGGACAAAACCCTAAAGGTTCTTTTTGTGTAATTCATGTAAGTCTTGAACTTTTGACATTTATCAACACACTGCTTACATACCCTACAAAACAAAATCTTACGTCATGCACTATTAGATGATTTCATACTGCCCCTCCAGTCTGGCCCGCTGATGTTAAAAACTGTCTTGGAAAAGCTCTTTGTACAATTTGGTAGTCTCAGTATCACACTTGTAGTGCAATGAGTCAAAGATAACTTATGCTGTAGTCCAAATAATTTTTAAACTCTAACTTTTTTGGTTTTGTTTTTTTTCTCCATTTGTTTTCTGTACTTAATTTATAATTATTTTGTTCAGAGTCACAGACCGTAACCTCAGCATAGGAGACATTATGTGCTCTCTCCACCTATTCAACCGAAAACGGCAAGCAGGCTCAGCCTGCTTTTTGTCAGGTTTCTTCCTCAAGCAATCAGAATCCTACTGCAAAAACAGTTCACACTTAAGGGGGAATATGCTGGATAAGCCACCTGCTGCTCGTCATAAGGAAAGTCACCATAAACGTGAAAGGCAATCTACTGAGGGAAGGCAGCCAGCATTTTCTTTCTAAACAATTTGATTTTTTTAAAAAATGAATTACTTTCACTGTCTCAAAAGTATGGCCACGATCGTTACTTTCTGTGGAGGTTTATTCAGCAGACAGCTGCCATCCCCTCTGGGGGTGGGAGGAAAGATCTCCAGAGGAACAGCAGGACAACAGCTGACTCTTCCTGACTCCCCTTCAACATGTTGGCCTGTTCCTACTGATAGGAAAATCTTTTATAACACAAGTCACACCCCAAGAGTTTATGTTCTGCAACAGATAGCATAGCAATGAAATTAAAGCTGAGTAGGCTGAGAACAGAAGAAGTTATTTTTGAACCACACAGAACTATGACATTTTTTCATTTTGCTATATTTCTGCAGCAGGCTTTACATCATGTCTCGTGTAACTCACAGCTTGGCTTTCCCTACTTCAACTGTCCTACTTTATAAAACATTAAAATTCAGAAAGACAAAGTATTTTAAGAGCTTGGCTAGCATGAAGGTATGCTCAGAAATTCACAGAAACAATGAAACTATATTACTAATTTCCTTAATTCAGCTTTACTAAATCAGAAGGAATGATCTCCTCTCTTTCCTAGATTTAGCGCACAACGTTTCTAGGCTGGAATTGTTGTGGGATTTGTTTTTCCCCTTTGTAAGAGAAGACACAAGTGACAGCATCTCTCATGGCATATATGGCCAAGTACAAATCGCTCTCCGGTATCCCTACCCACTCTTCATTACTACCAGAGGGCAGATTTTTGACCCTGCTCCAGAGGATCTTTGTCTTCAGTCATGAAACTAGTTAATGAGCAGGTCTTTCATTGGGCAGTGTATCATGGGTGAATAAAGCTCACTACTCTTGAGTTTTTAAATTACATATTCAGGTGACTACATTTGGATGTCTTTGATTTTTTTTCTTCTGTCTTTCATTCTTGTTTCAGCTCAGAATTAAAACTGAGTCCATACACATTTCCTAAGCGCTTTAATGAGGGTGCGTAGCCAGTGAATTATCAAAAGGTTACAGAAGCTGTTCTTGGCTCAATTTTATCCCTCACACTCTTGTGTTCAAAGGCCAAGGTCTCTCTAGTACAAGTATTTCTCACTATTCCACAACCTTCAGGACACACATCTGTGGTAAGAGAGTCCACACTTCTTCCATCCACACAAAGAAAAATTCAAAGTAACATACCCAGCTGCCTACTGAGAGACTGAAAGAACCTTACACATCCTTATTAGGATTCTCTGTACTTGAAGAATTGACAATAACCCCATAAGTACTGGCTGTTCCCTAGTCCTTCATTAGGAAGCTCTGTAGCCAGAAGATAGAATTTTTTTTTTACACTGACTAGTGATTTGCAGAGATTCTATTTTTTTGAGCTAATCTGAGACAATTTAAGATGAATTAACCCAAAGAAGAATTATTTCTTTGACAGCAGTTTGAAGAAGCTCTCCAAACACTGAAACATAAATTTACTACTGGTCAACTCTGACAATTTAAAACAATATATTTTGTTTTGTTACTCAATTTAAATTATTCCACAGGGTACAATTTATCAACCTTAAAATTCTTTAAAGCAAAATCAATATTATCACTGCAGCCCAGCAATGTATTTTATCTTCTGTGGTAGCCTCTTCAAAGAAGCAGCAGTCATTAGGTTAAAACTGAAGGAGGAGATAGTCCTTCCTGGAACACATTTTACACTTAATCTGAAGAGATGCACAAAACTGTTGATGTATTCATACTGAATTACTGTGCTGGCAACTAATGCATTCATATAGTTTATAGTTTGCTATTCTTCTTTTCATTTTTAAGCTTCTTTTTATCTTAAGCCTTCTATGTTGTCTTTAGCTCCTGTCATCTTCCTAGGCCCCTCCAGTTATACATTTGAGATTTAGCAAGTGTGTAGAAAAGCCTAAACCCCTTAACAAATGGCTTCCATGGCATTAATGCATTAGGCGCACTAATTTCTTTCTATTGGTTTACTTCTGTACTGACAGAAAGAAAACTGTTCTTTGCTCTTTACAGAGGTTACTCTATGTTGTCACAGTAAGTACGGCAACCTACACTGGCACTTTTCTGCCAGTTCCAACATATTAACAGAGTTTGCTGGTTAGCTGCTATTTTTCACTGGCAGTTATTACTGTGTAGCTGTTATTACGTCAAATAAAATACAGCACAGCTGGATTTGAAATTGTCCTGTAGGTGTAGTTGTCCTGCTGTACACGCCATGCATTTTTCTTTACAGAACACATTGTTCAGCAGATGATCAACATTGGTCCTTATTTGAGAAGTGCACCATCATTAAGGAAAATGATGGTCTCACGGTGGTGAATATTAAGAGGAGGAAATAAGAGCAGACCACACGTACTTGGAACAAATATGCTATTGGGTAGATGTTTATTCCCAAGCCCAAACAACACAGAAGAAATGTTTTCAGACTTCATCAAGAAAAGTGGAATCAACTTCTACTAAAAACAGACAAGATATTCAAACATCTTGAGCAGTAGCACTAATAATTCATGAAGATGCAGCTTTCAGCAGTATCCCATGCCTGTGAAGATACAGCATTCTCACAAACTGTTCATATGTGGCTTCTAATGTTTATACAAACATTTTAGACAATAATTGTATGGATTCATCTAGTTATCGTGATTCCCCTGACACTGTAGTGTTAAAGGTCAAGGATGGTGTTTCTAAGCATTCAGATTTTGAAGCACACTAAGAAGAAATTAAAATTCAGGGAAGAAGCAGGGGTGCATGATCTTCCTTTGAACTCAGACATGTGGAATTCAGTGATTAGAACCAAGTTAATATACTGAAGAATAAATTAAACAAGTTTATTTGCAAGTAGTTCAAATGATGTACATCTCCATCTAAAAAAAAAAAAAAAATCAAAGTTATATTTGCAGACTTCTTTACATTAAAGGAAAAGTATAGTAAAAATAGAATGCCAAGCAAAAGCATTGCTACTTTGCCAAAACCCAGCATGCCTCCATGGTAATGTCAAATTACTTTTTCCTGCAAATTCTTCTTTATCCCTATTCTTTTCCAACATGTACTTCTAGCTAAGATAGAAGAGTGCATTATTTAAGGACTAGAGGATCAAGGAAATACTTCAAGTTGACTAGCTGTTGCTAAAATAGGAACAGTTATAATAGAAAATAATCTTTTTTTCAAGTGTTTCCAGTATAGCACCTGTATTCCAAAACACATGGTTCATATATAGATAAGTGTTTGATTGCTTGCCTTCATGTCCTTGCCAGGAAATACTGGAAATTTATCTTTGACATGATAGAAAAGTACAGCTTTGTTGATATTAGCAATTTTTATTTAGTCTTGTTAGAAGACATTCTTAACCTACTAGGAAAAATAAAATGCCTCGTCAAAACTCACTAATTAAATTACAAGCAAGGTAAGAGTACATTGCATTTCCAAGTTATTAACACTGCAGCATTTCCACTCAGTGTCAAACATCTACTTATTTTTGAATGAGGTCTTAGGCAAAATTGCCTTCCCGTTGTTTTGTGGGGAAAGTTATGTTGTCCCTTAGAGACTGACTCTCCTCCTTCCAAACCTGGCATCCTCAAGTTTACAAACCACAACTACATCTCTTCTCAGCCAAGAGTTAGTAACAATCCCATTCTGTTAATACCATCTATTTAGAACATCCCTGCATGTTCATCAATGAATTCGTGGATACAGGCATTGACTAAAGTGCTAAGTGGGGGTAGGCAAGCCAGAAGATGAACTTCACTGATCTGACTGCTGATCGTGGCCTCTGGGCTGCTGTGCCAGTGTTTGCATCTCCGAAGCAGCACACTAATCTTTCATTTGTCAGGGCTTTGAAGCATCTCTGACTACCATAAAATCAGTAAGCCTCGGAGGAAGAGGGAGTTTAAATCGAACCCAAGGAAGCCTTCAAGTGAGTTTTTGAAGCAGTTTAGAATTTATCAATAGGAACTTTTCTCTAGGAGATGCACTGCATCACTGGTCAGGGAGGCAGTTCAGGAAGTCAGAGGAACGCAGGTACAGAGAATAATCTTTCCAGTTTTACTTCCGTGTAGAAATGCTTCCCTTATTTGTCCAGTAAAGTCTAAAAGCATTAGTATCCATACTACCTATTTTGAATGCTGAGAATAGTTTCATTTATATTTTCAACTAATCCGTTTTGAATGAAAGGTAATTTCCAGGTGAAAATCTAATTGCTCACCAAAGGATAAGGTATCTGGCTATCAGGGATTAAATAACATGCATGCACATCTCACATGCAGCATTTCAGCAGATAAATGGATAATAAGATGTGGTTCAACAAAAGTACTGCTTAACTCTGAGAATTAACCTTACAAGGCTTTGAAGAGAAGGAAGCATCTTCCAACAATAAATGAAATCCTGGATCTCTCTTTCCCTATTGTCAGGGAAAAGACTTTGAGGTGTTTTGGTTGGGTTATTTCCAAAGGAGCTGATATCAGCGTCCTTTAAGGAAAAGACTACTGGGCTCATCTAGTTCAACTTACAGCAGTTTCTGCCTTCATACTGCTGGCTGCAACATGCCCAGTCAAACCTCTGACAAGAAAATGGAAATTGGGTTCAAGCAAATGGACAACACAGAGCTAATCCTCAGATCAGTCTCACACTGCCCAAGTATTAGGGTGTATCAAGGGGCAGCCACAAACTTCCAACATCACCCACTGCAGCGCACTAAGTCAGGCCACTGGCATCCCATCAATTCATCCCCTGGATAAGGTTTAAGAAGCCAGTTAAAAAAAAAAAAAACAATGTAGAAAAATTGAGGGTTACTTCCAGCCTCCACTGAAATAGATAAAACTCTTACACAAAATCCTTACTTGATCTACCTATAGGCACCGTCATAATTATTTATGTTTTATGGTTGATTAAAAGTTCAATAGAAGAAAATTACTCTTGTCCTTAGAAATAATGACCATTTGAAAAGAGTAGGAGAATTTGGAAGTTTAGTAGATACATTTTGTCATGACAACACTTCAGTAAACAATCTGTAACTTTAAAATTAAAGGCTTTCATTTTAAAAAAGGTACCAGTTTTCAAGTAGCAAGATGATTAATTAACAGAACAGACTGAAAGCTACCAAGGAGTTATCCATATTCAGTAACCAAGGCATATACCATGATTGAGTCAAACATGTTACTCTGATCAACCCACACACATTCTGCATCTGTACAGAAATTCAGAATATTAGAGATTATTCACTACGGATATAATTGATGAATTTATGCCTTCCTGGATTTAAGATTTAATATTTTACTAAAGATTATATAAGTGGCTTCACTGCAGATACAGAAGACAAGGATGATCCTGGTGGGTCCCTTTCAACTCCGCTTATTCTGTGATTCTGTGTGAAGGTTTGTTTCTCTGGCTGTCTCAGGAGTGCAGGTCACCACCCTGCTCGCTGAGGGACAAGGCTCTCTTAACAGTTATAGCTAAAACAGCAGGAATTATAGATATGTGTATATATATATATATATATGCTACCACTTCACAGTTCACAGACTGTTCCTGTCACCATTAGTCAGTATTTCTACAGTCAGTGAAGCTACTGGTATAGCAGCCTTCATAATTATCCATCTTACAGTATTAGAAACATGCCCTTGTATACACTAGAAAATACTTAAGCCAAAAAGAAAGCGGGGAATAACCTTGTTCTAGGACAGCAGAAAGCCTAATGTCCTTCATTTATAGGATGTTTTTCCAAGATCCAGCCATGGTTGAGAGATGATTGAGAAATTTTTCAAATGAGAAACAGAGTGGGTGTTGTGTGTCAACATCAGACATATAAAACAGTTCAACAGCACATGCTCTATTCTTTTTTTTGACCCTGTTGATGGTCCTCAGAAAAAGTGCACAATCATCATGCACCAACTTCAAGTGGACTAAATCAGATGCCATCTGATAGAAGACTCAACTAGTCTGCCTTGCTTTTCTGCACTTTCTCTTCAGGTAACACGATTTCTGGTACCATTTGGGTAGTAACTCCATAATTAAACTTTTTGATTTTTAAAGGTAAGTTACCTGTCAACTGTCTTTTGCAGATAGATTAAATGGGCTCCTTTAACATGAATATACTTTGTTAGGCTACTATGAATAATATCACACTAAAAATTACAGCAGGATATAGTTACATCAGAATTCAAGAAAATAATAATAACTTCTAAAGGAACTGACTATGATTGCCAGTATTCAAATAGAATCACAGAATCACGGATTAGTCTGAGTTGGAAGGGACCCACAAGGATCACCAAGTCAATTCAAGTGAATGGCCCATACTGGGATTAAACCCACAACCTTTGTGTTATCATCACTGTGCTCTACCCAATGGAGCTTTTGCTCTTATCTACTAAATATATTCATCTTCCAGACTTGCAACGAAATCACAATGTTAATACATGGACTGGTAATTCTTCTGACTACACAACAGTACCTTAATCTTTTATCAGCATTTATGCTGTTACAATTATATTCAAAACGTATTTTTGCTCATGACTAATGTCTAAGAATACTCTAACGATCGGAAAATCGTATCCTAAAAATATACCAGATCTCTTCTTTCATTTTGAAGTAATAGATCTCTATAATCTTTTCAGATAATAATTTAACTATTATGTAACAACATATTTGCAACACAGTTCACCTTTATGAAGCAAACTATTCAGATTTTATTTTTCTTAATTATGTTTCTCTGGATCAAGACACATTTTAGAGGTTAATAAGATTTTGGTCAAGCAAGTGAACTTCCTTGAGATCATCCTGAATGTTTGAATTTCTTGCCCTAAAGGAAGACAAATTAATATAATTAGGATATGTACTCCTTATGTAAAATTATTTATGTGATTTTGTATGTTCTCTTTAGGAAGACTAGTAACACTATTAAAAGGTTTCTTTTAAAGCTTATTTTATCATCTTCTAATACACAAGATCTTTTTTTTAGATAAAATTGACCTGAGCAAGCAGTATTTGCACCAATTGTCATGAATTGATGCTTTTAACAGTTATAGACAGCTATGGCCTTTAGCTTCAACCCCTGCTGGTTTGCAGATTTGAATGATGTCCTTCAATATTTCTCTGCTCTACTTTGTGACAGTAAGAAACTTACCAAGTATTAAAAAGCATCTTCCCGAATGTGAACAACCAATGGCAATCGCATAATCATTTTGACATTTGGAGAGTTGTTAACATGCTCACATTCTCTTTAGCATCTTGAACATGCTAATTATAAATTTCATTACTGAAGGCAAAAAAACCAAATCAGTAAGCTCAATGCTTGAATTCTGCTGCATCTTCTTCTTACTGCATGATCACATTAGGATGATGAATTTGAGATAAAATAACGTACTGGCTTATACCTCTTGAGAGCACTACCCCGTTTAGGAAACATGATTCTTACTAAAAGTTACGTGAGACAAAGTCGGTGATATTCACATAGCAAATGGCATGACAGTTCCCTGGTGCCAAAGGTGATGTGCATCCTTTGTCAACTGCACACTGAAACTCGTGATGCCTCAAGAAAAGATTGGTGAGGACTCGTGCACACCCCACCCCTCCACTCACAAAGCCTCTGGGCAGAAGCACAGACCCGAGTCTGGAATTCCCAGTGCGCTATAGCTCTGCTGCCAAAGATAAATCTTCTGTCTGGAACAGTGTTGCATTTTACCATATTCTACCAGAAACTCCTTATATGGGGCCTATTTTTCCCCTGGGTATCTGCCCTTAAGATTCTGTAACTAAGTGACACATGATTAAATCATTAGTTCATAACTTACGATGTTTCTTTTTGCAAACTTGGCAAAGGGCACGTTATCAGAGATGAAACTGTCAACTTTACCACATGCTACTAAAATTACCTTCAGGACAGCCATTTATTAAAAGTTCCATGCCAAAACCACTTACCTCCTATGTATGCATATGAGCCATATATTTATATAAACCTGACTTCTGTTTTACCACATAAAAATTTGATGAAAATGTATCTTTTCTAGATTAAAACAATTTTAGAAAGCTATAATACAACCAAGCTTTTTAAGCAAGAGACAGACATGCACAAAAATGTGCTATTCCCACTGAGTCATCATCAGCCAAGTGAGGTAGGGTGGAGAGAAAACTGTGCAGAATCAGCTAATGTATATCAATAAACAAGCCTTTATGCACAGAAGCCCTTCTATGGGTCTGAAATGGAAAGATCCTGTTAAGAAAAAGCAATCAAGCTCATCTCCAGGAACAGGAGGTTGGTGTTATTCTTTCCACTCTAGGCCTGAAGAAAAGCTTGCACAGATCTGGTGCACATAACCCCCAAATTTCTCTCACTGAGAACAGTCTTCTGCAAGAACAGTCCTTTAAACCAATAATCAGTACTCTATTAGAACAATATGAGCTTTTTAAGCACCATATTGACAACAATTTCATAATAAGCTATGTGTCCCCTTTAGAGGGGAGGCATAAATAAATAGCCAGGGCCAAGACAACATCTTATACTGTATCAAGTACAGGTTTTGTCTGGGGTAGAGTTAATTTTCATCACAGCAGTTAGTCTGGGGCTATGTTTCGAGTTTGTGCTGAACACAGCACTAGTGATGCAGCGGTGTTTCTGTTACTGCTAAGTAGCACTTACACAGAGTCAAGGCCTTTTCCAGTCCTTATCCCACCAGTGAGTAAGCTGGAGCTGTCAAAGGAGTTTGTAGGGGACACAGCTGGGACAGCTGATCCCAGCTGACCCAAGGAATGTTCCATATAATGACCCATATGGCACCACACTCAGCATATAAAGTCAGGGCACCATTATGTGTGATGAAGTCCTGCTTTCCTGGGTTGGCTGAGCCCCTGCCTGCCCCTAGGAAGTTGTTGGAATTGAAAAAGAGGCCCGGTGGCTCTGGCAGGGGGAGAAAGTGCAGTCCAAAACCAATGTGGTTGATAACAGCAAACTCCCTTTATTAGCAATCCAGAGGCACTTATATAGTGTACCAGCTTGTCAACTCTTAAGTGGCTTAAAGCTTATCAAAGCGAATTTCTGCTTCTACCTAATTGGACTTACATTGGCAAGCTTCTACAGTTATGTTATGATTAAAAGAAGTCAGAGTTCACCTCCCTTTTCTCCCGGTTAGCACATTTTATCAGTACAGCTGCATCGTTTCAAAACTCCCTCTTTGTTTCCTAGGCCTTTTCTCACACAGGCCTTTTGCTTGCAGGCCCACTGCCTGCACAGTTCTTCCATCGATCCCATAACTCTATCAATGGTCCATGCCCCTGATCCCTCAATAATTCTGCAACAGGAAGTGGTAAATTTATTCCTTGTTTTGCTTTGCTTACACGCACAGCTTTTGCTTTACCTGTTAGGCTGTTTTCATCTCAACCCACAAGTTTTCTCACTTCTTCCTACTGGAGAAGAGTGGGCCAGCAGTAATGGGACTGAGTTACTGTTTGGGGCTAAACCACAACACTTCATTAAACTGTATCCTACAAATCAGCTTCTCTGTTGCTGCATTCCAACACAGAAGGACTGAATCATGAGCTGCAAGGGGAAATTTTGTGTTCCCTTTGGTTTTAAAATCCAGCTTTACTACATAACCAGTATATAGAGCTGATTGTTATTTCTTCTTATCTGCTAATTGCCACAGATTGTGATGATCTATTTATATCTTCAAAACTACTCCTAAAATGCACTGCAAAATACTTGCCTGAGGATTTTGAGGCCAAAAGTGATCAATCATTTGGCACATATTGTATTTTTCTGCACAACCAAATTATATTTCTGTTTCTCATTTTAAAAAATCACTACAGTTCACAGAGAGAAAAAAATAAAAAAGGAACTATATGAGGAAATCTTTGTTTTTAAATCTAATATAAAAGGGAACAGTAACCAGCCTGCAGATTTAGAGTTATTTCCTCCGGATGTGGCAGGTATGCCCATTTTACATTGGCAGACTCATCTTCGAAGGGGCTATAGATGCCATTCTGAAGCAGCGCATTTCAAGCCTGCAAAAGAATAAAGCGTTATGACTTTCAAGAGTGGATATCTATATTTAGCTGTGACTACTCCAGCTATGTTTGGAAGGTGAGAGCCCACCAGTAACACAGACCTAAGAAGTGTTTGTCCCACTGAGCTGTCCCAACGAGCCTCCACAGTGACTGCCCAGGGAGAGCACTGAGTCTGCTCCCGCAAGCAGCTCCCCTACCACCAGCGGGCAGCTCTACCTCACCCCTCTCCTGTGCTCCTACAAACCAGTCACAGGTTGTTCTCTGTGAAGCATTCATGACAAGACCTCATTCCTTCTGCTACAACTCACCTTTATGACTAGAGACAATCAACAGCACGGGCAGGTGCCCTTTCCTCCTAACCCCTATCCTGGTCACTGTGAGAATGCTGAAGACAAGGAAAGGATTAGTTACACAAATGGGATCACTTCTTGGTTGCTGCACTGTGCAAGTCTGAGAGAGTTTATGGCTTATGAAACAGAAGCAAACAAAAAAAACTCCACCCCAAATTTGCCACTGTGACCATTTATTTGGGTTTTTTTTCTTCATTTCTCCTTTCTAAGAACCTGCTTGTTGTCTTAGTGTTTCCATCACTTTTAACTGAGGCTTTCAAATTTCTGCACTCACAGAAATGGCAAACACTTGACTTTGATTAGGAACATGGGGTTTGTAATTGTAATAGCACAAGTATCTACTTAAGTGACAATAGCTGAATCTATTCAGCTATATTGACAGGAGAAGGTCTGGTACCCTGCTTTACATACTTTCCTTTTCCCTTTTTTGCAGATGTAAGGTTATAACAGGCATTTTTAGAGCTTTTCAATGAGAGAGAAAATGAGGCCTGCAAACAGGTCAGCAGTTCAAAATGCAAATTATCTTCATGTTTTGCTTTAGGTGATAGACTGACATTGTTTCTAAAGTGGTCTAGTTCTTACTTGGGAGAAAACAGGATGTGTAAAAGGCAATAAATCACAACTCAAATGAGAATGAAGAGACCTATTTTAAGGATGCAAAAGACACAGAACAGTGATGCATTTTTATTACTGAAACATTAATTAAAACTCTACTCTCATACCACAGGGCTGAAGAGTTACCTGATGACTTTACATTCTCAGAAACAGTCCTAGAAGCTTAACCGCAAACATGAAAAAAGTGGACATTGGAGTTTCAAGCAATCTTTGTCCTAACTTCATAATATAAATGCTAACACAAAATACGTCTCTCTACTAATAGCTCTTCAAAACTTTAGGGTGATTAATGGTGTTACATTTCATGTTATTGTTGTCAAGATGTTACTGTACAGATTCTGAAAAAAAAAGATATCTAAAATGTCTGTATTATTTATTCTGAAAGCCAAGAGACTTTGCAAATGACAGGAGGAGATCTTTTCCCAGGAGCTGGTTTTGATAGCAGAAATCAGAGTCCTCCTCACTTCTTGTTCTGCACTCATTAGCACTGTCAAAAATTGTTGTAGATGAAAAGCCATATTATTCTGTTCCTCCTTCTTTGGGAGGCCAACGAATCTTAATATTTAGTGACATGATCCATCCTTCAAATCTAGTCAATTTTCTTGTGCTTCATAAAATTGGGGGGGAGGCGGGAATGGAGTGGGGTCTTACAACTTTATCATGCCCACTGCACTATAATCTTAATCACCTCTCCTCCACAATTCCGCACTTTCTAGCATGCTTTGTCTACATAGGAGGAAAAAGTGCTTTGTTAAATCTATACAAGATTTGTTTATCTATAATTAACTTGGACAGAGTTTTCTATCTATACTGGATCTGGCTGGAACAGAATTAACTTTCTTCACAAAAGCCCATATGGTGCTGTGTTTTGAGTTTGTGGCTAAGACTGCATTGAGGACACAACGTTGTTGTGTCGGTTTCTGAACAATGAAGTGGACACAACAAAGCTGGGGGAAAAAAGGCATTTTATGAAGCACCAAGGATTTCTCTATTTCATACTCTCTTCACCTCCTTTCCCCAACAAGTAGGTTGGGAGTAAGAAAGAAGCTGAGTGAGGACACAGACAGGACAGGTGAGTCGAGTTGACCAGAGGGATGTTCCATCACATCCAGTGCTCAGAGCTCACTGCCCTCTCCCAGTGCTCCCAGCTTGAAACCAGGAAGAGCAAGAGCAAAAGTGTTCATGGATCAAGACCAAAACTTTTTAAGAACTGAAGGAAAATGGTAGGTTGGAGTGGAAAACAGTCAAATCACTCAGCCAACCTTGGAAGCCAAACTCCTTCACCTTCCTTCTTCTACCTCAAGTTTTTTTGGGTCATTTGTTTTGATTTGTTGTTTGGTTTTTTGGGGTTTTTTTTCCTCCTTTAGTGTTCATCCATTTGCATTGCTAATAGTAGCAATTAACTGACAAAAATCAAGAATGCAAAATTGTCTCCAGTCAAAACTGAGATGACTGAGAATTATGCAGGTTATCATTTCTCTGTGGCACAGATTCTGCTTTTGCATACGTGTGCTTACTATTTACCAAGCTGTAGTTTTTACATAGTACAAGGTTTGTGAAGGACACTACATTACATCTTACCACACATAGGATTTTTAAAGGATAAGGTATGAGGGGAAAAGCATTTGATTCAGAAAGAAAGAAGTTTGAATATTCTTGTCTGTGTGATGAGATGGCAGAGTCAGTCATCATCGTCAGGCTCTACATAACAACACCAAGGTCATTCAGAAGGAAACAGTGCCATTTGAATCTGATCTGAACAATCCCAAATACAGTTAGAAACCATCTTAAAACTGCACTGAGACCAATAGCAAAGCTACTAACAGTGTGGAAAAGCTGGTTCACAGCCATCTGCCTAGTGTGTAGTTCGATAGATTCTTGGGGATAGTTATGGAGAAAACTCCCTAGGTACTACAGAATCGATATATTAAACTCTAAACCAACTTACAGAATTTCTCAAAAATTGAATTGGAAGTCCACACAATGTATCAATTCATTCAATTCATCCAACCAAGCAAACTAATTCTGCCCTTCATTCACATGGGTTTTTTTCTTTATGACCTCAAGCAAACGACAATAATTTGTCTGAAAAAATTATTTATTCAATTCAACTTAAAAACATTATCTCCCTCATTCTCATTTGGGCTTTCTCACATCTGACTGCTGCCAGATGTTACAGATAGAAGCAGACAGAACATGCCATCTGCACTGCTGAATGTCTCAGACACGTCCTAACAAGCTGTTGGCTTCGTCTGAACATTAATGGCTGATGGCAGCATAGCAGGTGCAGTGGAGGACCAGTGGGAAATGTGTTGAGAAGCCCAGAATGGGCTCAGAATTTAAGTGCTAGATGAAAGTTGGGAGTTACAAAAAACTCCAGACTATTCAGTACAGATTACAAGACATTAAGAACACAGTTTCAATTGTGACTTTCATTTCCAAATAATCCTACATGATGTTAAATTTTTAAACCAGAAAATCTTTGCCTATTGTATTTCGCAGAAGTAGGAAATCAGAAACATCATTACCAGGATATTTATAAACTGAAGTGCATGTTAATAGCTTGCTTGACATGCTGAAAAAAGGTCCAACAGCACCAATTGTGAGATAACAGGAGACAAATATGACTATATGCACACTTGTGCAAGGATAGACTTTCCTTAGCTGGTTTTAAAATACAAAGCTACTACAGATAAAGGGCATTCATTACACTTCTGTGCTATTTCTAAGCAAACTGTTCAGGTACAAGTTCACAAGACTCTACCCAATGTAAAACAAACAGCATAACAGCATAAAATCAAAACTTGGGGGGGTTTTAATCACAGTGTATAAACAACTTTCTTCTATGAGGTTGTATCTAAAGTCAATAAGCATGGAAAGAACAACTCACCTTATTCTTGATGCATCAATGTTATTTTTTATTATTGCTATCCTTCAATCCCTCTGTAACTACTATCACTTGTTACTTTGTTTTTTAATAATTAACCTCCTCCCCAGGATTTGCACTGAATTGTTTCACCACAATACGTCAGAGAAAGAGATGAAAATTTCAGTTCCTCTAAAAAATCATCAAATATATTCCATAGCTCTCTGGAGAAATACATAGCTGCAGACTTGGCTCTGAGAGTTTTTTAGTGTAAGAAGTCCAATACGTACAGCAAATCATATCTGAACTCTGCTGACATATCACCAAAGCCTCTTTATGCCAGCATACCTGTATCTACGGTGAATGAAATGTCTTTAGAGAATGAGTAAATGAATAAAACCAATCCCTCTTATTACTCTTACATGTCTGAGATTAACTGAGACTGAGACTGACGTATCTGAGACTATGAACTATGTGGGAAAATCCCAACTGTGTCATCTTATATGCAATGTTTTCATTTCTTTACCAGCAATTGAACCAAGACCTACTCATTTCACACAGAGAAAACTGTTTGTTTCTAAAGATCAATGCAAATAGTTTCCTTAAAAGGCTGAAGTCGCCATAACTCACTGTTCCCTGACCTTAGCAATTACCCAGCACAGCTATAAGAAAATAAGTTCACATCAGAGCCATAATTCTAAAGGTCTTTGTATGCCTACAAATCTTAATCAGAGAATGGGAAAGACATAGGTATAAAAAAAAGACAACATGCAAATGTGATGAACAAAGTGATGTGCCTGATCATTTTTGCTCATTAAAAATTTAATGACTCTACCATTGCCTCTCAGTCCCTAAATTAAGTCCAAGTTTCTCTCAACACACCAGATAAATTCTAATGCAGACTACAAACTTTGTGCTGCTCTCCTGAAAAAAACCAAAGTGCCAGTGATAGAGCACCCACAGAATCCCCCACTGCCACCACACAGGGCCAGGGGTCAGCAGCCAGCAACCAATGCCACCCCTGGGCACACTGCCAGCAGGGTCTCACATGATGAACAGTTGTACATGCATGCACACACTTCAGCTGCTACCACCAGCAACTTCAGACCAATCACTGAGATGTGTCACTGGTGGACTAATGAAATTACCTGGTTTGCTTGGCTGAAGGGAAGGTGACGATCACACCCAGCTCCATCTGTCCAAGTGCTTCATCAACCAACACAGCACCAAAATGCTGGGGGGGTCTCTATTGAGTCAAACCCAGCGTTTTGAACAAGGGGGAAATAGATAATAAAACTCCATCACAACAGCTAAAAGGTTTGGAAGCCTTTCCTTGCTTTCCCCATTTTCGTATTTATTTTATTAAACCTTGACCGATACCTTAAATTCTGTTCTATACTTCCTTGAATATCAAAAGTAATTAAGGACTTCCATTAAACAAACAAGTAGGATTAATTTTCCTGTCACAGAACATCCCAGATGTTCTCCAACTGGAACAGAGCAAAC
Source organism: Corvus moneduloides (assembly GCF_009650955.1). NCBI lineage: Eukaryota > Metazoa > Chordata > Aves > Passeriformes > Corvidae > Corvus > Corvus moneduloides. The sequence goes on from NC_045480.1 coordinate 65,980,951, forward strand.
TTGTGGTGATGCCATGAAGATTTTTGCCTTTTCTTTTATACCCGTTATACCTTTTTACAACTTCTGTATTCCTAGTGCTTTTTGCCTACATTCTTGGACTTGTTTGTCAAGCTAAGAGACTAAACATTTTAGAAGCTTTGTAGCTAGGGATCAGTGTGCCCCAGACCCCAAGGTCCTCTCCAGAACATAATCTGTAAACCAAGATAGAACCATCCAGGGGAAGGTTCCTTGGGGAGGGGGGGGCTCACTCGAGCCTCTCATTGGGGAATCTTTGATAGATATGCTAATTAGTAAAACCTATAATGTTATACCCAATGTTGGGGGGGAAGAGGAGAGACATGGACACAGGGATAGACTCGGTGGGGTGCATCTGGATGCATACGACCTGGACGTGTACACCTAAGGATCCTTAAATACCAAGGTAAAATCCCTTTTCCCCTTCTAGCCGTGTATGACTCCTGATTTTAAGACCAAGAAAAGGCATCAGTGGTTTGGCGTTTTTTGGTGTTTTTTCATTGGCTGGCGTTTTTTTTAAGTTTAAACTCCCTAAAGCTTTCAACTACTTTAAAATATCTCATTCAGTAACCTAAAGCTTTGGCTGCCTATATGCTTATCCATTTCTCAACATTTAATTGAACAGCACACACATTGAGAGGACAGATTGCTAATTCTTTAAATCACAGATAGATTTACTAATGCCAATAGCTCCATTAGAGTCAATGAAAGCATTTCTTTGAGGGAAGTTCATGGGCTTTGTTTACTTTTCTTTTAGGCAGATAAGGGCGAAACAAAGAGATTCATTAACTTCAAAATAGCTCCACTGAGTGTCAGGGATATGAAGTTGATCCATTGTTTAACATTACATTTTCTGACTCTTGCCTTTATTATCCTCTGAATAATTAAAACCCTTGAAAGTCTGTTCCATTAAACAACTAACTTTCACATCATTAGTTGCTTGGATAAGTGAAAGGCCAAATGTAATATGAGCTACAGGTAGTTTTGAAAAAATGTTCATTTCTTTATATTGACACTCACAAACCCTGTCAACAGAGATCTATACAGCTTATATTATTGAAATCCAGCATAAATAGTAGATCAGCAGCAAAACACCACTGCTATTAATTGTAACCTGATACTGAATTAAGGGATATTAAGCTCTTAAATTTTAAGATTTTTATGTAAATAACATTTGCTGTATTTCTTTCTGCATCCTCAAGCTATAGGATACTTTTAATTTAGCAGAAGTACAGATAATATTTTCCTCCAATGGAATCAATATTAAGGCAAGTATCAGTTATCATCTTTAGAAAAAGCTTGAGCCCAAATGAGCAAAGACAAAACAGGACCTGATTCCTACCAAGGAACAGGATCAAACAGGAACAGTATTATTCCTTCTTTCTTCCTTAGAAAATCTTACAGTCTATATATCATCATTAGTGAAGTGGAAAAAAAAAAGGGTACCAAAATATCATCCCACACTTTCTTTAATCATATAAAAAAGTCATCACATAAGCATTATTCATTCAAAAACTGTCTCATTTTTAACAGCCTGGGGCTAAAGGGAGATACAGATGGAAGAAAGTTAACAGAACAATCTACAGAGAGGAACTTGTCATGAAAAGTACTGTTTCAAAGGAACTAAAAGATATGGGAAAAGCATTCTGCACTTGATCCACTGTTAAATATAGGCTGGAAGATAGCCATTTAAATGCATTTATTCCTATTTATATGCACATATATGCCTATTACTTCTGTAAATTTGTTTCCAAATCAAGCAGCTTTGTAGGACCATAGTTGCACTAAAAATGTGAGAAGGTTAAAGAAGTTTCCAGTGTGGCATTTTCCTCCCCCTGATTTACTTAAACAGTCCAAGTTATTGGATCTCTTTTTGCATGTTAGTTATGAACATTCTTCAACATAATTATCTTTATGGCTTTAAGAACTGTTGCAACATCTTTGAATATTTAACCAGTAGCAAAGATCTGGCTGTTGAGAACACAGCTGTGTGACATCTCCACTGTCATAGCAGCAATATGTATAGTACCAAATCACATCATCCTTCCAAGTTCCATGTGTCCAAATATAGCCAAGGAAAAACCTAAACTGAAGGAACCAATGTTCAAAAGAAATGTTGCTGAGTAAAATATTTCATATGTAATATACATTTCACTATTAGAAGTGAGATATAAATCCCCTACTGCTGTCAAAGACCACCACAAAATCACTGCCAATCCATGACAATGCTTATTGAAATCTCTGCTGTGCTACCAGCTCAGAGCTGAACATCTCATATCCTCTTTCATATCAAAAGTGACATTGTTGGAATAAAATCCTGATACTTCAGAGCGAGGTCAATCTACAAACCTCAACTATATACAGGTAGCATAATCTGCAATTATCTAGCCAGTGTCAAAATTTAGCCCTTTTGGTTAGAGACAAGATACTGGTCTGACTGGAAAGAACGATGTTTCAGGCAGTACAATTATGTATCCTAAAAACCGAAGTTAAAGAAGACCCCGTTAATGAGGAACACTTCACAGTATAATGTGCACTGGTTAAGAACAAGCATAAGCACAGAATGAGTTCCCTTCCCAGCTATTACCGACAGTTTCCTAAAAAGCTACACCCAAAAATACAAGCTGTGATCCTTCTGGGGAGATCCTGCTTCAGAAATCCTGATCCAAATCAGACACGAACTCATCAGTTGTCATTCTTCTTGGGTTTTGACCTCAAATTGCTGACTGCTCTCTGAGAGCTCTTCCAAATGTCATTTCACTGACTCTAATAACTAGTTAGATAGACTACAATATATGCTCTGAAATAACAGTAAAACAAACTTATGGTGTTCATTGTTAGGTGCACAGGAGAAAAACTAAGCCTCTTTTCTGGCTTTTTTACTACTACACTGCATATCATAGCAGGATTGCTGGCATTAAAGGCCTGCTGATAATACCTGAAGCCTACAACAGCTTTTAATGTGCTCAACGCTGTTGAGTAAACCTATAGCAAAAAGATTCCTCACAGAGTTTTCTTCTTTTTTTGACCCCATAAATTAGCTGTGGCGTCACTTTTCTAACACCTGTCTGTTCTTACCACCTGGTATGTTATAAATAATCTCTCTCAGGCCAAACTGTTTCATGAGTGTATCTTTTTAAGTATGACTGCCTGATTTGAATGCAAATTTGAAACGCAAGCATGCACTTCAAAAGTCCATACTTTGACACAGAGAGCATCCCCCCCCAGACACTTTTCTTGCCATCCTAACTAACCCTTCCAGCTGCATGGAAGGAGCTGAATTGAACAGTGCATGTTAGAGCCAAGCAAAGAGCTGCTCAGCACGGTCTGCCTGAGCTGCACCCCAGACTATGCCAGTCGGAAAAATCAGAAACTTGCTGCCATCTGAATTTTAAGATTATATCTTGCTACTAAGCTCCCCTTGATAGACCAGGGCAGCTACAGTATACAGAGTGCCTTGAGGGCAGAATTCTCTCAAAAACATAAAATTCTTTTTACCCTTTTTTCTTTTTTTTTTCCCCTTTTTTTTTTTTTTTTTTTGCCAATGCACAATATGGCAGCTTCAAGCATATCACCCATTTGAATATTACACCACTGAGCAACACAAGATAGCATTCCCTTGCTGTGGCACTAAAATAAATTTGCTGAAGAAGGAAATAGTGGGAGATGAAATGCATGCTCCAGTTTCCAAGGAAAGCATGTTATTACCTAATACATGGTGAGGGGAGGAATAGTAAGGAAAATAAGGAAAAAAAGTACCCATTAGAAAGATCTTGTTCAAGTGGTGTCAGGGGAAGATCAGCAGGACTTGTAGCGATCTGCTGAGAAAATGCAGGTCATGCGAACTAAAACTGCCAAAGAGCAGCTTTCAGTGACATATCCAATTTCAGCGTTTACAATGCATGAACTATTAAATTCAACCAATATGACTCTTTGTGGCAGCCTTTTTCAGAGCTATATGCTGACTAACACTTTAATACAGAAGAGTATTTTGTTTACTTTGTGGTGCATATTTCTGAAGGAAAAGCACTAGCCTGTAGTACAGGCTGATTGAGACAGCGAGAAAATATCCAAACCCAAACTCTGTTTATATCAAGATTCCTATTCACCAGCTATCTGCCCACCAACATGACTCCTCTTTGTGGTATTTTCTTTGACACACAGGGACATAGAGAGTATAATTTAAAACTAGTAAATTAAGATTGGCAGGAATTTTTGTCTCAACCAGATGGACAGTGCCATTAATAAGGGACCAAGTTTAGAGTTAAACATTTGTCTCAATAAATATTTACTTCTAGATTTAATGTATGCTGCTAATAATACAATGTTGTAATTATTTAAATATACCCCTTGTAGTGGTACAGGTTTGTCACAGGCTAAAGGGCTGGCCAAAAGCACTGCTCAAGTAAATGAGATTTTGACCATATCTGCCTGGCTCCAAGTGACCAGGTTAAGCCATTACGAACTGGAAAAACAAAAAGAGGAATAAACATCATGATTGGTAACTGCTGTCAGCATCACATTTCTGTAACATAGTTGGGGTGGGAATCCAGATGGGAAAAGAAACCCCAGAACAGTCACTAAGTGCCCTTACACACAGAAGCAGTCATCAGAGGGATCAGCTTGAGGGCCCTGCAGTCATTAAGGCCACTGACAATTTACACCAGCAATATAATCTTGAAAACCATTAGTTAAAACAACAGCTCCTCTGGGCTAACACCACAGACTGACTTCTGACACCCTGTAGAGAGCAGGGCCCTAGGTGAAACTGCTATGCAGTGGCCACAGCCATCAGCAAGGACTCATACATTAAGCTGTCAGGGTGAGCATCCTGTTCCCCTGGGTCTGTGGTGTCAGTCTAAACTGGACTGAAGAGAAATCACTACCCATCCACTGTCCCTGTCTCACTCAGTAAATATTTTTTCATGTTTTACAACCACCAAGTGGTGTAGGTCTGGTCTCCCAGCCCCTAAAACCAATCCCCTGTGACAAGTTCTCTTCAAAAAGCCATTAAAAGTTACTTTTAAGTGATATTTTGTCCTTAACTTCTTACTAGCAAGCTGCATTTAGATGGTAGACAGGAAAGAAACGGCAAAGAAGGGCTTGGAGCAGCAACAAACTACGATATTTTGTCCTAGTTCTTTTGTTTCCTGGTGTACCATTTGATGTGTCAGCAAGAATTGCAAGATGCTATTACAGTTGCACATTGTCACATCTGTCAAACCAGGTTACAGACCCACCAGCATTTACCACACTTGTGTCAACCATACAAAGTTAATTCCTGTGAAAACAATGGCATAAACACAACAGATTTCACCAAGGTCCAGGTTTCTCTCTTGGAAGAAATGAGGTGCATGAGCAGAAGCCAAGAATCTGTAAGTAATTAGTAGTTCTAGATTTGCTGGGTTTGGGTTGGTTTTTAAGCAGCAATGGTTTTATTATTCACTTACTGGTTAACACATTAAGTGTGGTTTACTCAGAGGGTCAAATTGGTTTAAGTTTGGGTTCTGAGGGACAGTCTGCCTACCCACTTTTTTGGATGGAATTTTTTTCAATGACATCAGCACCTTATCTAAATCACCAGGCAATTATACAAACATTTGGGGCACCTTAGGAATGCAAGTGTGGGAAAGCACAGTTTTGAGTAGCACTTCATGAGAAAGAGTCCCTTCCAGATTTTAATGACATTTCTAATATTCTCATTATCCAAAATTTTATTTCAATGTTGGGTGCATGTATTTAAGTCCAAAAATGGACTAGAAAGGTCATTGTCATTGAGTCTGTTCAACTGTGGTGCTGAGAACTCCAAAATGCCCATAAAAAGTCACAGAGTTATCCCCGTCTCGTTCAGACAGCACATTTGTGAAACTGGCCCTTTATTTGGCACTCTGCACAAAGAAATAGAAATGCTTAACAAAACACAACTTTTTCAATGGACTGTTCAGTGACTCGTGTCAGGCTAAATTAGGTTTTAATTTTTAGGAGGAGGAAAACTAACTGCCATGAGATATGGATTGGGAAGAGCTACCAGGATCAGTACAAAACCGCCTCTCCACCATGCTACTCTTCAGGCTAATGGAATGCCATGCACCTCTTCCTAATCTTTGCTTCAGGAAATTCAGCAATTCTCCCATTGTGAGGCCAAGTGTCTGCCCCAAGCATCTTGCACCATGCTATTTTGTACTTGTCAATACTGAAACAACTCTTTTTACATCTTCTACTGGCCTAAATAAAACATCATGGTGCAGGGAATGCCCCAGGTCCTTTCAGTATATATTTGGTAGGTTTCCCACCTCTACTTCCTCTCTTCAGTGGGGTCTGGTTATTACCAGCAAGATGTTTTTTCCTCACTTCACAGTATGTGTCCTCTTGAACAAAGAGTTGTTGAACAATATAATTTTACCAAAACACCGGCTATGACACTAAGACTGACAGAACACCTAGAGTCTATCATTATCTAATCTAGCAGACTGATTTCCTTCTACTTCTACTTATCTTACTCTGGTAACCTTTAACTTAAATACTTTAGAAGTTTCTTTTTCTTCCCAATTAGTGTATAAAAAATTCGTATTTTACATAATCATGTGTTTACTCTTATTGTCCCTCAGCTTGAATAAACAGTCAAGTGAATTCTTTTATTTTTTAGGATAACACCAGAGTTATTTTTTTTAATCTCTTCAGAGTCCGAATGAAGAATAAATTTGTATGAGTTCTATTAAATACAAGCAGCAACTGTCAGTCTTCCCCATGGGGACAGACTAGAATTGAACATTCAACCTATGGCCAAAAGGATGGCAAGAAAAAAAGCAGCAACAGGTTATTAAGAAAGACTTATTCCATCAGGTTGGTCAATCTCCAGCCAAGCAAACCAGCCAAACTTGATCAAGAACTTAAACAGCAGTGGGAGGACCTCCAAAGCTGAGAGGGACAGAATCAGGTGCTTCAATGCAAGCAAATGTTACCAAAGTTCCAAAGAAATCTGAGGCCAGTCTCTAAAAAAAGAGCTTACTTGGCAGACTGCTGGATTCCTGCTTCACACTGGAAACGTTGCATGTTCTCTCCAATTCTGCGAGAGTAGAAAAGACCAGAAAGTCCATCCTGTCCCGGGGTGCCGTTCCGAAGCCGCTTTATTCCCGAGCCGCCGCTCGCTGCCCAAGGGCGCTGGGCCTTTGAGGCGGGCCCGGGGCCGGGCCGAGCGCGGGGCAGTTCAGCGGCCGGGCCCAGCGGCCCGGGGGCTCTGGGGCTGGCGAGGGAGCGCGCCGGGAGCGCTGGGCTGCTCCTGGGGTTTCTTTGTGCTCCGGATAGCTGGGAAAAGCTCCTGGTGCGTTCTTCTTGTTCTTTTTGCCTTTCCCTCCCCCTTGCCCCACTGCCTCCCTTCCCTCCTCGCCGGTCCGGGGAGCCTGCGGGGGTGGCCCCGGCTGGTCCGAGCCCGGGTGTCTGTTCCCTCTCCGGGAACTTTTTGTATTTTGGGGGGGGGCGGGGGGGGGGGGGGGGGTGTGGGTTTTTTTTGGTTTTTTGTTTTGGTTTGGTTTTTTTGGTTTTTTTTTCCTGTTCTACCCTGTTTTGTTTGTGTGTTAATAAACAGTTTGTTTTTTCCACATTCACTTGCTGTGACCCACTTGTCTCATTGGTGGAGGAAAAGGGGAGGCCCTTTTCCCTTCGGAGGGGACACTCATTCCGGAGTGTTTCCTCCTGAAGTGTTGTCTCCAAAACCGAGACAGATAAAAAGTTAGGAGAAGTGAGTAAAATAACTATAATTCATCCAAGAAACTGTTCTATGCCACCTGTTCTCTGCTATGCAAGCAGAGCAACACCAGCCCTTACTTGAAAGAGTATTTTTGGTACATGCTGAGCCCAGTGGAGTAACAACGTTAATACACAGTTACCATATTTAAAGCAGTCCATTTCAGACCCATTCACTTCAGACCCATTCATAAACACAAGGCAATTATATCGCCAGCTGCAATTTCCCCAAGGAACACAGGAGATCACCAAAATGGAATGCCTGGAGAAACTGACACTCATGCAAGTAAGACAACCTAATACATTAAAATATAGTTAGTATCATTCATACCGTACAAAAAAACTATTTGAACAAAGCACCTAGATAATGGCATAACACATAAGTAGCATGCACAAGTTTTTCTCTTCCACCCCAGCCTGTTAGGCACACAAGCTACACACAATAAAAACAGCAAATAATAAGAAGTTGGGCTGGCTCTACTAAGATCTTCACTCTTAAACACTTCCAGGAATTGTTAGCAGCCAGCAAGCCCTGTCAAACCTGCTGACACTGAGCAAAGTGATATCAGTTTGTACAACAGCAATTTAAAATCTCATAAAGAGTCTTGTATGACAAAGTAGAATGCTCTAGCACTTTTGGCATTTGTCTACATAGACTGAAATATTCATGCAGATGGTCTTGACAAAGAAAGAGCACGCTGAACTATCTTGGAGATACTTGGACATTGATGCATTGATCGGGCAACACATAAAGTTAAATAACACCTCAGTGTTAAAATAATGCTGCTTCATCTAATGGCACAGATGGAGATTCACGCTATTGCCACTTTAGGTGGGTGTGCAGTCACCCTAATGCAAGAACACACAAATCATTCACAGCCTATAATGCCTCTTGCTCAGCACAGCAATACTCGACACTCCCCACTTTATGGGTACACGATAATCACATTTTGTACAGAACTGCTGGTGGTGTTGCTAACGAGGCTGCCTGTACTTAGCTTACAACTATTAGATTTAGAGCAAAGAATTGAGAACAGCACCCACAAAAGCAGAACATGGAATTCACCCCACATTTTTATATTAAATCCATGCATGCAATTAGCTGAATATGCTAAAACCAAGAGAGCCTGGGGGCAGCAAAATATTTGCGTTTTTCCAAGTAAATTTGGTAATAAAAATTGTTGTTTCATTACACAAACGTTTTCTCTGCAACTGGAATGCATGGGCTTGAAAAAACTTAACCACAAAGTCTATGCTTTTTAGTGCACTTAAAATTGAACTGCAAAAACAAACCAAACTTTACCAACTTCTGAAAGGTGTTACTAATTTCTCCTATGGGCTGCACATTGGCCTGTCCTCTGCTTGTACAATGAAACAATAGGATACTTCCTCTGTCCTATTAAGAAATGCTGTTTCTGATCATACTGCTGATGAAATAGGAGAATGCAAATTCCATTTATGCTGTCTGCATAAATTCAGAAGACCCTAAAGCTGATTGTAATTGCAGAAGAAGAAAGAGCTGGTTTTTTCCCCTGCTTTTTAAAAGAAATATGTCTTGGGTTCAGAGATGAGGGGGTGGAGTTTTCAGCGTTATCTATTCAATTCTTAATTTACTTCAAATATACATTCACTTAGGACAGCTACAGGACATGCCTACAAATGAAAAAAATTCTTTACTGTATGTGAAAGGTAAACTTTGTCTTTGATTCACACCAACAATGAGAACTACCATGAAATTTCATTATAAGTGAAACTGACTTGTTTGTAAGAGCTAGAACACACATGAAAAAATGCCTTCTCAGGGGAAACTAAATATCAGCTGTATAAGTCTTAGAAGGAACTTGAAAGAACCATGATTTTGAAAACTCAGCTCCAAACTAAATCAAATCAAAATGCCAACCCACAAACAGAAAAAAAATTCTTTTTTTTTCTTCCCCCACACCAACACATATTTCTCAAAATACTTTTAACAGGCATATCCCTCCTCTAAATTATTTACCCATGCCTTTAAGCATTAGTAATAGAAAAGACTTGTATTGTTTCTTGAGGTTTCTCTGCTACGTATTTAGCATATTTTGGCAGAATCTTCTTTTTTTGTGTATACCCACTTGTCTTTAATTTAAAAAGTACTCACACATTTTGTGTATTATTTCCCCTAAAACAGTCTCAGCCAGTCTGGATCCAGCCCTGCTACTGCAGATTCAGAAGCACAGCTCTTCATGCCAAAGGCTAAAACAATTAGATATGAACCAGATGAAATATCAGCGCTTTCCATTTCCTAAACGATGTTGAAGTGTTTTCATATCTTTGTTTGTTTATAGCTGCAGGTGCCCTATGCCTTAGCTGTAATGTTCCCCTCTGCCACTCTGACTTGTAACCATGAACACAAGGAACAGATTATAACCTTGATAGTCTGATTATCTCTGTCGTGTTTCTCTGTGCTACTCTATAATTTTACCAGTGACATCTTAATGCTGACAATGGGATGCATTTCAGCTAAACTGTCTAAACATTAGTTGTTCCAGAGAGGAAAGAGTTCCCAAGCATCAGAGTGTGAGGAAGACAAATTATCAGATACTTAACAACACCAGGCACCAGGCAATGAAGGAACATCATGCACAGAGACCATACAGCCATAAGTTAGTTGAATTTCCTCAGTAAATGGAGATGTTCTTTCCAACTTTGAGCACAGCTGAAAAAATGGCACCAATTTCTATTCATGCAAAATTCAGTGATGAGGCAAAAAATACACCAAGTTTGCAAAAATTACAACAGAACAAAAAGAAAATAATCTCTGATGACAACAAAAGGCAAACTGAAGATGCTGTGTTTAGAAGTAGAGGAAGTCTTAGCAAGGTCAGTTAGTTTCCATCACAAATGCATGGAAGGGATTTTAGTTTCCTGAAAGCCCAGGTAAGGGAGGTGGATGTGCTCATGTCAAAAGAATTAAGCATGAGAAGTTAAGTCTCTCTTCAGACCCAGAAATTTGATTTTCACTTGCTAATCTATTATTTTCTGAGCATACCAAGTACTTTACTTCTTCAATGTCATTTGTAAAGCAAGGTTGCTGAGGAGACAAACACATGGAGCAGGTGTAAGGCTGAGCACATACCATGGATCCTTCAGCTTTATCTTTGGAAATTATTTCCCTATCCATTTCTCCCTGGAAATGATTTACTCATCCATTTCTGCCCTGGAAGCAGTGGATTTTATTTTCTAGTCAGCTAGCAGGGGATTGTGTGGTGGGTTTTCTGGTGCATGAATTACAGACTTGAAAAGGAAAATATTAATACTGCCAAGGAACACGTCAATATCAAGTAGCATCCAAGAAAATAAAAAGCTTTAGGAACTTAATGAATTTAGCATTGTTCCTTTTCTTGTCTGTAGCTGTTACAAAGAGGTGACATGAAGGAAACAGATTTTGAGAAACAAATTCTTTATAATTAAATTAAATATGAAGACATCAATGAAGGGGCATATAAAGATATTCAGAATTCTATTCTAATCATTACATCAATTGTTTTAAGTATTTTGGAAATGGTGTGTCTACAGAAGGAAATTAAAAGCTACAGAATGCATACCTGGTGGGCATCCTTGCTGGAAAAACAGGGATATTTTCCTAGAGCTTCTTAGGAGCAACTCTTATATGCACTTCAATTAGAAGACTAAAAGACACCAGCATAAGACCAAAGGCAAAAAAATGGTGTCCAGTCTGCCGAAATAAGAAAAGTAGAAATGAGGTTGCCAGAGGAAGCTTATGTTAATATATGGAGGTATCACACAAACCTGCAGAGACAACAGAATTTGGAAACCCTTATTTTGACTTTTTTTTCAAACGGGAAAAAAATTTCTTTTATTCTTATCCCAAGAGAGAAACAGACCAGGAAAAAGATGAAAGCAAGTAGTTGAGCACTGGGTATAAAGGTAAAGAATGAGTATAGCCATTAGTTTTACTAAGTCTGAATTCATTAAGAAAATAAGTCTTTCCTAGAAGCATTCCATAATATTTCCAGATGTTAAGTGGCAAAAAAAATTCACTGCATCGGTCCAAGTTTGAAATAATATATGTTTGGCACTGTTGGTGAGGTAAATCTTATGGCAACACTGTTGAATCACTTGATAATAGTTATTTGGAGAAGGACTGAGGGAACAAAAGGAAATGAGGAGTGGAATAGGTGCTTTGTGAAGCTCAACCTTAAAGAAAGTAGAACTTGATTTTGGATCACTGATCACTCAGGAAAAGGAGATAAAATAAAAACATCTATAGATCAAGATATTTTAAATGTAGTGGCATGTTTTGAGAAATGATCATTAAATCTCAAGTAGGAGATATGATTTATGTAATTTATATATATGATTTTTATATTCTAAAAGATTCTGAGGAAGCTATTATATAAGATGAATTTCATTGTTTACAAGGAAAATTTGCAACTGTACTAGAAATAAGATGCACTAGGATAGATTCGATAAAAGGATTTTGGCATCATTTAGCCCACGTCACATCTGTTATAGATAGATAATAAAACCAAAGCTGAGTCCCAGAAAGTAAGAGTCAGCAACATTTCTAATATCAGTATCAGCAAGTTCTAGGCTGCAGAAAGAAACCATACTGCAAGAGATTCAGACATCAGCAGAAGAAAACCTTACCAAGAGGAAGCGGGATTCTCTAAGTCAATGAGGCTCAAACCTCTTCCAAGGGCTAGTTTTGTGTTTTTCCCAACAATTCTTTAATAAAAACATGCATGTGAAATGAAAGTGACTTTTTGATTTGCTTTCCTGGAAACAAAGAATCATGGCTTTTTAAACAGCAAAATAAATCAAAGCATGAATTTGAATATGAAAATTTGCATATGAAAAACTGATATTAAAGAAAAATACAATAATTAATCTTCCCTTTGTCGCATAATGAATGAAAGAAGTAGGGGCTTTAGAATCAGGTCAGCAGTATGCTATTTATATAGCAACAGGAGGACACAAGGATGCAACATTGGTGGGCAAACAGAACAAGTGAAAACAAATCCAAGTTCTCTTCTGAACTCCTCATGAAACTCTTGTAGGTGTCCACCATGCTCTGAAGAACAGCAAAAATCAGAATGTCTGAAGGAGGAAGAAGCTTCCTCTTAGAAACCTTAGGAAAAAAAAATTCTTTTATGCAGCCTTTTATCTTAAGCTCAGACACCAAAGAAGGAAGCAAGAAATTAAAGAAATCCCACATTTTCTAGCTCTTCCTACAAAACAATCTCTTTCCAAAGGCAGAGTGACAAACTGAGATGTTAATTCAAGGAGACAATCTTCCAAGTACCTGAATCACCAGTGTAATACAAGAGTAATTCATCTGAGTTTGGTCACTCTTCAGTCTCTTGGAAGAGCAAACCAGCACTTCACTAAGAACATGTTTGACTGACAGAAAAAGATCTTGTGCAACAAGAACATTAAAATGCTATTAAAACATTCAAGACATGAATTTTACATGAGACATGTAAAAACCAGGAGCTTATAGAAGTGATTTATTTACAAAAATATCAAACCCCCCTTACTGTGAAAAGTTCTAACTTCATCTGAACTAAGGCAACTTTCTTATGTAGCACCACCTTGATCAACTACCCACATGGAAGAATTACAGTCCCAAGAGAGATTGTCAGGGTTGATTGCATTCAGTTCTCTGAGAAACTGAAGCAAACATGTAAAAGATATGCTAATTCTGAAGTATTAAATTTTTTCAGAAATAACCTATTCCTACACTTCTGGAGCCTCCATACCACTTTCTAATGCCCCCCCTGCTTCTGTGCTTTAGTATTTTCCTTACAGCCACTAATTAACACACCAAAGTGTAGCAAAATTGACAGGTAAATTATCCTTTAAGAGCATTTAAAATATTTTCCAGATAAACAGTTATATGAAAGTACGTTTAAGTGATGATTTTTTCTTTAGTAAGAAATACAAAAAGTGTTTCTAAACATCTACATTGCAAATTTGCATCCCATCTTGAGTTATCATTTTTAAAATTTCTTTCACGTAATGTACCTTTTAGAGTAACAGAAAGCTTCCTTTCCTCCTTCCTCATACGCTGCCTTCTAAAACCAGCAGGACCCAATATACCAACCCCTGCTTGCACCTGACAGGAACAGCTGAACCTCTATCAGCTCATTCTCTATCATCTTCTTTTTGGTGATTATTCATTCCTCTCTCCTCGTCATCTGGCACCAAAGGAAAACATGCAAGGTGTGCTAAGATCCTTCTTTACATAGTCAGGCTTTCACCTCTGTCAAACTAGTTTGTGTTTGTGCTAAAAGCATACACATAGAGCACGTACACCTATTTTTGTTTTGAAACCAAGATAAAAATAATAAATGCATATTTTTATGTTGTTAGATCTCCCAAGCTAACAACCGTCATGTTTCTGCAAGAAGGTAGTAACAGCAGACCAGTTTTTCTTTTAAACCTCTAAAATATGACAACAGCACAGAGCTGTTTCCCAATACTAAACTATTTGAAGTATAGCATGTGCAAAGCCTGTTTTGTTATTTGTATATTGCATACACCTCAAAAAGGCAAATAAGGCCAAGTTTTACCAAGATCTAAACAAAGCATGCTGGTTAGAAGAATTACTGAATAAAGTTGCAGTTAAAATTGAGGGAGCAATATCAAGTGCCTTTGACTTCAGCCTTCCAATCTAAAATTAAATCTGAAAAGAAATAGAAAAATAAGGTAACTCCCACACATCATGGGCCCCTATATTCCCTCAAAACAGGACAGAAAAAATGCTAGTATCTAAAAACCAGAAGAACATCACTAAGCCATAGCCTCAGAGGCACTCTGTTACTCTTTGTAGCTGGAGCTGCTATGTCAGACAGACATAAAATTGTAATAAACATCCATTTACCCATTGAGACACATTCATGAACCCTATTGGACAATAACACACTTCACACAGCCTTGCCAAGCACATCTCAAGGGAATTCTATTAACCAAACATCTGTTCAAGATCATGTCTTTCCAGTATTACTTTGTATGCTGCCTCTGATCTGCCCACAAAAGAGCACACAAACAAGTCAGTAGAAAGCCTGCAACACAGTAAGAGGTCTTTTTTTGTTTTGCTGCACCACGTGGAATGCAGTTTTAATTAAAAAGATTTGTTAAAGTGGTGTAATTAATTATAGGACCATTACATAGAACAGTTAGTTATTGATAGTAAAAGATTGCTACGTGTACCTAGCTGTGAGCCAAGCCACATGTCAAGGAGAAAATATCAAATTTAAGTCTCAAACTTTCCTTTTGAAGCTTCTTCCCTTTCTAAATATTGAAACAGAGAATAATGTGGAAAAAAGAAAGGACTTCCTAGTTAACAAAGCCCACAGACTAAAGCGTCTCACTCTGAAAAGTGCTTTAGGATGTGTCCAATACTATTCCAGGAGAAGCCTCCAACCATTCTCACCTCTGCCATCTCAAAGGAATTCAGATTTCATTTGGAGCACAATAGCTCCAGAGCATGAGCCTCACAGCAGTCACAGGCAAAATTCTCCTGAGAGGTGGTGGTTTGACTAGCCTCAGGTGAAGAGAACTGAGCCCAGCATTGCCACAGCTCCCGTCCATGCCTGAGCAAACCAGTTACTGAGTAAAAAAATACTGCAGTTATGACTCCAGGCTCCTACAGCTATATCCTATGATGTTCAAAAAGTTATTAAAAATTTCAATTCTTCCCCTTCAAGAGTTTATTTGCATGGGAGTATTTCCCCACAGCATTGCTGCCTTGCAGTCTAGAGGACTGGGTTGCATTGCAAACCATTGGCTGGGGTAAAAAGCCTTCACCAAGCTTCTCCACCAGAATAGAAGCAAACACGCAGGTGCCTCACTCAGAGGCACTGAGAAATCCCAGTTATTTAAACACATGGTTGTGTTTAAAGCAAGGCAATATACCGTGTCACAATATCCGTGTCACCCTCTCAAGATCTGATTCTTGACATTTACACTGAGTCCCATCTTCTTTGGGAAAGAATTTAGTATACACAAGGATTAATCATTTCTGTTCTCAAATCCCTCTCTGTGATCCAATACACACAACAGCTTTGCTACTCTGGCATGAGTAACTCAGAGTAACTAAAAACCCTCTAGCTCATGAATACACTGGACAACTGACCAAAACCTGTTCCCAGCTCCCTTCTTTCACAGTCTCTTCCACACAATCACACTTACAAGTTATACACAAAATTGCTCTATATAGGGCCCCTGACAGGACAGCAGCATTTTGCAATTCAGGCTGCAGCAATTCATAGCATTTGGCCTGCCTCTCAGCAAGGTGTAAAATATCTTACAAGCTACCTCTTTGGTTACAACATGCTTTAGCCTAGCTCTCTTAATAGAAGAGGAAACAAACCAGCCCCCAAAAAATTACCCAAAGCATTGACATGAATTTCACTCCCCTGGGAAGCATGCCATACATCAAACTGCAGTCCTGCTCTGTACAGAAGTAGTTTCCATTGTTATGTTGCCTTTGTTCAAGAGTTGTTACTCTTTAAAATCTTGTTCAATTATTAAAATCCCAACTGCAAATATAGAGTAATCAGTGTGGGCACTTACCTTGGTAAAGCAGTAATAAAGGATATAAGATATGCCATGCAGATCTGCTCACAAAATTATTTCTAGCATAAGCAAACACCCAGTGATTAATTGTATACAGATTTTAGGTTTAATCAACATTGTGTTTTTGTCTTTCAGAGGCTGAAATGGTCTCAAATGGATAAGATTATGGCTCTGAATGATGCACAGCAAAGCTGGAGAAGATATTGCCAAAAACAGTCTACCTTGCAATATTCTTTATACCTCACCATGCCTTCCATCATCCGAAGACATAACTTCTAAGTTATGTCTAAGGGTTAGAAAAGAAAGTAACATACAATAACAAGGTATCCCAAATTTGAAAAACCTTATTTAATAAATGAACCAATGGTCTTTTCCCTCGTAGCTTTTGAGACTATAAAAAACCACCGAGAGTATTATAAAAACACAAGAAATTCCCAATTTGAAAATGTTTGAATTATGCTGCTTTAGAACTACAAAGATACTTTAAAATAAATCTTTAGAAAATTCTGAATATGAAGAGGAGTGCTCTTTTATACCACCCAAACAAGCTTTCTGGAAGACCAGAGAGCACATACAGTTACTGCTTCATTTTTTGACATTCTGCATTCGTTGTATATTACAGATCAAACATCGACTAGCTCCATAGTGCAGGGAATTAATCATTTGCATTTGTTTCTTAGATATTTTACTCACATCACTGTTTGGAGAGCCATAAAATAAAACAAGCTTCAAAATAAGCTGTTAGCAAGACAATCAGAAATTTTTCTTTTCCTCCTGCACACATGCCAGGTGGTGTGGGGGTGTGTATGTCAGGAACTGTTGCCAGCTCCCCAAAACCCTGACTGTATCCAGCATCCATTCATGCTTAGATAAAAGTTTGGATGAGATGCGAGTTTAGATATATTTAAGCCCTTAATGACCGATAAGAACCCTGCCTCAGCTATTTAATTTTTTTCAGATAAATTGCATAGATAATGGATAACATCTTGCAAGATTGTAACAACTGGTATAAAAACAACACACAGCCTCCCCAGCTACTGATCCAGCCAGGAAGGCACTGCTGTACCCCACATCTTGGTAGAAATGTAACTTGTTTTTATTCAGAAACAAAACCTCACCCACAACCACCTCATTTTTCCTGAGAAATGGAAAGGGGGGATATTAATCACTGTCATAGGTAATACACAGAGAAGCTAGGTGAGATAAAAGCTTTTGCCCACACACTTGTCCAGTTCTGACCACTGAGCGTTTGAGGCCATATTTCTAATTGTGCTATGAGTGTGGAAAAAACCCACACACTAACTGGGCTTTTCACGTGCTTTGTATGAGCTATGTTTGGGACTCTGCAAAATTGTTTGATATGGAAACTCAGAAGGTTTTGGTAAATCCTAACATAGCTTTTAAACAGACAACAACTTTAACATCTGTGACACTTACAGCCATCGTAGTGAAGTTCTCACATCAAATTGTAAGAACTTTTACATGCAGCAGTGCACAATCACATAAAACCCCCAAGGTTTTGAGTTCTTGCCACACGGGTGCTTTGTGCCCAAGCCTGAACTTCATTCCTTCAGGTAATCTTACACAAGAGCTCACAGCCACACGAGTTTGCTGATTATTGGCCCAGCAGTTCAGGTGAACAAGCCTGCCGTGTGCCAACGTGTTCAGCAGTCATCCCATAACACAGCACGGTGCTCAGAGGCAGACTCTGGTAAATCTTACTCCTGTAGCTTACAGTTGCCAAACCTGAATTCCCACACACTCCCTTGCTGCCTATCTACCAGAGAAGAGAACAAATGAAACTCATCACTCCAGACTGCTGCTTCCTCACATGAAGCCAGCTTAATTGATAATTTAAATAAACCTCCATACTTTGTAATGAAGTACATGCATTTCTCCATTATGCCTTGAAGAGTAATTGACAACAGGAATCAAGTAGGAAGGCAAATGTTAACCACTCAATCAGGATTCTCCAGGGCTCACCAGTTAGCAACCATAGCCAGAATTACTCAAAAAAAGAAAAATATTATTGTAGTTAATGGGGGATTTTAATAGTCAAGCTGGATTTTCTTTTCATTTAAAATAAAAACAAAACCAATAATAGGGTTGTGCATACAAAAAAGTAAGCCACATCTTCAGAGACCTGAGTGCAGATAAGCACTCCTATAAAGGAGACACGGGAAAGGCTTTGGTAAGGATACTTCCCACCCAACCTGGTAAAATCATATCCCTTCTCTTGACACCCTTCAATTAAGCAAGGGATATTTTCTCTACCCTTCTCAGATCATGACAAACCAAATCAGGATTTGAAGGATTAAGGAAAACTATAAAAATTTACAGTATCAACATTCAATCCTGCTTATTGCTGGAAGAACCTGAAGTGCAAAAAGTCAGTCCCTTCTTTGATCCAAGTGTTTTATGCAGTAAAATTCTAAGTCAGTTGCATATGGCTTCTTTTCCCCACAGATTCAAGATATCTGGGTCTTCTATTTGCCCCAAAGAAATTTGCCTGGGAAACATGGTATCCAAGCCCTCACAAATTTTACCTACAGCAGAGCCAAACCTGTGCAATCTCAGACTTAACCACTAGACATAGCCCAGACATGGGCCCTAGGAATTCAGGTGCAGTGTCGTGCTACAGTGATGTATCCTGTTGCCTTATAAGATGATCTTAGAGATAAAGAAAAAGCTAACAAGATTTTACCAAAGACTTTTCTAGCTCCTTCATGGACTGCCCATTCCAAAACCAAAGAATTAAACTTTCAGAAGTGCTGGGATTGGCTTTAGATGTGTAATGTGTAAAGTACAATTTAGGAGGGAATGTGTCTGACCTCGGATTATCTTTTTGCGACTCAGACTTTCATTTAATGTCTGCCAAAACACGTTACATGTCCACCTTGTTGCATCTGCAACACTTCATAGGAGGTAAGGGAGTGTTTGAAGGCATGAGAAGTGTGACAATAAGTTACTGGCAGCTGCTCTTGTTCAAGGATGAAAACTATGCAGTCACTGACAAAACTCAAGGTACAGGAGTTAGCCCCCAGTGTGTGTGTCCACCTTTGCGTTTGTGGGTACACTTGGGTTAGGGATTTTTTTGAAAAATTGTAACATGTTTGCAAAGTCTGAATGGCTGCCTACATCTTTAGAACTGGTCTTGATTGTTACAGTTATAATTAACCACCAAATCACTCTTATAATTTCTAAATAATTTCTGCTATCTCAGGAAGAGGTGCCTGCCAGCTGATCTGTAGTATCCTACTGTTAAATGCATCAGGTCCCTTTCCCATTTGACACCCCCACTTCAAGTTCAAAGCAAGCTTCAAGTGTCAGAATCTCATTCCTGCAGAGACATCCTCACAGGCACCCGGATCCAGCAATGGAGGCTGACAAAGTTATTTATGCACTTGCTCTTCCATGGAGCTCTTGCCAGTCATCACTGCTGTGCACATCAGGACTTGGCAGGCTTTAGGCCTACAATATCTTCAGGTAGGAACAGCAGTCAGAATCTAAAGTGCAGTCTCTTACCAAGACCCTATGCAAGGGAGAATTTTAAATTAAGTTTTGCTTATGCAAATCACTTACATCTTTCACAGACAGAATCTGACAATGAGCAAACACCGTAGGATGTAATGGCATTGAGTGAAGTACTTCATGGGGAGACTTGAATCAGGAGCCAGATAATGAAACAACTTCTGTCATAAGGCAGCTGATGATCTCTTTTGCAGTATTCCATGTACCTCTCAGCATGTAGAAAAATGCTTGAGGCTGCTTATCCTTGTAGCAATAAGTTAAAACATTTAGGGAATCTTGTTTCCAAGCAATTTCAATCAACAGTGACGTCTTTGATAGAAGTCAGTTTAACCTAAGTCCCACTTGCTATTTTGCAAATAGTGACAATTCAGAAGTTAAGCTTAGTAATAGATTTGATGGCCTTGATTAAAAAATAATTTTACTCAAACTAAGTTTCATGAAAACAACTATTCCTTGCTCCTGTCCAGTCCAGCTCTGAGAGACTGGAGGAGATTGATGGCTCAAAACATTTTAGGTACCTGTGGGGGGAAAAGGGGCAGGTCAGGCCTTGCCTTTGGTGAGTGGATACCCTGCTCCATACACACCACCCCACCAGAGCCCATATCCCAGCCCTGCAGTGGCTGCCAATCCCTGGCACAGCAGAGGCAATGCTCCACACTCACCTCTGGAGCCCCTAACCCAGCTCCTGAGTGGCCAGATGACCAGAAATCCCACCTGGGGGAAGGGCCCAGGAAGGCCAAAGGGTACTTAAAGCAAAGCGTGAGGCAAGCACATATCTTGACCCTTCCTCCTCTTGGAATTTCTATCAGCTGAACACTGCTGGAACCAGGAGTGGTCACTATATTTGTTATTTTTTATTTATTTTCTGTCTTTCTTCTAATTCCCTCTTCTCAGAGTTTTGGATAGGCTTGGAGTTTGCTAAATTGAATGGGCTGAAGTTAATGCTTTCTGAAGTGTTTTATGTTGATTGAATGCCACTCTAAAACTTTGCTGAAGTTCTCTGATTTTCTCAAGTTTGCCAGTAAAGCTTTTGTTGTTTTTTTTTTGGTTGGTATTTCTCTCATGTGTCTAACTCAGAGGACATGAAAAGCTATAAGCCCTTTTAAGAGTCTCTTCAAGTGAGTTTTTGGGGTCCTTACACCAACATAATTAATGTAATTTCCAACAAATGTAATAAGAACTGTTTCAATTACCCTACTTTTCCATTATTCTCCATAATATCTTCTCTTTTTGAAAGACTAGACTGTCTTTTATTAATAAAGTGTTAAACTGGTAATGATGATGTGAAAAGTTAGGGGAAGAGGGGAGGAGCTGTCTACACAGGAAAAATTGTATCATACATTGTTTACCCTTTTTCACTCAAACTCCAAAGAAAAGGGAAAGACAGAATTACTGACTTAATGTGAATTTCTAGATTGGACATGCAGATGAGTTATAAGGATTAAGGTCAAAGGATAGATAAAGGGCATAAATCTGCTCAATATTCATTAAGATGCAGATGTTTTATTTAAAGACACTCCTAATTCAGATCAACATTAATAGAAAAAAATCTGTTAAGACCAGCACTGTCAGATATCTACTGAAACAAGTTATTTCTGAATCTTTGCATGTGACTTAAGCTAGTGACACAAAAATGCAATTAGATAAGTAGATAGATTTCTTTTTGATGAAGTGCTTAAGTCCCATTTCAAGGTACTATGGAGGTGTGGAAAACATTCCATACTGCTACAAGTACTATGTCAGTCCTTTATAGTCAAAGTTGCTTTTTTCCAAGAAAACCTCCTTACCTGACATAACCTATCAGCTAACAGGTAAATGTCCACATCCACCTATCCAGTTAAAGGTCTATGGGTACACTGCACCAGCAGCAGCACAAGCATATACTGTTCTGAGGTTAAAGTGTGTCTGGAAAACAACAGCAACACATGGAACTCAACCACTTGTTCCAGTGCTGTCCTGGTTATGCCAGGAGGCCTTTTTGACCATCAGGTATTAGAAGGCTTTTTTTTTTTAATATTAAAGGAAAAACTTTGCTTGCATTTCTGCTATTTAAAGTGCTGCATGTATCTCTCTCCAAGCCATGAAGTACAGAGTATTTTATGCTATAAAATCTTCTCACATATTGACTTATACAGGGTTTTAACATGCAGTGATCAGCATGCATTCCTTCAGAGGTTTTTTGTTCCATTTATTTAATGTAATCTTCTACATCAGTACTTTATTATGCACCCCATTTGTTTTTATTGCCATTCCAGAAAAAGTCACCATCAACTTTACTTACATAACTTTTTGTTCTGGACTTCTAGTTACAAAGAGGTCAATCCCATTTTATGGGCTAGGCATGTTTAGCAATGTTTTATTTTTACTGTGTCATCAAATAAATACAGATAATACAGAACACAGAATTGAGAAGGCATAAAGACCTCTAAAGGTAGGAACTGGGATAAAACTGTGAGAGATATTTTCACATCCTATTCTTGTTCAAACAAGAAATACTTAAAGATAAAACAATATGTGTGAGTGGCACCTCAAAAATATGCTATAGATTTAAATGTCTG